>NC_139921.1:2587178-2647178 GCF_963514095.1 Eutrigla gurnardus | reverse complement strand
ATCCATCTCAGATGAGTCAGCAGGCCGACTGACAGATTGCGGTCGAGTGGTTCTTGCTGTTGGTAAAACAACGTTGACTGATGATCGCCGTGGAAACGAGTCAGAGATGCATTTGTCTCTCGTTCTTATCCGACCTCGTTGAAGTGGATTTATTGTTTTTTTTCTCTGGGGTTGATTTCAGTTGTCTTTTTTGATATTACCACTAGGAACTGTTATATTGTTTTACATAAATTGCTGTTTCAATAAGCGTCTTCTCTCTGCAGCTTCACCTGAAAGAGAAAACAAGGATGTGAAATCCGAGTCTAGCACCAGCAGCAGTGAATTAATGAGGCCGCCGAAGATTCCTGTCCATATGCTGCGTTGTATACAAATCAGCACGCTGCTGTCAATGATGCTGCTTTGTTGGGGAGAAATAAATGTGCTGTTCTTCTTGCAAACATGGATATAAAATGATGGTATTGTACATGAATACAGTGGCAGCGTATTTAGGCTGCTGTCGAATATAAATGAGTGGATGTGACATTTAAAGCTGCTGCTGCTGTTGATACATTAAAGTGTGTCGGCAGCGATAAATGATGAGATCAAGAACGTGAGTTTGAGTGAAGAAAAGGAGGAACAGATAGTGAAGAACACAGAATATGACAGAGCGAGAGCATCAGTCACACGGACGCCGCCGCGTTTGATCTCGACAGCCGAGGGTGGAGAGGGAGAGAGGGCGGGACGTGCTAACACTAGTTGAGATAGATATTTAGTAACCAAGTTTGTATAACATTAACTTTTTCAATATCATCACATTAAAGTATACATTCATTTCCATATGGATTCATGGAGACTGTGATGGGATGATTGTCAGATGCAACACATCTTCACTACCCCTGGATGGATGGGTGGATGGATGATGGATGATGGATGGATAGATGGATGATGGATGGATGGATGGATGTATGATGGATGGATGGATGGATGGATGGATGGATGGATGGATGATGGATGGAAGGATGGATGGATGGATGGATGATGGATGGATGGATGGATGGATGGATAGATGGATGATGGATGGATGGATGGATGGATGGATGGATGGATAGATGGATGATGGATGGATGGATGGATGATGGATGGATGGATGGATGGATGATGGATGGATGGATGGATGGATGGATAGATGGATGATGGATGGATGGATGGATGATGGATGGAAGGATGGATGGATGGATGGATGATGGATGGATGGATGGATGGATGGATAGATGGATGATGGATGGATGGATGGATGATGGATGGATGGATGGATGGATGGATGTATGATGGATGGATGGATGATGGATGGATGGATGGATGGATGGATGATGGATGGAAGGATGGATGGATGGATGGATGGATGGATGGATGATGGATGGATGGATGGATGATGGATGATGGATGGATGGATGGATGTATGATGGAAGGATGGATGGATGGATGATGGATGGATGGATGGATGGATGGATGGATGGATGATGGATGGATGGATGGATGGATGATGGATGGAAGGATGGATGGATGGATGGATGGATGGATGGATGGATGGATGGAAGGATGGATGGATGGTTGGATGGATGGATGGATGGATGATGGATGGATGGATGGATGGATGGATGGATGGATGGATAGATAGATGGATGATGGATGGATGGATGGATGGATAGATGGATGATGGATGGATGGATGGATGGATGGATGGATGGATGGATGATGGATGGATGGATGTATGATGGATGGATGGATGGATGGATGGATGGATGGATGGATGGAAGGATGGATGGATGATGGATGGATGGATGGATGATAGATGGATGGATGGATGATAGATGGGTGGATGGATGATGGATGGATGGATGACAGATGGGTGGATGGATGGATGGATGGATGGATGATGGATGGATGGGTGGATGATAGATGGGTGGATGGATGATGGATGGATGGATGACAGATGGGTGGATGGATGGATGGATGGATGGATGATGGATGGATGGGTGGATGGATGATGGATGGATGGATGGATGATAGATGGATGGATGATAGAGAGATAGATGGATGGATGGATGATGGATGGATGATGGATGGATGGATGATAGAGAGATAGATGGATGGATGGATGGATGGGTGGATGGATAATGGATGGATGATAGATGGATGGATGATAGAGAGATAGATGGATGGATGACTGGATGGATGATGGATGGATGGATGATAGAGAGATAAGTAGATAGATGGATGGATGGATGGATGGATGATAGATGGATGGATGGATGGATGGATGGGTGATAGATGGATGGATGAATGATAGATGGATGGATGGATGATAGATGGATGGATGGAAGGATGGATGGATGATAGATGGATGATGGATGGATGGATGTATGGATGATGGATCGAAGGATGGATGGATGGATGGATGGATGGATGGATGATAGATGGATGGATGGATGGATGGATGGATGATAGATGGATGGATGAATGATAGATGGATGGATGGATGATAGATGGATGGATGGATGGATGGAAGGATGGATGGATGATAGATGGATGATGGATGGATGGATGGATGATGGATCGAAGGATGGATGGATGGATGATAGATGGATGGATGATAGAGAGATAGATGGATGGATGGATGGATGGGTGGATGGATGATGGATGGATGATAGACAGATAGATGGATGGATGGCTGGATGGATGATAGATGGATGGATGGGTGGATGGATGATAGATGGATGGATGATAGAGAGATAGATGGATGGATGATGGATCGAAGGATGGATGGATGATAGATGGATGGATGATAGATGGATGGATGGATGGATGGCTGGATGGATGATAGATGGATGGATGGGTGGATGGATGATAGATGGATGGATGATAGAGAGATGGATGGATGATGGATGATAGATGGATGGATGGATGATAGATGGATGGATGATAGATGGATGGATGGATGGATGATAGATGGATGGATGATAGAGAGATAGATAGATGGATGGATGGATGATAGATGGATGGATGATAGAGAGATAGATGGATGGATGATGGATGGATGGATGATAGATGGATGGGTGGCTGATGGATGGATGATAGATGGATGGATGATAGAGAGATAGATGGATGGATGATGGATGATAGAGAGATAAATGGATGGATGGCTGATGGATGGATGATAGATGGATGGATGGAAGGATGAATGATAGATAGATAGATGGATGGATGGATGGATGATAGGTGGATGGATGGATGGATGGATGGAAGGATGATGGATGATAGATGGATGGATGGAAGGATGGATGATAGATGGATGGATGGATGATAGATGGATGGATGATAGGTGGATGAATGGATGGATGGAAGGAAGGATGGATGGATGATAGATGGATGGATGAACGGATGGATGGATGATAGATGGATGGATGGATGGATGGATGATAGATGGATGGATGGAAGGAAGGAAGGATGGACGGATGATAGATGGATGGATGGCTGATGGATGATAGATGGATGGATTATAGATGGATGGATGATAGAGAGATGGATGATAGATGGATGGATGGATGGATGATAGATCGAAGGATGGATGGATGATAGATGGATGGATGGATGATGGATGGAAGGATGGATGGATGGATGAATGGATGATGGATGGAAGAATGGAAGGATGGATGGATGATAGATGGATGGATGATGGATGGATGGATGATAGATAGATAGATGGATGATGGATGGATGGATGGATGATGGATGGATGATAGATGGATGGATGATAGAGAGATAGATGGATGGATGATAGATGGATGGATGGATGGATGGATGGGTGATAGATGGATGGATGAATGATAGATGGATGGATGGATGATAGATGGATGGATGGAAGGATGGATGGATGATAGATGGATGATGGATGGATGGATGGATGGATGGATGATGGATCGAAGGATGGATGGATGGATGGATGGATGGATGGATGGATGATAGATGGATGGATGGATGGATGGATGGATGATAGATGGATGGATGAATGATAGATGGATGGATGGATGATAGATGGATGGATGGATGGATGGAAGGATGGATGGATGATAGATGGATGATGGATGGATGATGGATCGAAGGATGGATGGATGGATGATAGATGGATGGATGGGTGGATGGATGATAGATGGATGGATGATAGAGAGATAGATGGATGGATGATGGATCGAAGGATGGATGGATGATAGATGGATGGATGATAGATGGATGGATGGATGGCTGGATGGATGATAGATGGATGGATGGGTGGATGGATGATAGATGGATGGATGATAGAGAGATGGATGGATGATGGATGATAGATGGATGGATGGATGATAGATGGATGGATGATAGATGGATTGATGGATGATAGATGGATGGATGATAGATGGATGGATGGATGGATGGATGATAGATGGATGGATGATAGAGAGATAGATAGATGGATGGATGGATGATAGATGGATGGATGATAGAGAGATAGATGGATGGATGATGGATGGATGGATGATAGATGGATGGGTGGCTGATGGATGGATGATAGATGGATGGATGATAGAGAGATAGATGGATGGATGATGGATGATAGAGAGATAAATGGATGGATGGCTGATGGATGGATGATAGATGGATGGATGGAAGGATGAATGATAGATAGATAGATGGATGGATGGATGGATGATAGGTGGATGGATGGATGGATGGATGGAAGGATGATGGATGATAGATGGATGGATGGAAGGATGGATGATAGATGGATGGATGGATGATAGATGGATGGATGATAGGTGGATGAATGGATGGATGGAAGGAAGGATGGATGGATGATAGATGGATGGATGGATGGATGGATGGATGATAGATGGATGGATGGAAGGAAGGAAGGATGGACGGATGATAGATGGATGGATGGCTGATGGATGATAGATGGATGGATTATAGATGGATGGATGATAGAGAGATGGATGATAGATGGATGGATGGATGGATGATAGATGGATGGATGATGGATGGAAGGATGGATGGATGGATGAATGGATGATGGATGGAAGAATGGAAGGATGGATGGATGATAGATGGATGGATGATGGATGGATGGATGGATGGATGATAGATAGATAGATGGATGATGGATGGATGGATGGATGATGGATGGATGGATGGATGATAGAGAGATAGATGGATGGATGGATGATGGATGGATGGATGATGGATGGATGGATGATAGATGGATGGATGATAGAGAGATAGATGGATGGATGGCTGATGGATGGATGATAGATGGATGGATGATAGAGAGATAGATGGATGATAGAGAGATAGATGGATGGATGGAAGGATGGATGATAGATGGATGGATGGATGGATGGATGGATGGATGATCGATGATAGATGGATGGATGGATGATAGATGGATGGATGGCTGATGGATGGATGATAGATGGATGGATGGATGATAGATGGATGGATGGATGGATGATAGAGAGATAGATGGATGATAGAGAGATAGATGGATGGATGGATGGATGGATGATAGATGGATGGATGGATGATAGATGGATGGATGATAGAGAGATAGATGGATGGATGGATGATGGATGGATGATGGAGAGATAGATGGATGGATGGATGGATGATGGATGGATGATAGATGGATGGATGATAGATGGATGGATGATAGAGAGATAGATGGATGGATGGATGGATGATAGAGAGATAGATGGATGGATGGCTGATGGATGGATGATAGATGGATGGATGGATGGATGATGGATGATGGATGGATGATAGATGGATGGATGATAGATGGATGGATGATAGAGAGATAGATGGATGGATGGATGGATGATAGAGAGATAGATGGATGGATGGCTGATGGATGGATGATAGATGGATCGATGGATGGATGGCTGATGGATGGATGATAGATGGATGGATGATAGAGAGATAGATGGATGGATGGATGGATGGATGGATGGATGGATGATAGATGCATGGATGATAGAGAGATAGATGGATGGATGGATGATAGATGGATGGATGATAGATGGATGGATGGCTGATGGATGGATGGATGATAGATGGATGGATGATAGAGAGATAGATGGATGGATGGATGATGGATGGATGATAGATGGATGGATGGATGATAGATGGATGGATGGATGATAGAGAGATAGATGGATGGCTGATGGATGATAGATGGATGGATGATAGAGAGATAGATGGATGGATGATGGATGGATGGATGATAGATGGATGGATGATAGAGAGATAGATGGATGGATGGATGATGGATGGATGATAGATGGATGGATGGATGGATGATAGATGGATGGATGGATGATAGAGAGATAGATGGATGGATGGATGGATGGATGGATGGATGGATGGATGATAGATGCATGGATGATAGAGAGATAGATGGATGGATGGATGATAGATGGATGGATGATAGATGGATGGATGGCTGATGGATGGATGATAGAGAGATAGATGGATGGATGGATGGATGGATGGATGGATGATAGATGCATGGATGATAGAGAGATAGATGGATGGATGGATGGATGGATGGATGGATGATAGATGCATGGATGATAGAGAGATAGATGGATGGATGGATGGATGATAGATGGATGGATGATAGATGGATGGATGGCTGATGGATGGATGGATGATAGATGGATGGATGATAGAGAGATAGATGGATGGCTGATGGATGGATGGATGGATGGATGGATGGATGATAGATGGATGGATGATAGAGAGATAGATGGATGGCTGATGGATGATAGATGGATGGATGATAGAGAGATAGATGGATAGATGGATGGATGGATGATAGATGGATGGATGGCTGATGGATGGATGGATGATAGATGGATGGATGGATAGAGAGATAGATGGATGATAGATGGATGGATGGATGATAGAGAGATAGATGGATGGCTGATGGATGATAGATGGATGGATGATAGAGAGATAGATGGATGGCTGATGGATGATAGATGGATGGATGATAGAGAGATAGATGGATAGATGGATGGATGGATGATAGATGGATGGATGGCTGATGGATGGATGGATGATAGATGGATGGATGATAGAGAGATAGATGGATGGATGGATGATAGATGGATGGATGATAGATGGATGGATGGCTGACGGATGGATGGATGATAGATGGATGGATGATAGAGAGATAGATGGATAGATGGATGGATGATGCCATATATGAAACGAGATGGATGGGGGTGAAGGGCGGTGAGTATTGTGGCTGGATGAGCAGACATCACCTGCTCATGCTAGATTGATCCGTCTAAATGTGATCCACATTAAACTCAAAGTATCACATCAAGCAGTCAGACGGTTGTGAAATACACCTGACAGTCATCGTTTCCCAGGAGACCAGCTGCTCTGCTGCTTTATGGACGTGAACAGCTGCACGCTGGGAACTTTACAAGAGAGGAAAAGAATACAAGTCATGTTTTAAACATAATGGGGGCTGATATGTGGGACCAAATAGGGTTAAATTACTATAGAAAAGGGATCATCGGTATGACAGTTCTGTATGGCTGTAGTCATTGAGATGATGGTTGAATTCACACAGTCGTTCCAAGGCTGCAGAACTCTAGGAGCAAAGTAGGAGAATAAAACTCAGGGTTTGTACGTAAATTGTCCCTCTGAGTGCCAAAGGGCACGCTGGCACAAACCGGACTGTTCATAAATTCGGAGCACTGTTGGAATCTACCTTTGTGTTATCCAGAGCAGCAGATGCTGCATCACTCTTTGCTTCAGTGCAATGAAACGTGATTTAATGTTGAGGAACTGGTCCCGTTGTTCTCTCCACTTTCCAAGTAACTCGCCCAACACTGTCCACACAGTTGGACAACTTGGACGGATCAACAGATGAGAACCCAGCAGGAGAGTTTGATGATTTATTGACGAAATAAACTTGCAAATGAAAGTCTGACTCAAACAGGAAACGGCAGGAATCAATATTTAAATTCTTCAGTGGACTACATTTACCATCAGCACAGTTTTTACAACCACATAAAATTAAGTAAACTGTCCCTTCATTAGCATTTTGAACAAAAACCAGAAACACAAAGCCCAGAGAAAACTCAGACAACAAACAGGCAAAGAACAAAGGAAGTGTGCTGGTTTATGTAGCTGACGGCTGATTGGTGAAGTGAGATCAGCTAAGCAGCAGCTGAGGCAACTCCAGGATGGATGACGGACAGGTGAAACCAGTCAGGGCGGGGCAGACCCACAACACACAAGGGCAGGACGTGATCTGATAGGAGGGAGTTGATTTAACAACATAAAACCTATTCATCCATGCAGACAAACCACAGGACAGAAATCCATCTAACATAACTCATACCCAGAAGAGACAACACTCCGTTCACACACAAACAGATGGATGCTCATAAAGGAGAGGACAGGTATCATCCATCCTGGTTACGTATCGTTTAGATGCTAGTTAGTGTTTAATTTTCTCATTCCATTAAGTCTGCAGCGAGAGAGAGGGAGAGAAAAAGTGCAATTTGACACTAATCCTCACCAAATAATAGGTTCATTTCTATGCAGAATGAGAGGATTTAACGCCAGCTCACAACCAAATAAGAAATGGACGCCGCCAAGTCGGTGAACACGTGTGTTGGGACTCTGTCAGGGATGAAGATGGGAAGGAATGAAGTGATACGTTCACAGTCGTCTGAAAAAGGGTTTGTTTGGTTCAAACACCTCGTTTTCAAATAAAGAATTAATGTCGTTTATCTGATGTGTCCAATGAAGAAGCTCAGTTTGTTTGCACATTAGCTTATGTCACATTGTAGCAGCCTGCGAACACTAACAACAAGCAGCAACAAGCTGATTATAGCAACTATAGACTCTATGACTTGTTTCCAATCTTACTTCATTGAATTGTTTGATTTTCTATCTTTTTTCCATGCAGAAGAAGTTAAACTTGATTGAGGAGCCATGCAAGCCATCCAATAAACTACCGATCACATGACTGACGTTGATGGAGTGGCTGCATCTGACACTCTAACCAACCTGCATTACAGTGAGGTTGTGGTGATAGAAGATGATGGATGGCTGAGGGGACGGAGGGGTGACATGGGGAGGCGATCCGAGGTGAAGGGAGGCGATCCAATAGAGATGCAGACTTCCGTTGACAGATCAGCTGTCAGCTGAGTCAGAAACGTCTTCTAATGTTGGTTTTAATCTCATGACTCCAGCATGTTTCTCAGAAATATGTCACACTAACCATATTCAAACCCCTCCAAAACAGCCATCGTCCAATAATAGTTCAGCAAACATTCAGTTCTGTGGTGTCGGCCAATACTGAGTAATGATCTAATATATAATATCTGTTTTACATTACCATGAAAACAACGGTATTGTTGTTTCTCACCAAAAGCACATTTTAAAAGGATACATTTGAACACATTAGGATAACATTGTTGTCATGGTTTCCCCAGAGTCTGGACTCACAAATGCTCAGCAACCAGGAGATTAAAACAAGCAAACAGCTGTTATAAACAATCGCTGAAAGTGCAAAAATTCCCTCTTGAAAAAAAGGTGATAAGTCAAATAAGGGTGGAGGAAGCCTGGGCAGGACGTGCTGGACACTCTGCTAGAGAGAGAAAAAAGAAAACGCGTCCAAGATCTTCCAGACAAGGTGGCGAAAGGAAAACATGCTAAAGCTCCACGACTAGAAAACAGTCTCTAGGCAACTCAATAATCTCACAAAGCTATGCTTGTTCCCACGTAGGGGAACAGACCATCTGGCACCTTCTTGAACCACGAGCCGGTCTTAAGTACCCGAACCACCGGTGATCTGATTGATAATTGCATAATGAAGATAGCGTGAACGTATCATACTGCAACCCTTTGTCAACGTTCGCTGTGACTGCCTTTTACAACAACTGCCTTCCTGCTCCGATCGCGTGGATTGGCTGGGAGGTGGCGTTGCTCTTCGGGCCCGTCGATGCAGAAAAGGTGCAGGATGACATTAAACCCGGCAGTCTAACTGTTTGGCTGAGATTAACAGGAATGAACGGGGCCCCGCCTCCAACACTGGTTCAGTTCTCTTCACCTTCATGGTGCAGACTCCGTCCTTCGTGTGACTTCAGTGCCCCGCCCCCTCTGTTCAGACCTCTGTTCAAAGCCCCGCCCCCAGAACGCCAAACGAGTGCTCGAGATCACCAGTAAGGACAGTTTTGCAGTCCTGCCACGCCCACAGATTATATATTTTAAATGTATTTTACGTCAGAGGATTTAATGCATTCATTGTTATCGGTATGTTCCAAGGATTTCAGGTAATACAACAGATAGTGTTTCTGAATAGAATCACCTTCTCAACCTTTAATATAAATATTCAAGCTGAAGTATTAATTATGGAGATCCATCTAAATAAAGTAAATAGAATATAAATAAAGAGGTTGGGTGAGAGCCAGTGACACTGCGGACTGTTCCGTAGTTGCAGTTAATTATTGAAGTGTGTGATATTTCTAACGCTCCTCTATGAATTAACCATGAAACAACACACAGCACCGCCGGTGGTCAGAGGAACTCAGAGCGTGGGGTTCTTATTTTAGATGCAACGTATCTCCATGTCCAACGGAGGAAACACATTTCCCAAAGCGGTTTCATGTTTCAGCCCCGCTGCAGGTTCAGGATGTGGTTTGTTCAACAAACAAATTTTTTTTTTTTACGTTCAACAGGGATTAACAAGGGAGACACAGAGGGAGTGACAAAAGCAATGATATGAAGTGTTACTCCGGCTGATGAGATGAATCCTCGTGTCGACCGCTTAGAAACGTTGAGGAGTGGTGCTTGAAATAAACAGGGCAGAGCAGCTGCTAGGTGTTGCTACTTGAACAAGTGAGAGGCTGCTGTTCACACATCAAAGGGACTTTATCTCAGATGAGCCCCCCCCCCCCCATCCATCTGGCATTAATATGCATCCAATATCAGTGTCTGAAGATCATTTCATCACAGTTAAACCAGACAGGAAATGTATCTGTGGCAGAGACTTCCCAAAATAAATGTAAGCTGTCACATGCTTAAAATAATGACGACATAATAATACTAATAATAATGTTGTCATGGCATCGACAAACATCGTAATATCAATAATCTGCTTTATGAATGTTATGAAAGTATTCTCCGGGTTTACAGTTTGGCCATCGGTTTATTTAAGGACACTCATTGAAGCAGCAACGTATCGGTATGTTACTACTGTCTAATTGGATTAGGTCTTTTACATTTGAATTTTCAACTCGTATTGAATCACTGATAAATAAAATGTAAAAGTCTTTTAAAGTGCTGCCCAAATGGAGTACAATATAAGGAGTAAAATATTGAACAATGATGTGCACTTCCATGGTAAGTTTGTAAGTTTCAGTTGTGTTGGCATAGAGCCACCAAGAGGAGGAGGAGGCGAAGAGGAGCCTGAAAGCAAAGGGTTAGAGCTTTATGGATGAACGGGTTGAAACGTGGGAAAGACTTCAGCATGAAAAGCAACAAAGAGGAGAGGATAGCAGAAAGTCATAGACGGGGCAGAGAGAGACACTCGGTGAAAGTGACAGATAAAAGAGAAAGAAGTGACAGATGAGCAGAGTGAACCATCCGCCGCCGCAGACGGAAATACTCGCAGACAATAACAGAAACATATGGACAGAAGGAAAGTGGTGGTGCAATAGAGGAGGGACAGAGAGGGGAGGTAATGGTGAAGACGAGTTATGACGGGAGAAGGGAGGATGAGAGAACAAATAGATGGGATGAGAGTCAGGAGGAGGAGGAGGAGGTCCTGATGACTTCCAGCTGATGGATCTGGTCGATCAGCTCGTCTCTCCCTGCACACCTTCCCTCACACAGTCGACCGCCCAGAGTCGGTTATGGATTGATGCTCCACAGAAAACACAGAGGCCTCCTCGGCAGAAAAAGCTTCACTGCATGTCTCTTCTGTTAAAGGTTTTCATTTTCTTTTTTATTAGGATATCTTTGGTGGTGTGAAATATTCAATAGCTGTCTTATATATAATGTGTAATAAATAGTTAGTCTTTTTGGCCCTTTTTGGACGCTCCAGGTGCCGGTACTGTAACGTGGCTACTGACTGCAGTGTGCTGTTGTGCTGCTCTGTCTCGCCTGTCGGGGGCGCTGTCAGTGTCATCGGTTACAAATTAGTTTTTTTCCGACAAAAGAAAGTAATATGTAGAGCTCAGAAAAACATTTGCTTCCACGCATACGCACATTTCTAGCCCTGCAAAACAGACCTGCTTACTCACTCAGAGAATCGTACTGTGCCATTACTGGTGGATTTATATTTGCTTTGGATGAAACAGTTAAAAAAAAATGTAATAGAAACAATCAGCATCTTTAGCCTGTAGTTTTGCTCCTGGTGTCCATATTCAGTGACCCACAGCTGCTGAAGCCTGTTTTCATTCCTCTCTCACATCCTAATAGAGAGGCTCAAGGCTGGAGCCTCAGGGAAGAGAGAGGACTTTTATCTGGATTTGCTGTCCCCTCTCCATAAACCCTCAAATACACACATCTATAATCCACTTGTGAATCACCTTATTGTCTGTGTGTGTGTGTTGAAACACAGGCAGAACGGTTGACAGCTAAATGAAATAAATGGCTTCACCAGTTTACCCTTTATTGTGTGTGTGTGTGTGTGTGTGTGTGTGTGTGTGTGTGTGTGTGTGTGTGCGTGGTAATGTGACACACAATAAGGCCATTGTCCATCTTCCTCTTTAGGCTGCCATCAGATCTTGTCTCTTATCACAGTGTGAAGGGTTTAATGGTTCCTTCAGGTCTCTACTAGACATCCTGCAGGCATTAACCGGCCTTACCCAGGTTTACCTATCCTTACCCAGGTTTACCTATCCTTACCCATCCTTACTCATCCTTACCCAGGTTTACCAGGCCTTCCCCATCCATACCCAGGTTTACCCATCCTTACCCAGGTTTACCTATCCTTACCCAGGTTTCCCCATCCTTAGTCATCCTTACCCAGGTTTACCCATCCTTATCCAGGTTTACCTATCCTTACCCAGGTTTACCCATCCTTAGTTATCCTTACCCAGGTTTACCCATCCTTAGTCATCCTTACCCAGGTTTACCCATCCTTATCCAGGTTTACCTATCCTTACCCATCCTTAGTCATCCTTACCGAGGTTTACCAGGCCTTACCCATCCATATCCATGTTTACCCATCCTTACCCAGGTTTACCTATCCTTACCCAGGTTTACCCATCCTTACCCAGGTTTACCTATCCTGAGCCATCCTCACACAGCATTACCCATCCTTACTCATCCTTACCCATCTATACCCAGGTTTGACCATCCTTACCCAGGTTTATCAGGCCTTACCCATCCATATCCAGGTTTACCTATCCTTAGCCATCCTCACGCAGCATTACCCATCCTTACTCATCCTTACCCATCCTTACCCAGCCTCACCAGCCTTACCCAGCTTCCCCCAGACTTACCCAGCCTCACTCAGCCTTACCCATCCTTACCCAGCCTCACCAGCATTACCCATCCTTACCCAGCTTCACCCAGACTTACCCAGCCTCACCCAGCCTTACCCATCCTTACCCAGCCTCACCAGCCTTACCCAGACTTACCCAGCCTCAGTCAGCCTTACCCATCCTTACCCAGCCTCACCAGCATTACCCATCCTTACCCAGCTTCACCCAGCTTCACCCAGCCTCACCCAGCCTTCGCAGACCAGTTGAAGTCCTGCGTCTCCTGTCCAGGCCACTGATTTAACTTGTCATACCTTTGTGTCAGCTGCTGCTTGACTGACAGCTGTCATGGTGATGGGCAGTCCACAGCCACAGTAGAGGGAGGTGAAGACACACATGCTTTAACAACAATGTGCAGACTTTCTCAAATGCGGCTTTGTGGATTACAATGTGGACAGTAGAAACAGGTGGATGTCATATACATAACAATATAGTATAGGATCATATACATGAAAGGGACTGTTCAGAACTTTGATATTCAATTACTGTCTCATAGATGGTGTGAGCTAAATGTTTGTATGTAAGTGTGAGCTTTTACGGTCATTTTTTCCTTAAAATCAAGTTCAATTTCCTTGTTTTCGAAACCCCAAAGTATGATGCTTTGATGTGTAATGTATCAACGCACCGCCTCCTCCCATGAAGAACAGAGGGATTTGAATATTAAGCCAGATGGTTACATGAACAGACCAGAGTTTCTAGTCCACAAACCAAAACCTGAAGACAGAATTAAAGAAATTAGAATGAACATCGTCTCTTTCTTTGGTATTTGCTTGTGGTCCTCTTGCATTTCCTGTGTAGAAGTGCTGTAACTTAACTTTGGGGGTCTGGACATTTTGGAGGAGCCTGTACGATATGGTCAACTTTAATTCAGAACCCCTCGGACGGCAAGACATTGGAGCCTAGATGGAGCGTCCCCAAGCATAAAGGCAGGACGATAAAATGTGCTTTCACTCGGCAAAGCTGAGGGCTGAACGGCAACATTGTAGTGTGTCTTCTGGGCAAACTTCTCCATTTGGTGACTTCTGTGTGTGCACATGGCCCTGTAGTTTCATGCCCCTTTCATAGGGCGCTTACATATGCTAATTAGGAAGAACTGGAACGCGCTTTCAATTTACGAAGACATAGGAATCATATCAAAAGATATGAACACAGATGTGAACATTCAGGCACATGTCATGAATCCGAATTAGGATTTTTCTTAGGAACATTCTTCAGAACAAATTTAAGAAAAAACTTAGGAAGATATTGGTGAATGAGGCCCAATGTCCCCTGCAATGTCATGGTCTTGGTGAGACATCGTCCTGCTTTGACTTATGTCGCTGTTTTACTGACTTAATTAATTAATTATTTGTAAGGTTTCATAGACGACACGACATTAGCATACTTTCATACATACTACATTCTTAGAAATGATAGGCTGTACTATCAGGTCAAAATGAATTCATGTCGACTGAAACGAATTGTAAATGTTTAATAAGCTTATCATTTCATGGTCGTCTTTATACATATTAACCTACACATTGTTGATCTATTAAATATGAATCCATTGCAGCATTAAAAGTCTGACAGCCAGCCCTGTGTACTAGGTCGCAATCGCCTGGGTGCTCCAGTGTACGACATCAGATAGCAGCCATGACATGACCCATCAACATGAAATACAGTTTTCTGTCTTGTCATTTTTCTTGCAGTAAGCTAATAAAGGGTTGCACAATCAATTGCATGTTTTACGAAGCTGGAGAGAAAATGAGAACTGGGTTTTGTTTTTTTTGTTTTTTTTAAAAAGGGGCAAAACCAGATAAAAAGACACAGATGGACGTAATCAATGGCTTCAGTGAGCGTCGGAGTGTGAATATTGGAATCAGTATCAGTGGTTAAAAGGTCTAATTGGTGCATCCTGACTCCCACGCAGCAGAGACAGGCGGGTAAGTGGAGGCCAGTAGGTGTGAATGTGTATCTCTGTGACATCCGTCCACATGGTCCCACAAACACAGAGGACCATCATCAACAAAGACAGTACATGTGTCAGCACACCGTCTGTTTTTAATAAACCGCTGCCTTCACTCTCTGCGGGTGCAAACCCGAGCATCAACATGAAATCATTTTACAAGAAGGGACACGTAACACTTTTTGTTGCGGTGTCAATGACATGATGACAGCTAATAAAGTGTGTGTTGCTGCTGTGAGGGGAAGGAGAGGCCCCGCAGGGGAGACGGCGGTTTTCCTTCACTTCTATTTGTGTGTTAGCGGTGGGAGTCAGCAACGAGGAGTCAGCAGCAAGGGGTCAGCGCGACTGCAGCTGACAGGTTTTGTTATTAGCTGTGAATGTGTGTGTGTGTGTGTGTGTGTGTGTGTGCGTGTGTGTGTACGACGATCGTAAATATCGAAGGAAATTAGTTGTCCAGAAGTGACGAGCCGGCCATCCATCTCCCAGAGCAAAGAAACAAGAGGGATGTAAAGCAAACAGGCAGAGAAAGATGGAGGACTAATAGATTGATAAAGGACAGACAGGAAGGAAAGGAATATAAAAGTGATGGAGAAATGACACGAGAGAAACCGCTGGTATGCAGAAGAAGAAGGACAGAAGGAAATGAGCAATAATAAGAAATGAATGACCCATTACATCTTGAGTTCAGACATAAATCTTGAGAAGTACTCGGCTCGACGTGCTCTGTGATCTGGTTCAGTCGTACTGAACTACTGAACAAATCATTCATTCATCTTGATACTTGTAATTATGAAACTGTCAGAAACGTCATTTGCCCCTCGGGAACGGAGGCCTGTTAACTGTTGGTGTGCTGCTAATCTGGATGGATATTTTTCTGCTAAACAAAAAACTGAGTCAAAGTGATCCATTTTTAAAAAGGGGACATCTTGAAAAACTCACCTTTTCAGTGCACATGCATATACATTTGGGTATTTTCTGGGGTAGTTTGTTTGTTTGTGGGCTACATAGATCAGAAAAGATGGATGACATAAACATAACAACACCTTTCCATGTACAAGCACGGTGGATCCTGAAGGCGCTTGGCGGTGTGGCTACATTGGCAAGAAATTAAGTTCATGCCAAGGAAGTCAAGAAGCATGATGATTAGAAATGGATCAGTGATGAGCAAGTTCCAGCTCCAAGTCCAGGGGGAGGCCATACCACCAATTTAAGAAAACACAATGAAATGCCTTGGGAAGTGGTATGATGCCTCTCTTTCTGACAGAAGTATGTACCCAGGATGCAGGCCGATGATTGGTTAAACAAAATCGAAGGTCTACCAGGGAAGTTCAAGGTTTGACTCTACCAGTACAAGGCTGATGTGGCAACTGACAATGCATGAAGTCCCATTAACATCAGTGAAAGGAGTGGAGAGACGAGTGAACAAACACCTCCGATGGCAGCTCCACCAAGCCTCACGTCAGTAGGCCTATATATCAGGTCTGGACTGTAACAACTACCCCTTTATCAGTGGTCGAAGGGCTCAAGGTTACAAAGTGTAGGGCTGTGATGTTCATAGACTCCAGCGATGAGAAGGCCAGCGGGGCTGGCAGGATGTAAGTGGACAGCTGATCAGTCAGTGACTTAAGCTGAAAGCATGCTGGTTTTTAAGGACATCATAGGTAACTCCTGCACAGGAAGGAAAGGACTCAGAACTGCTTCTTCCAGCAGTGGGGGAAAGCTGACCCAAGGCAGAAGAAAGACCAGATCCAAACCGTGGTCCAGCACCTGGAGGCGCAGGAGAGGTCAAAGTCTAGATCTGTACAAGATCTGCCTGGACAAAGTGGGACTTGCCCAAGCGCAAGATTACGTGGCCTGAACTGTGGAGGCTAGAACCCTTTTGCATCATCCTTTCCTGCTCCGATCTGTGTATGACACCTTATCAACACCCTCTAACCTGCACAGGTGGGGTATGCAGGCGGACTCCCTGTGCTGGTTATGTGGAGGGAGAAGCACAATGGCGCACATACTGGCTGGGTGCAAGACTGCAAGGAAAAAACATCAAAGCCATGGGAAGCAAAGCAGCAAAACAGCATTAGTGCAAATGTTCAGTGCAACTAAACAACAAGCAGCAGCAGCATCATGAAAAGAGGATAGATATATGTATAAATATAGACTGGTACTGACTGGATAAATCTATTTTAAATCAGCCTGTGGAGCCTTTAGTCACTACAGCTCTGTTCTCTGGAACTCTAAGTTAAAGCAAATTTACAGGGATGTTAATTAGAGCAGGGTTCTGAAAACGGGCCGGAGCAGGTACGGGTCAGAAAACATGCTGGGTGGGATAATAAGACCAAAAAGTTTGGTTCATTACAGTAGGGATGGTGTTATGGACAATCCTCTGGAGCTCCGGAGCTAAAGGGCAGCTATATGTACGGAGGAGCTGATGAGCAGGCGGATCAAGGACAGACAAGAGATGGACGAGGAGGGAATAGCAAGTTCTCAAAGAGCCTTTTGTGAACTTGAAGCAATCAAGACCAGAACAAACACTGATATGAAAGACACCCTGTATCTAGATCTCTGTCTGCTGGCCTCCAGGAAACAGCTTCCAGCACCATCATCTGTAGGACTTTGCCAGCTGCTGGAGTGCCAGAGGAGGTTCTTACTGGACATGAACTGTTGGAATAAGACCTCTGCCAGCTTAAAGCGGAGAACTCACATCTACTGGCCGGAGGATCATTTATCATCTTAATTGCTGTTCATCACCTGAAATATCAGCAGCCACCTCAGCAGTCAGGCTGCTTTTCAGTGCAAGTCGATGATTATGCCATCAGAGCGACTGAATGTCCCAAGTGAGGTCACGTTGTTGTAGGGTCAGGGCTAACCCATCCACCATCTTCATCCAGTAGTGTCACATGGATTTCTCTTACTCCCCAATAAAGTAGGATTGGCTGGAGAAAAACAGCATCATACAGTTAATGAGAAATAAAATGAAAGAAAAAGAAAATGTTGGAGTCTTTGACATCCAAGTAATGTCAGACAAACAGTCGCTCTCAGCTGAAAGTGTCAGAAGCTGAGATGAGAGAGGGGAGTTGGCCAAATGTATGTTGAGCCATTGAGTGTGTGTGTGTGTGTGTGTGGGCTTTGGCTGGTGAGATGTCACTACGGGTTTGCAGCATTATGCCAAGGACAAGTGGGGTTTCTATGATGCCATGTTTGTCTCTTTTAAAACACACACAGACGGATCAAATGAAAGTGAGCACACAGAAGATCACTTTGAGCTTTCCTGGCAGGGATGGATGGGGTTGGATGAGGGGGGGGGCAGCGCTGATGAAACACTCATGCACACAGAGCACAAGGGGGGCGGGGGGTGATGCAGATGATGCTGATGATACATCACAGCAGTGAGACCCGGGAAAGGAACTACATGAGTCAATTTTAGAAGCCATCTGATATCTTTTCTGAATAACAGAACATGTTTAACACTAAAACACTTCTTCTGCAACCCAACTATGTCAGTGGCACACCGGACTGAATTTATTCTTCTTCATTGGCCGAAACTAGAGCTGCATGGTTGTGGTCATAGAGTTGGATGATGATGATTTTCTCCCATGATTCTTAGGGACACAATGTATTGTTATTGAAGTAAGATTGTCTTGACATGGTGCTGGTGAGCTTACCAATGTGGGCTAGTTAGCTTAGCCGTGGCTGTTTCACTGAGCGAGTGCTTGCTGTGTTTACTCCCGTCTGAATCGGCCACCACCGATGTATTCAAACAACCAGAGGTGAGAATGGCACCCAAGAAAAGCGAAACCGTTAAGTCACTCGACTTTATGTCTGAAGAAATCGCCAACAGAAAACAATAATGGAGCTAATGGGAGTGATATAGGAGCTTAAATGACAGAAGATTGCTCTGAAGGCGAGGGGCCGACCTGGAGCAGTACTCCCACTTAAACGACCTGATCATCAGCGGGTCGGAAAACAGGTCATAGTCCTATGCCAGGGCTGCCACGGTGGGCACCGAGCCAACAGAGTGACCTGGAGTCGCTCAGGCAACAAGTGATTTCCCTTTTTGGATACAAATGGCATTCGTCTGGAGGGCAGAGACATAGAAGCATGCCATCCTCTCCCCTGAAGGAATAACAGAGACAACCAGATATAATCATACGCTTTGTAAACAGGAAACGGAGAAGTGCAACGTTAAAACAAGGTAGAAAGCTGGAGGGATCTAACGTGTACATGAACGAGCACCAGATGAAGAGGAAAGCAGACATTGCCAGGCAGGAAGATTCCTGAGGAAGGAGAAGAAAATACAAGCAAACTGGACAACAAAGTGTAAGGTTGGTAAGGCTGAATGGATCTCCAGAAGGAAGTTCTGCTGGTCAAGGACCTTTCTTTCCTTTTGGTTCACTCAACTATATGAGAAAAACTGTCCTATTACAAAATATAACATAAAGATAAATGCTATAGAAAAGCCCTGGATAAAGAAACAGATATTAAAGATATAAATAAATTCAAAAACTACTATTATGAGAGCAAGAAAGAAAGAATACTATAATACAATTTTAGAGATTAAGACAAATTATATAAAGGGTTTATGGAATGTGTTAAATAGAATGATTAGAAAAGGATCATCTTCTGAAAATTACCCACAGTATTTAATGGATAAAGATAAAAATATCAATATGAATTAAATAGTTAATGGTTTTAATAACCTTTTTTTAAATGTGGGGTCGAATCTGGTAAGTGAGATCATAGTACGGCAGCCAGATGAGAGTGGGGTGATAGAAACCAAAACTTTTTTTAAGAGCTGTACATGAACAGGAAATTACCGACATGGTGAACAAATATAAAAATAAATCTTCCACTGATTGGAATGATAATATTATTAGTCTGTGGTCAAAAATGAGTTGAAGTTATTGTTAAACCCTTAAGTTTACAACGTATCTTTAAAAACTGGTATATTTCCTAATCAAATGAAAACAGTAATAGTTTTCTCATTATTCAAATCTGGAGATAAACACTAAATATAGACGGTCTCACTATGTTCACAATTCTCAAAGCTACTTGAAAAACGTGTTAATAGATGAATGATTATTTTATCGAAAAGCATAACTTGGAATCAACTCAAGTGATAACAGATCATATAGACAAGAGGAAGTTTACAATTAGCATATTCATTGACATAAAAAAAGCATTTAACACATCAGACTACGACATACTAATTACAAAACTCGAAAGATATTGAGTCACAGGAATGTATTAAAGAGGATAAAAAGCTATATCAATGAAAGACAGCAATTTGATCAAATTGGAGGCTACAAATCAGGTACATTTTACATTTCGGGCATTTAGCAGATGATTTCATCCAAAGCAACAATAAGGACATTTGTTGGAAGAAAGTGAAAAGTATATCGCTATCATTATGGTAAGTATGAACATTACCATTATTTAATACATCAGTGATTTATGGAAAGTGTTGAAGTTACAAAAATGTGTACCTTTTGCCGATGACACCAACATTTTCTGTAAAAAAAAAAAACATACACACACTACAGATATTATGATAAAGGGCTAAACGATTAATAAACAAAGTAGGTTTCTATGACCACACAAATGCACTATTTCTAAAAATGAATATATTAAAGTTTCCAGATTTGGTTACATTCAAAAATGCTCAAATTATGTTTAAAGCAAGACAAAATACACTTCCTGGCAACATACAAAATATATTCCTAGATAAAGAGAGTTGAGGTAATACTCTCAGGGGGCTTCACATTTTAAAAAGCACCACATCCAGGACTATGTGTATTTATTTTTATGGTGTGACAATGTGGAACGACGATGAGTTTAAACAATGCAAAAACAGGAGGATAGTAATAACTGCTAAAGTATATGAGTTTGATGTCTGTGTAAATTATATTTTGATTGTTTGTTTTTTTATTTTGTATTTGATTTTTGTATAATTGTTTGTATGATAACTTGCACTGTAAACCCGAATAAGTTCAGAAAACTCAAAATGTATGTCGTAACTGATTACGTAAAAACTTTTAAGTTAACCTAATACATTTTTTGAGTTACACTATACTTAAAAAATATGTGTTCAGTTGACTTAATCTATATTCTAAGTTCAATATAATTTTAATAATATAATTTTCCTTAACTTAATATTTATGTCTTCTTCATACTTAAATTATTTAAATTTAACTTTCATTAAATTGAAGTGCACTGTACTTAAAAAGTATTTTAAGCAGTTATTAAAACTTGTATGTATACAAACTTAAAATTTTACTTCAGTCTTACTCAAAAAACATACTTGTACATAACTCATAAGCTCATGAAAATTGTATTGATTTAAGTTCTGAATACTCAATTTTTACATTAAACACACACACACAACTTCAGGTACAATTTCAGTTTGTTTTTATTTTGCATTAACATTGTTTATCCAAACAAGTATGAACAATTACAGCAATATTTCTTTAAAACCCTACTGCAAATGTAACTGGACATTAAACAGCTCAGTCACCTCCTGAACGGGCAAGGTGTCTGTACAGGTAAAAGCCAGTAAATTAGAATATTTTGAAAAACTTGATTTATTTCAGTAATTGCATTCAAAAGGTGTAACTTGTACATTATATTTATTCATTGCACACAGACTGATGCATTCAAATGTTTATTTCATTTAATTTTGATGATTTGAAGTGGCAACAAATGAAAATCCAAAATTCCGTGTGTCACAAAATTAGAATATTACTTAAGGCTAATACAAAAAAGGGATTTTTAGAAATGTTGGCCAACTGAAAAGTATGAAAATGAAAAATATGAGCATGTACAATACTCAATACTTGGTTGGAGCTCCTTTTGCCTCAATTACTGCGTTAATGCGGCGTGGCATGGAGTCGATGAGTTTCTGGCACTGCTCAGGTGTTATGAGAGCCCAGGTTGCTCTGATAGTGGCCTTCAACTCTTCTGCGTTTTTGGGTCTGGCATTCTGCATCTTCCTTTTCACAATACCCCACAGATTTTCTATGGGGCTAAGGTCAGGGGAGTTGGCTGGCCAATTTAGAACAGAAATACCATGGTCCGTAAACCAGGCACGGGTAGATTTTGCGCTGTGTGCAGGCGCCAAGTCCTGTTGGAACTTGAAATCTCCATCTCCATAGAGCAGGTCAGCAGCAGGAAGCATGAAGTGCTCTAAAACTTGCTGGTATACGGCTGCGTTGACCCTGGATCTCAGGAAACAGAGTGGACCGACACCAGCAGATGACATGGCACCCCAAACCATCACTGATGGTGGAAACTTTACACTAGACTTCAGGCAACGTGGATCCTGTGCCTCTCCTGTCCTCCTCCAGACTCTGGGACCTCGATTTCCAAAGGAAATGCAAAATTTGCTTTCGTCAGAAAACATGACTTTGGACCACTCAGCAGCAGTCCAGCTCTTTTTTTCCTTAGCCCAGGTGAGACGCTTTTCGCGCTGTTTCTTGGTCAACAGTGGCTTGACACGAGGTATGCGGCAGTTGAAACCCATGTCTTTCAAGCGTCTCTTGGTGGTGGATCTTGAAGCACTGACTCCAGCAGCTGTCCACTCCTTGTGAATCTCCCCCACATTTTTGAATGGGTTTTTTTTCACAATCTTGACCAGGGCGCGGTGATCCCTATTGCTTGTACACTTTTTCTGACCACAGTTTTCCCTTCCCTTTGCCTCTCCATTAATGTGTTTGGACACAGAGCTCTGAGAACAGCCAGCCTCTTCAGCAATAACCTTTTGTGTCTTTCCCTCCTTGTGCAATGTGTCGATGGTCGCCTTTTGGACAGCTGTCAAATCTGAAGTCTTCCCCATGTTTGTGTAGGCTTCAGAACTGGACTGAGAGACCATTTAAAGCCCTTTGCAGGTGTTTTGAGTTAATCAGCTGATTAGTTTGTGGCACCAGGTATCTTCCAAATTTAACCCTAACACAATATTCTAATTTTGTGACACACGGAATTTTGGATTTTCATTTGTTGCCACTTCAAATCATCAAAATTAAATGAAATAAACATTTGAATGCATCAGTCTGTGTGCAATGAATAAATATAATGTACAAGTTACACCTTTTGAATGCAATTACTGAAATAAATCAAGTTTTTCAAAATATTCTAATTTACTGGCTTTTACCTGTATATGAGTGTGTGTCTGTATATCAGTGTGTGAGTGTTAAAGTGCTTAAAGTAAAACATCTGGCAAGACTTTGTACACAAATTAAAAGGATCTTACATATCATCAAACTGCAAAGCAATTTTAAACATAAATACAACTGAAATAAATAATACCACTGGCCTTTGTGCATAAGTCTTACAACAAAGGACCAAGAGCTCTTTCATAAAATAAAATAAAAAAGAAATAAATAAATACATTATTGTAAAGGGCATATCTCACACTATTCCGATCTACAGTTGTTAACTTTTTAAAAATGCAACCATGAACGAATGAGGTAGACTTGGTCGATAAGAGACATGTAAAAAGTGTGTGTCCTGCTTGTGCTCCTTCACTTGCACCAGCTCTACACATTATAAAGGAATTTTCAGTGAATAAATGACAGAAATATACAATTGCTAACAATTACTGTAAAAAACTGTAATCTTTTTTTAAAGTGCAAACATGAACAGGTAGCTTTTGTGGTTAGACAGCCTACCAGGTGTAACTTCCATTCAGATGCTTTGGGCAAAAGCATATTCAACATACTGTAACATTAAGACACTTGGCACCAAAAACACGCTTCTGTATGTGCATACAGACGTGTGCAATTGTGCATAGACACAAAGTGTAATGTGGTCTACTCTTTCAGTAACAGGTCATTTTTTTAGATTGAGTAGGCAGGGTTTGAGTAGTTTACCATCATCAAGACCCATCAGCACTTTCTGGATGAAGGTAATAGTGTGAATGAGTTTCCTGGGGCAGTCCAAATGCAATACATACATCAAACCAAACAACAATGCAAATGCTTTAGCCAACCTGGGGATATTGCTCATCACAAGCTCATCTTCTACCACAATAGCAATGGATGCAAGACTGAAGTCAACTGGACTTGTAGTGCTCTCGGAGACCACCGTGACAAGGGCAACAGGCGTGTCAGTGATGTCTGGCTCAGGCGAATTGTCCTCCTGGAATATGCAGGTTATACAAGGTTAACTTTCAGGAACTAGACAATTGCATTATATTACTATTTCACAGGTCATGACTCAACAGCTAAGAATTAGGTAGGTATTTCAACTGACTATTCTACTAGTCACCATCCAACAGGTAGGTATACATGTAAGTATGTCAATGTGTCTCATATAGGTCTCAGTGTTTCCCCTAGAATTTTTTTCAGGCCCGGTGGTACCCACGGTACCCACCGAAAAAACCCTAAACAGACGAGACGCGTGGGATGGTGTATTGGTGCAGTTGGATTAAGTCAGGTGGCACAGCAAGCAGTCTGCAATTCTGCAATTATTATATTTGCATTCAACATTTTTGTTCAACCAGAGTGTATTCAAGATCACAAGGAGAGAGTGACTTATTAAGGTGCTGGTTGATGGAAATGATCAGGGTCCAGAAAAATATGGCTGGAAAATGATGAGCATCACATTAATAGCTACAGATACTGTAAAACACTACAACGACATATGAGTGCATATATTGTCTTATTTTATCAAGTAAAATATAAGTTATAGGTTTACTCAACAGCAGTTAACTCAAAGTTCCACATCTTATCAAAAACAATCCTCCCCCCCGGGGAGGGGGGGCAAACGGGCTTTGGCCGGTTGTACATACGTCATCACGTCCTAATACTACACACACATGGCGTGATGTTGTTTTTAAGGAGCGCCGTCTCTGCTTATATTTCTCGACAACACTCGACCTGCATCAGCGCATGTGCGCACGAGCGGATCTGTGCGAGCAGACAGCGCGAGCGCAGCGGGTTTTGGACGGAGACACACAGCGGCATTTTTATTATGTAAAAATAAATAATAATGTAATGTAATAAAATAAATATTATGGACCCTATGGACCGGTTCCGCTCACACCACGAGTCTGAAGAGTGCAACAGCTTATCAAAATACAGTGTCAACGTTCCGTGTTTTCAAAGTAGAAAGCGACATCGTGGTGGTTTAACGAGGCGGAACGGCATCAGAACAACATTAAGCACGTAAAGGACACGAAGAAGAACGTAGCGGGAGCGCGCGGCGAGGATTGTTGCGGCTGCGCGTCTTGCGGAGCAAATCTGCTGTGCTGCGCGGAGGCGCTCCTAATGTAAATGATTATTGATTTATGAATGAATTGATAGGTGGCTTATTTTTGGTATATTGATTTTTTTTTTGGCCTGGCGGCAGGTCTCCTTGGCCTGGCGGACCGCCAGGCCTGTACAATGGTAGGGGAAACACTGGGTCTTTTAAACCCTCCTTCATTTGCACCAGCTCTACACGTGTCTTTGTGAAACCGCGATAAATGAATTTTCAGTGCATTAATTACAGAAATGTACAAATGCAGGAGGTGTAGAGACATGGCAAAGGACTAACTCTTGAATAATGGCTATGTAGTGCTTAAATAACTGTGTCTGGGTGTCTGAGGACACAGCACCCAACTTGCACTTCCACTCCATCATTTGAAGTGCTTACTTTCAAACTAAATTAACTCTCCTACAAGTGAGTTTAAATCATTTGGCTTACCAAAGAAAAAGGTCAGTGCTGGTCAATATTCTCAACTTGATCCTGTGGAAACAGATACAATAAGCAGTAAGAAACCAGTTAAATTATGTAGGCTACTCAACAACAGCTTTACAATTTATTAACCCAGAATCTCAAGTGTTAATATAACTTACCAATAAAGTTGTTCTCAGATGATATAAGTGACTGTAGGTCATATACAGTCAATTACATAGATCTTCAAATGCACACACACAGACAGACTTGATTATTACAAATAATAATAAAATGTTAGCCCATTTATGGAGGGGGAGCAGCACAAGCTAAATCTCAGTTACCTTGATTTGTGTGCATGCTCGCTTCTCTGCATCCACTTCAGCCTATGAGGAAAGAAAAAATGGAGGTTCACGGTAAGCTTGCAGATTGCATAAGCTAACCAACTTCATGTCCATGCATTACTACGGACGTAACTAGCACTGAAGTGCATAAAAGTTAGAAAGTTAAACTAGCTGCAACTTAACGTTCGCCTTAAGATAGCTACTAGGCCTACGTTAGTTCATTCGGGTGCATGTAAGAAGAAGAAAAATATTTACCAGATAAGGGCGCTTCACATAAATATCAGCGCCACACAAAGAAACGCTACGGCTGCTAACTGAAAAGAGTTACTAGCTAACATAATTAGTCATCGTTAACGGCAGCACAGGCGCCGCAATTCAAAAATGAGCCATTGCTCGGTACCCTAAATGTAAAAACAACGATCAAACACTTTATTATTTGTGATACCCATGCAACGTTATAACAAGCAAAGCAGTTTTGACAAGTTTGTTTGGTTTACTTACAAGTTAATCCATGAACGAAGATGAGACGCGGACTCTCGCACACGACAGCCATCTTGGACAAAAACATTTCCGTCGGTCAGGGTAGCAGATACACAACATCGTGACGTCATGACATCCATGTACGTAGCGTTTACTCAAAAACATTGATGGGGAATACTTTACTCATAAGTGCTGTGCCACAGAAAATTAAAACTAGATTAATCGTTCACATCACTGATTAGTTATAAGTTCTTTCAACTATTAAACAGATTTTAATTATTGTGCCCTCAGTCCTTATAAGTTAGTAGTACTGTTGGGGTTTACAGTGTGCCAAGGGGTTCAAAAATAAATAAAACTGAACTGAATCCGAGAGACTAATAGCTTTTGGCTCATTTAGCAACAACTTCTCTCCTCCATATCATTTTAATGCTCCGCAGGATATTTAAGTGATAATGTTTAATGTTTCAAGTTACTCAGGTAGTGACATTTTTAATCGCTCGAGAAAAGTTTTCTTTCACTGCATTTTGCGCTGCTGTCTCTCACATCTCATATTTCTTTTATCAATATACTGCCAATAGGGTCTCCAAGGCTTAAGAGGGAAAAAAGCAAGTTAGTCAAAGAGATGTACAAGAATGTCCAAGAATCTCATAACCACAGACAGACCTTCTTTTGCTGCATATTCATTCATCTTTCTTTACTTAAGATGTGCAAAACATAATGACTAAATGCAACTTGCTGGCCCTAAACTTTAGTGTGGAAGAAGTGGATTTGACCGTCCTGCCCCAGTGCTTGCTGCTTGTAACAGTACCTCTGATGTATTTGTATGCTGCAATGCTCCAATAAGTCAGCAGAAGATCGTTGAGCTGCAGAGCTCAGTGACCAAGAATTCTCTTCCTATGGGTCACCAGTCAGTAAGCTTGTCAGCTGATATGTCTGCCCACTTGTAGCAGTTATCTCATCCCCATCGTTTGAATATAATATTTAAATTACATTTTCAAATGTATCTCCAGTATTTAAAATGGTCCAAATAGACTGTATCATAGTGCTGAGCAGCAGAGGTCACGGACCAAATACTGGTATTAAATGACTGAAAAATCTAAAGACTTGGAGCTGGTCCAGGACTCAGATACTCTGGTGAGTCCAGTCTACTGTGTGCTAGCTGAGTTCAGCCTTCATGTCTCAATTAAAATGGACATTGGAAGTCTTCTGTCCAAGGACATTACCAAAAAATCCTCCGGCTTGTTAGTGTTGACGTGAAAAGTGAGTGCATGGTTGGTTTTCAGGGAGCAGCATGAATACAACGATGAAATTAATTAGCGCTCCGACACTGAGGCAACTGGAAGC
Source organism: Eutrigla gurnardus (assembly GCF_963514095.1). Classification (NCBI taxonomy): domain Eukaryota; kingdom Metazoa; phylum Chordata; class Actinopteri; order Perciformes; family Triglidae; genus Eutrigla; species Eutrigla gurnardus. The sequence goes on along the minus strand of NC_139921.1, from coordinate 2,618,829 downwards.
CATTGTGGTTAATTGATGCTCGTTCATTTACCAAAGAGCTGAGGGGAGGAGGCGACTATAATTACCATGGCTCCCTCTCCTCTTTGCTTTCTTGCTTCCTCTCTTCACTCATATCTTTTTTATACTATAAATCTCTTTCCAGCTCTGTTTATTGTTTATCACTCCCTTAGTCGCCGTCTTTCCTCCTTAGTAATTTCCCGGCTTCTCCGGTTCTTCACATCTTTAGGAGGGTCGATCAGCAGAAGACGCTTCAGCTCAGCGGGAGTTTAGCTCCTTCTGCGGAAATTATTCATTAACGCAGCGTTCAAACTGAGATGTCTCCCTTTGACACGCGTTTGGAGTTTAGATAAAAATAATTGTTTTTAATCCAGTTCTCTACTGTTTTGACTTTGAAAATTACTCTTCATATGAACACGCCTGAAGGATCAAACAGTGTTAAAAGACTGAAGCGTAAATACTTTCCACCCATCATATCAAGTCACTTTCCCGGCCCTCATGAGCTCAAGTGTGCACATTTTCTACCTCATGTCAACAGTTTGACTGTAACAGCTGCAGGTTAAAGTACAGCCTCAGATGTTCGGCTACACCGGCTGTGTTGCATTGGGAGATTTTGTCTCATATTTACATGTGATGCAGTAAAAGTTGTTGTTTACCGGCAGCTCTGAGTGACTAAAAGCATCTGTGTTGTGATTGTAAAAGGACTCGCTTGCATTTCGGCCAGTAATTGAGTTTTAATGGCTTCACACCTCCAGTTCTCCTTCTAATGTATTTAGCTAAGTTTATGTGTGCTGGTGTGTTAACCACCAACATACCGATGTTCAGCTCCACACAAGGTGGTCTAGTAATGGTGAGGATCACTAAAATCTTGGTGTTTTGTGTCCTGGGCTTGAAATGGTTTGACATTTTAAAATAATTGTCAAAGCTGTTTTCCATCCATCCATTGATTAGCGCTTATCCTGTATTCAGGGTCACATGGCTGACATGTAGAGACAGACAGGTAACCAGTCTATCACAGGGCTGACATGTAGAGACAGACAGGTAACCAGTCTATCACAGGGCTGACATGTAGAGACAGACAGGTAACCAGTCTATCACATGGCTGACATGTAGAGACAGACAGGTAACCAGTCTATCACAGGGAGACATGTAGAGACAGACAGGTAACCAGTCTATCACAGGGAGACATGTAGAGACAGACAGGTAACCAGTCTATCACAGGGCTGACATGTAGAGACAGACAGGTAACCAGTCTATCACATGGCTGACATGTAGAGACAGACAGGTAACCAGTCTATCACAGGGAGACATGTAGAGACAGACAGGTAACCAGTCTATCACAGGGAGACATGTAGAGACAGACAGGTAACCAGTCTATCACAGGGAGACATGTAGAGACAGACAGGTAACCAGTCTATCACAGGGAGACATGTAGAGACAGACAGGTAACCAGTCTATCACAGGGAGACATGTAGAGACAGACAGGTAACCAGTCTATCACAGGGCTCAGCCCCAAGTTAGGCTCAGGCTTGCCTTGGACCAGCCCAAAGTAAGGTTTGCCTCGAACCAGCCCTAAGTTTCTTCTGATTTTGGGATATATGAATAAAATGTAATTGAATGTTTGACTAACAATACTAAATACTGCAAGTTCTTCTTGGTTTGCTGATAAACATGTATTCACTCACAAACAGCCTGAACACACACACACACACTGCTTTAACATTACTGCTCATTTCAAAACTGCTGAAAGTGATGTTTGTGTATCATGCAGATGATGTCGGAATCAGGCTAAAACCAGAAGACCAGAAGAGAGTTTCCTTTCCCCTTTGACCACAGACCATTCCGTTAGTTAAAAAGAAATAGACAAGAAGCACATTTTCCAATATTGCTAAGTGTTGGCTACAGTACATTTTTGACTGATTGGCATGTTATTAAAAGTTTGTTGTTTTACCAACTTTTGGAAATGATGTGTCAGCAAGTTAATTTGCATTGTCAGAGCTTCTTTCCAGACTGGCATTTCAACATAAGCTGCTATTGTTAATATACAAATAACTGAATGAGTGTGAAGACAGATGCCAAAGTCCACACAAGTATTATCTTCAACAGAAAATGCAATTTATTTTTGTAATTGGGCAAGAGGGCATAAAAAAGTTTGATTTCTTGGCTGTTAGTGAGAAAATAACCCACAGTCTGTCTCTCCCTTCACAGCTGTTGTCACTGCCTCCACACAGACGTCAGTCTCTCCCTCCGGTTGTCAGAAGTTATTTGTGGAAATCCCTGAGTGCAGCAGAAGTAACCGTGGCAGGTTCAGGACATGTGAACAGCTCGAAGAGGAAATGATGACATCGACAATTCGAGGATTGGGATTAGGATTGATAAATGTTATGCTTTCAATTTTATAAATCTATATGAGGATCAAAGTCCTCGGTTATACGACAGTTTCCCGGGGTTGCGGTGGCGTGACAGCTCGTAGGCTTCACACTTTGTTCTTACGTTTCCACGTATTCTCAGAGGGTTTGGGTCGTGTGTTTGGCTCGTCTGCTGCCATTCACAAAAGCATGTAGAAGAAAATTGAAAAAGGCATGAATCCTGCCACAATGTCCTGACATCCAGATGTACTGAAGAAACAGTGACAACAGACCTCGACATAAAAACACTCATCCACGGTGAATCTCTGTGGCGTGAACTCTCCTTAATAAGGAACCTTTGCCAGAAGCAGTGACACCTGCTTTGCACATACGCACACATTTTCTAACACACCTACGTACTGCACTGCAGACATTTGTCAATTACAGCCAAATACAGAGAGACGGCGGTGCTGTATGAGACAAGAGCGAAGGAAAGAGGGAGAGAAGCGGGGAGTCTGATAAGAAGTTGTACAGAATGGCCTGTTTGAGTGTTCAGCTGAGGTTTGAGATGACATCCTGGAAGTTCTGTTCAATTAACCTTTGTGAAAATGTCCCTCTACGTTTCTCTGCAAAACGAACAAAGCACATAAAGGACAAACAGGTTGGTGGACTGTGCCTTCCAAGAAACAACCATAAACATGAGAAATTATTATTATCTTCCAAATCAAACCCCCAATTTGTACACACGTTTTCAGATTCAGGTCTGAACCACTGATTTCCCAGACAGGGGTTAACCATAACTCTGAACGTTGACATGTCAAATTAGTTGCCTGTTTTATGTATATCACAGTAAGGCAGTTTGGATTCATGTATAGCTCCATAATGCCATTACATTTCAATGGGATACAGGTATGTATCACCGGCATAGCATTGATTACAGCAGTGGACTTGGAATTGACCCCAGAGGGACACCTCATATTAAAGTGGTTGACAAGTAAACATGATTATTTGTGGTGAGCAGTGTTGTGCTAGTTACTGAAAAATAGTAACTACCGTAGATGACCATTTAGTAGCCCGGGCGTTTAATATGCTAAATCGACTTGGAGCCCAGGCGTTTATAAGAACCAGGCGCGTATTTGCAACAGGCTACAATTTATTTTTGCAATGAGCAGCACCAGACCATCATGCAAAGAACAAGGAGCTCACCATAGCACCACTGGAACAAAACTACTTTTTCCCCCCGACGCATCTTTATTGACATCAGACAATAAATACAAAGACAGTTTGTCTGTGTTACCGCGACACAGGGAGCTGATCAGAGCAGTGTTATGAATGATAACGGAAGGGGGGGTCGATCGCGGTAATTTCAACACTGTACATTAGCGCATTTATCTATATCCCTATATCCCTCAGTCTAGCGCGCCTGTGTTTGTGTGTCTGTGTGTGTGTGTGTGCGCGCGCCTGCATGCGAGAGAGAGAGAGAGAGAGAGAGAGAGCGAGAGGAGGGGCTGACTGACAGAAGAGGTGAGAGCCGGTGAAGTGCTGTTAAAAAAAAACTTTTGTTTTCTGTGCAAGACTATGGTAAACACTTAATCGCCCGGGCGTTTAATTGAACCGGCGTTTATTATGCCAAATGAGGTCGGACCCCGGCGGCTATTAGAGCACAGGCGCGTATTTTCACACGGGCGATTATTTGGTCATCTACGGTAGTTACAGTTACTAGTTACTTGGTAAAAAAGTAACTCAGTAACTCAGTTCCTTAAACCAAAAAGTAATGCGTTACTGAGAAAGTAACTTTTTAGTTACTGTAAAACGTTTTTCCAATGCTCCCATTAAATAAAGGTTGATTGATTGAGTTCCCTCTAGCTGTCATTTCAGTTCTGTACTGATGCTGAATAATACAAACTGTTGATTAAAACAACTGTTTCAATTAATTTCCATCCACATCACTGAATCTAATCATCCAAGCAATATGATCCGTTGTGCACAACACAAACAACAACAACACCAAAGTATTTTTTCAATGCCTATTTATTTCAGTCAGGCAGGTATTCAAAAACAAACTGCAAAAAATTAAAGTGGCTAAAACGTGTCCAAACACAATTCACCATATTTCAGTTTCATTGTGTCTAAAAATCGATCCTTTCTTGCGTGTGATTGCAGTGGAGACACGAGCAGCGCCCAAGAGGCGCAGTGAATGACGGTTTCCCTAGCAACACTTATGTTTTGCTTGCATGCAAGTTCCATTTTATTATTATTATCATTATTATTACCTGTGCACGGCACCATGCTGATGATCTGTCTGAAAGCAGGGTCCTCCACTGTGGAGATGGGTAGCATGTTTTCCACTACATATCTGAGGGGAAAAAAGACGTGTTTTTATCTGTAAAATGTTACCATTGGACTCTTGGAATAATAGCCTGATATTGCTAAAAGAGATCCAAATAAACAATTAAACATACCGTGCTATTGTTTTATCAAGTTGTGCCTGGCTATGGGTCTGTCTTTCAAACTCCAACCGCTGCTGCTTTGGTGGAGTGGGTGTGTGCTCGCTGCTGTGACTCTCGGTCTCGGACGCTGCGTTAGCTACCTTAGCTGCTAACTTCGTCGAAGCATGCCGCTTCTCCAGGTGCTTCAGCAGATTGCTGTTGCTGTTGTTCGCCGTAGAAAGCGTTTTTGAACCGGGACACAGTCTACAAGTTACCAAAATGTTGTTTTTCCCTGTGCTCTCCAGTCGAAAATAATGTGAATACCTCCACGAGGTGAAACTTATTTTCCCCTTCTCGCTCGCCATCATGCCGTGCCCTGCCTGTCCAGTCCTCTTCAAGGCGCGTGTTTGATTACGTGTGGGAAACTAGAGGGCGACAAGTGCTTTGTTTTTCAATTCAAAATGAAACTTTATTGATCGCTAAAATGTTATGGGAACTGTGTGCCGTTGTAAAACCTCACCAAAAGGAACGGAGTAACGCAGCGTTTGGTAACGGAAACGGAGTTACTGAATTTAAAAAAACAACGCATTACATTATTAGTTACTGAATAAAGTAACGACGTTACGTAACGGCGTTACTAATAACGCGTTACTACCCAACACTGGTGGTGAGACAACACTTTTATCCAAGATCATCAAAAGAGAGTGAAACCTTAAGAGACAGAAAGATTTAACACAGTTGAAAATTAACTGGTTACACTGCTTACATGCTTGTAAAGGCACAAGGTCCCTTTTTCTACGATGCATTTAAACAGGAATAAAACAGGATTGTATCCAACTTAATGGGCAAAAGTGTATAAGCCCTGCAAATTATTATTATTATTATTATTATTATTATTATTATTATTATTATTATTATCATTCTTCTTATTATTATTATTATATACTATAGTGTTGTGCACATATACATGTGAGTCCATCTGACATGCGTGGTATCTTTGAGGGAAGAAAGATATCTTGAGTAGGAAAATGAAAGATTTTGCGAAGTTCTTGGCTGTGCAACACACATTATGGACCGAAGGATCAGAGATAAGCCTGGCAGTGTAAACAGGCTTCATCCTGTGTTTCTGCTGCTTATATTTCAGCTGTGGCCATCTGGAAATGCTACAGACTCAACAAATGGAGATACACACACTTATGGCAACCATTAACAACTGTGAAGAGTGACGGAGCAATAGAAGAGCAGTAGAGAGACTTGGAAGTGAAAGGGGTCTCATTTAAAAGGATTGGACAGCTTCCTCAGCTCCTCCCACCAAGGATTCGGTTTCCTCCACAGGAATATTAAGCAACCTCATATTCTGTTGATGCAATAACAAGCAACACACACATTGCTTAATCCCCAATTTACCTGAAAAACAATCCATCCCTTTGTTCTGGGTCTATTTGTTCTGATTCCTTAACATATTACCATCTGAGTTTCTGGGGAGATGAAAGGATGTCAGGCTTCATTAAGATGCCTCTAAATTTTCACCCTAGAAAAGAAAATGTCACCGCAACAAATACACAAACTTGTCCACGATATCATGCACAACCAAAAATTGATCTTGAGTGCCCCAGAAGTATGACAGAACAATGTATTAGCTCTCTGCTGTGTGTGCTTGTGTTAGAGAGCCAATGGGAGGGTGGGATGGGATCGCCAGGAGGAGGCAAGAGGGAGTTACGTGGAGTGAAAAGATAAGATAAGAAGGATGTAGGATGGATATAAGGAGGTAATTAGGGTGGGAAGTACAGGGCCAACAGGGAGCAAGTCCACATAAGCCATTGTCTGTTTTTTATAGTACAAAAGGAGACTAAGGAAGAGGGGCATGGGATCTGCATTACACTCTACACACAAGAGATGAAGGACAAAGGAGAGGGAGGGAAGACAATACATGTAACGCAGGTGTGAGACTGTGAGAGGAGGCGATAAGAGAGAGACAGGTAGAGAGGAGGAGGAAGGCCTTATGGGAGCGCTTGTTAAACAGCCCCGGATAGAATGCACCGACGACAAGGCAATCAGCCTATTTTTAGGGCACAGAAGCCGTTTTATTCAGGCTGAATAGCTAAATGCAGAGCCAACTTTTATTTGTCTACATAAAGCACCGTTAGTTTTGGCACCCAGCTAGCAAAAAGTATGTGCAGTGCAGTTTGCAGCGTCAGCCTCTAGCTACATCCACAGCAGTGCATGCTGGGAGTGGTGGGCCAGAGTTAATACACTCAACTAATGCCAGAATATCTTTAATTCAAATTTACTAGCATGCAATGCTTTTGCCTGCGATCTTCCATGCCCCTACGGCCAGAGATGTACTGACTATTTACCCCCCGCACCTCCCCCCATGTCGTTTGAAAGTGTTGTCAACTTCATGCAGATGGATGAAAGCAGATTATGTTTTATTTGCAATCACATTTGCATTTGTTGCTAACATTAGATATTTACACAGCTAACAGCCATATTAAGGACTGCTGAAATGAGTTATCTAGGGCATTGGTGGGTGTTAATTAGCAGATGTAAGGACGTGTTGCAGAGTCAGAGAAAGGTCTAATACATTTTCTCTGGATATGTCTGAAAAATGCATTTCATTGTCACAATGTTTGGATGACGAGAGATAAATGGGTCCCAAGTGGCCCTCACTCATGGAGCGAGCTCAGTGTCGACTACCTCAGAGATCACTGGTCCCGGCTTTCCAGGAGCCACTCTGTTAAAAGTTGGTTTAAGAGATGTTTGGTGAGATCAGCTTAGGTCAGCTAAAAAGCTAAACACTGAAACAAACACAATAATCGAATTATGCAATTAATTGCCCTCCTTTGGAAGATATAACTGAAATTGATTTGACAACAGCAGACTGAACATACAGGTAGGAAACGTTTGTTACACACCGAGGTCATATGAGATGTACATTGATGAGAAATGCTCCACCGGCTATTTTTGATACAGCATGAACAACAAAAACAGTTTTCTCTGTGCTCCTCCATGAGAACTGGATTCATACAGCACTGAAGCCCCAGCTGACGCGATGCTGTCGTAGCGCCACAAAGAAAAATCCTTTCTGCAATAATCCAGACAAAGAGAAATGTGAGCCACGAGACAGAGCAGTGGTTATTTCAATATCTGCAGTAATATGAACTACAGGGACAAAACTAACACACCTTTTGTAAAGCTGAGACCTTGATGTCCCTTCTATCTCAGTTACGAGTGCTTGTGCCTTCAGAACCTCACAAGTTACTTTGCAGTCTGACAGTTAGAAATGTTCCAGAAAAATGGAAAAAAGTTTCTGATTAAACATTGTGTTCAGTGAACATATTTCCTTACTTTTTTAGCTACACTAGAAAAAAGGCTGGAGGGATGACCATGTCAATCAGTCCACCACTCTGGTCTGGACTGAATATCATAAAATTGGGGGCGTGGCTTATTATGTGGTGGGAAAGTGAGTCATCCTTTAATCACAATGCTGCTCCTGCAGACACGACATGGCCTGTTTTAAACATCTGTGTTTGTTGAGGAGAAAACACTCAAGTGGAAGGAGTTTCTTTATGACTGTCCTTCGGTTTCCATGACAACCGATCATTCTATCGACTTGACATTTGGTTGGCGTATTGCTGCAACCAGCAATTCCGCAGGCCAAGCAATGTAATGATATATGCCTTCTATGTTCTTCTTGAAAAAATGGCCACCATAACATCAGCTAGTGACAACCAATTTCAACCGATAATATCATGACATCCTTCCATCAATCTGCAGCTTCTGCACAGCAACACTGGAGTAGTCATCATTGATGAGGTGACCAATCAAGTAAGAAGTAATTTCTCATAGACTTCCATACAAAAGGATTCAATTTAGCAACCAGAGTAGTCGCCCCCTGATGGCCTGTAGAAAGAATGCAAGTTTAAGGCACTTTCACTAGGCTTCACTTTTTAGAACCGGAGGATGCCGCCTGCACTGCACAGTTGGAGAAGCTCATGAGCTAATCTTTTGAAAGATCAACTAAAAATTCCTCCCAACGTTACGTCCCATCTGCCCATTCTGGAAAAACGCCACGGTACGTAAGCTGGATACTCTGGAAACGCCACGTTACCTCGCCTTTAAGGAGTGGAGTGATTTGCACACACGATGTGTAGTCAATGCGGGTATATTCTAATCGTCACATCCTGCAACACCCATCAGAGAAAAGGTTTACGACAGAAAAGCTGATGCAGCAAATTAAGCCAAAAATAAATATCTCTTGCATACACGCACACCGTTATACAAGCTAGCGATCTCTGGAGGGCCCTGACTTTGTGGGAGGATAAAAGGCGTAATAGGATAACTGTAAAACAGCAAAAGTATAAAAAGGGGGAGAGGAAGAAAACAATGGCCCGACAGCCATTAAATATTAAACAGTTAGAGGGAGCTGCAGAGAGAGGAAGATGATAGCTGTAAATTCTGGGCTCTGACTCGGTCGATGGCGAAGGTTCGTCTGCGTCTGTGTGTTCATGTGTTCCCATTTCAATACCATCGATCAACGATTGAAGGGTTTCTGATGTACAACGGACCTGGAAAGGGTCTGTTTGTGTGTCTGTATGAGAGAGAGAAAGATAGACTACTTAGTGGTGCTTTATAGCTTTTCATAAGGCATTTCATGGATAAAAGCAGAGAAAAAAGCCAAGAGCAGGAGAGATAAGTGGAAGACGATAGAGAGATAAACAGATTGCATGACTGTTGGAACACTTAAAAGCATATCAAGCGAAAATTTCATCACATGACCATATTTTATTCAGGTCCCTTTGTGCCGACGTTCTCAAACATGTCACCGAGCCAAAAACACTGTCAACAGAAAGTAGACCCTTCGTTTAATAACACATTTTCTGCTTCTGCATCTGGAGAGGGAGGGGTTAGACGTGCAGCAACAGTCCCAGGGCTGGAATCAAAGCCGGGACGTGGCAGTAATGTGGCGTACGCTGTAATCACTCAGCCACAAGGGCGCTCCGCCTCACAGACTTTGTACTGGAGGGTTTTTTTAAATGATTATTTTAAACTGCCTCGATAACAGCAGAGAGGGTGGATCGCTGATTAAAACACTAACGGCCATGCAAGTGGGATAATTTCAAATGAAATGATTAAAATAAACTATTAATTTTGCAGAATTTCCCATCAAGGACCCTTTGGGTCGATGTAACGGAGTTGGAACATTTGGGCTGTGGTTAAAAGGTTTTTTTTTTTTTTTTTTTCCTCACAGAATGAAATGTCCCAGATAGCCACTTAGCTATCTAAGTTGCTACATGATAAGAGCTGGTTGAACACCTGATGACTCAGCGACGCCTTCGCCGAGTCATGAAAAGCATCAAACTTGTAAATGATAGAAAGATGAGCGTGAAAGTCAAAGATAGTTTTATACAATTAGAAATATATGCTTTAACACTGCTACCTTTGCAAACCGTCTTTATTTTCAAAAATAATTATGTCATCAAGCTGCACACAAATCACTAATTAGAAAACCTTCAGTCCATGTCACTGTGAGTTCATGTTATCTTTATCGCTACATAATGCGCCAAATTTAGAAAACTTCATTCATGCCAAAGCAACAGAACACTGAGTCGTATGAGGAAATCTTCCCTTTCTGGCCATTTTAGTGAACCAACATGATATTTGAACATAATTTGTGTTGATCGTTAAGATGACTGATCATCTTTTAAAGCGACTGAATTTTTTTGCTCAGCTGTAGCTGTTAACTTATTAATATCATTAATCATATGACATGCACTGATGAAACGTCCACCAGTGATAGATAGATGGTGTCACGTTCTCCAAATTTATGAGCACCCAAAGGCGAGGCCTCAATCCCATGTTTAAACTGATTTAAAGATTTTAATCTCGGTTATTCTATTTCATACATAGTGGAGGAAAAAGTGATTCTCAGGATGTTAAAAAGATCAGAATAATACACAGACAGATTAAAGCATTCTTTACTCACATAACAACATTTAGATAACGATGACTAATGAGGGCTTGTAATGAAAAATATATATTTTCTCAACTCTCTTAGACACAAATACGATAATGGAAATGTAAGACTGTTAATACGGCGGTAAAAATGCAATACACGCACCTTTAAAAATGCGGATCAATACCATTCAATATTCAATATTTCTTTCACACTTTTGTTGCTTTTTCCGTTTGTCTTCTAGAGTGTGTCTCCATGTATATCTCTGTTAGTCCTCATAACTGTGACAAATAGATTAGATGGAAGAGCTCATCGACTCCAAACAGATGTTTTCAATATGCCTTAATGGCAAAATAAAATATTCAAAAAGGATAATCTTAACTGTTTATGAGAGAAGCAACAGCTGAACATTCATTGAAGTTGCAGACGACAAAAAAGAAATAGATTGGCTCCGGAAAACATTATTAGTTGATTTTAAGAGCTTGGAACTTAGAAATGCTTCACTGGTTCATAACCGTGACAGTCAATACAATATGATACAATGTGTATACAATATATATAATACAGTACAATATGACACTGTTGGACTATAGTGGACACATCCTCCTGTCGTTAGCATGAGTCCAATTTACCCAATTTACCCAATTTAAAGCAAATGAAGTCAAACTGACGAGGTTTCTTGCGAGTAGCTTACCCTGCTAACTTGCTCATAGTTGCTTCTTCGCCGGTTCAGAACAGTTGCTCTATATGCTGTGTGCGTTTACAGCTGTACTTTGACGGGTCAAGCACAATTACAATCCCATCACCCAAAACACATTTTAATGCAGGTGCAAGGACTCAAGTAGGTATAACACTTCTCAACTGACTCAGCCATGATGAAGAAGAGGGAAGATGTGAAACATTCAGCTCTACAGACAAGAAAATAAAACAAAATCCCTAAAAAGGGCGAAGGAGAAATGAGGATTGTCACAGTTGTTTTGTGTTTGTGTCAGAGAAGGTGAAGTCGGAGTAGCTCGGGGACTTGCAGACGTTCCCTCTTGTTTGGGGAGAAAAGGCTCCACAGAATAGATGCTCAGTTCAAGGACAAAGAAACATTGTTGTGGATCAGCAGCATCTCTGGATTGACAGGAAGCATAACAACTCGACAAAACAATGGAGGAGAAAAAAGAAGAAGAAAGCCTGCATAATAGCAGTGGTGAAACGCTGTGCTCATACACACTAACATGCTAAACATAATGATCCACAGATTTGATGGTTCACATGTTCGTCATGTGAGGGTTGCGTGTCAGAACGGTCATGTTGGCTCGTTAAGAGTGGCGGCATCAGCTGGAGGGTCTGTTTGTTGTTGCTTGGCATCCCACAGGGCATTGTTTCAGACAGACTTTTGTTTTCAGAAAGCCTTTTGCCAGGCATTGGGCGGGTGGGCCAGCCTCACCCGGGGTACCATCCTAAGACCAGCGGCCAGACAGAGCAGGCCAATCAGGACCTCGAGGCAGCCGTTTGCTTTGTCAGCGCTGGTCACCTGGCCTCCTGGTCCAGTCCACGTACCCCACGTTGAGTCTGCCCTCCCTGATTAGCTCCGCCACAGGTCCGTCCCCCTTTCATGGCCTCTAATGGCTTCCTAATCCCAGTTATAAACATGGTATCTAACTGGGACCCTCACATGCCGACATGCTGATTCACGCCATCTGAAAGGCAAATAATGTAACAACATCTGCAATTCTGACACATGCAGGCAGAAAATCTAAATATTTTATATAAGGACTTATAAAAATATGAAAACATTGACCCTCTTTGCTCAACAGTAAACAATGCTTTACAGGTAAAAAGTGCTGAAGATGTTGCATGTTGGCATCGCCTAGAGCTAAATGAAAACATAAAACAAGAGCGCCCCCTAGAGGTTTCTCCTTAATGTAAATGAATCTGTGAGTGATTGACACGTCTGCGTGGTGCGTTGAAGCTGTCCAATATCCCTGCATGGTATCAGAATACAGATCTGCTTGTACAGACCTGGTTTTGTTTGCGTCCATACTTTTAGCTTCATATGAGCTTTGACCCACAGTCAAGTTGCAAATAGTGGTATTTTCCTACAGGATACAATCTTAAATAACTGCAAACCCTGAAATCAGTTTCACAGCTTGACAGCTGCGAGATGACAGATAAAAGTTCTCTCCCTTGTGTGTGTGTGTATGAATGTTCGTGGTCATAAGACATTAATGATTGTGGACAAACTGAATAAATGGACTTGCAAGCGAAGGTTGGGACCCCCAATCAACCTCCCTAACCCCCCAAACTCAGTCCATGATTGAGAATAGAAATAATATTATTTATTAAATATCTGCATGAAATTATCCATCCATCCATCCATTGTCTTCCGCTTATCCGGGACCGGGTCTAGGGGGCAGCTGCCTGAGCAGGGACGCCCAGACTTCCCTCTCCCCGGACACTTCCCCCAGCTCCTCCGGGAGGACCCCAAGGCGTTCCCAGGCCAGCCGGGTGACATAGTCACTCCAGCGTGTCCTGGGTCTTCCTCGGGGTCTCCTCCCGGTGGGGCATGCCTGGAACACCTCCCGAGGGAGGCGTCCAGGGGGCATCCGATACAGATGCCCGAGCCACCTCAACTGGCTCCTCTCGATGTGGAGGAGCAGCGTCTCTACTCCGAGCTCCTCCCTTGTGACGGAGCTCCTCACCCTATCTCTAAGGGAGCGCCCCGCCACCCTGCGGAGGAAGCTCATTTCGGCCGCTTGTATCCGGGATCTTATTCTTTTGGTCACGACCCAAAGTTCATGACCATAGGTGAGGGTAGGAACGTAGATTGACCGGTAAATTGAGAGCTTCGCCTTTCGGCTCAGCTCTCTCTTTACCACGACGGACCGATACAGCGACCGCATTACTGCAGCCGCTGCACCGATCCGCCTGTCGATCTCACGTTCCATCCTTCCCTCACTCGTGAACAAGACCCCAAGATACTTGAACTCCTCCACTTGAGGCAGGAACTCCCCCCCGACCTGGAGGGAGCAAGCCACCTTTTTCCGGTCGAGAACCATGGCCTCAGATTTGGAGGTGCTAATCCTCATCCCGGCTGCTTCACACTCGGCTGCAAACCGCCCCAGGACATGCTGGAGGTCCTGGCTCGAAGGAGCCAACAAGACCACATCGTCCGCAAAAAGCAGGGATGAAATCCAGTGGCTCCCGAACCAGATCCTCTCCGGTCCACGGCTGCGCCTAGAAATCCTGTCCATAAAAATAATGAACAGAACCGGTGACAAAGGGCAGCCCTGCCGGAGTCCAACATGCACCTGGAACAGGTCTGACTTACTGCCGGCAATGCGAACCAAGCTCCTGCTCCGGTCATACAGGGACCGAACAGCCCTTAGCAGAGGGCCCCCGACCCTGTACTCCCGAAGTACCTCCCACAGAATGCCACGAGGAACACGGTCGAATGCCTTCTCCAGGTCCACAAAACACATGTGGACTGGTTGGGCAAACTCCCATGAACCCTCGAGCACCCTGCGGAGGGTATAGAGCTGGTCCAGTGTTCCACGGCCAGGACGAAAACCGTATTGTTCCTCCTGAATCTGAGGTTCGACTATCGGCCGAATTCTCCTCTCCAGTACCCTGGAATAGACTTTCCCTGGGAGGCTGAGGAGTGTGATCCCCAGATACTTTTTTGCATGAAATTAATCTGCAAATATTTTCATTATTGATTAATTGTGAAGTCAGAAATATTAAATATTCACTATTTGCTTACTTTCTCAATATTATAAGTCATGTATCTTTGTTGGTTTTGTGCTGGGTGTCTCATGGCAATGTCAACCCGAAAAGACATTCTAAATATAGTAAACACTTATAATGACTTATTTATTCAAGTGAATCTTCCGTTTTGGTGGTTGAAATACGTTTTGCTGCTGCCCTCTAGTCCACAGCAGAACATCGTTAACTTCTTCTTCATGTTTTACACTTCATTCCGTGCTTTCTGCAGCTGCAGGACGACTGTGTGAGTCTGTCTCGCTGCAGGTTAAGTGGGTGAAGCAGCTCTGTTTAACAGGCTTCCCAGCTGTCACACAGACAGACACACGTGTGTGTGTGTGGTTAGACCGAGAGGTTGATGAGGGTCTAAAGGTCGGGGTGAAAGATGCTGCTGGCATTCAGAAGCCGACAAAGCAGAGGTGGACCGGAGATAACGTGTGATAGGATCAAAGTAATGTGATTACAAGGAAGCGTTCATGTTACAGCTGCTGTGTTGGGTGGGGGGCAGTAGAAACAGAGATGTATCGTTTCCAGTGTCTACATTATTTGTACCTCGACGGCGGTAATCTTAATCTTAAAATATCATGATGACATGATATTATGTCTTTTATGTTATCTTTTTGCCTCAGACGTTATTTGTGCTCTTGAATTGAACTTTAATTGAACGTTGTTAATGTGTCATTATTCTGCGGTCACAGCGCTGTGAAACCCCCGACTGTCTGTCTCGACGTCTACCTCGAACAGGAAACGTGATTTACCGCTGCACTTAAGCAGCTGTGGAGGATCGCCGCAGCGATGAAGCCGGGATGCTAATCAGCTACCGTTAGCTGAATGCTGCTGCAGCACACGTAATTGATCATGTTTCACTTTTTAAAAAGGCTTACATGAAAGCTTGTGACATCACAAATTATTATTCTGAAAATCATCCTCTTAACGTGTTGAGCGCATTGGTCACGCTGCTCTGTTCGGGAATAAGATTGCTGACACCATTAACAGTGGGAACCTTCCCTACAGTTGGACTTAATGGATCCCTGCGGTTCGGGCAATTAGTGGAGGTTAACGGGGTCATGGAGCTCGCCCCACTCTCTGCTCTTTTCATTTCTGCTGAATGTAAGCAAAGTCCTTTTGTATATGTACAACACAGGTGTTATGTGAACCCACGTCGTTAAAATCCAGCTAATTCAATAAAAGTTAATTTATTGGGTAATTATCGGCACAATGATGTTAATTAACACCTCCGTTTATGAGCAGACCGTGCTGTTAACTGAAGGAGATTCCCCCCGGCAGCCCAACGTGTTCAGAATGTGGACAAACATCAACGTATATATGTGAATAACCTGAGCGGCGCTCCATTCTATTAATTCCTCACCTGTAATAACTTTAGAAATTCATATTAAGAACACGCCTCCTCCTCCAGCTGCCCGTCTGTCAGCTCATCAAACCCGTCTGTGCATCTCCACATCAAAGGACGGTCTGTCATCTCTGCTCATCCCGAGCCGATGACTGACAGCCGACATGTGAGCACCACATCACAGACTCCAGCCGCACATGTGACATCAATACTACTGACTGATGTAACGGTGCGGATTCATACCTGAAATATGAAATGTGGAGGGGTTTTGTTTTGATGATGCAATCCCATCAAACGCCGTATTAGCATGCAGAGTCACGCTGCGGTTCAAAGTCCCCACAGAGACACGTGCAAACAGCTTTAATGCCTGGTGTAAATTAAGGTTTGCATACATACAGTCTATCATCATGTTGATGGGGAAAAAATCAAGTCTCATATAAATCAGGAAGATTTTAAAAATCTTCCCCCTGAAATTGATTTGTATTTATTTTTGACGGTAGACAATCCGACACCACAGGAGAGAAAACCTGCACCTTCACATGTGAAAGTCTGGGAACACTTTGGGTTTGACATGCTTCCAGAAGAAGCAGGGCCGGATGTAACTGAGCTGTGTAACTCTAGAGGTTATTGTTTTCCTCTCCCAGTCTGCAAGAAAGAATATAATCAAATTGTCCGCTTTAGGCCGACCAATGCCTCGACACAAAAGTTCAAACACCCAGAGTTTGTCAGTTTGTCAGTGAGTTTGATCTGAGCTCAGATTTGCTCTTTAATAACACTCTGTGTATCTTCAGGGGTCCCGGGTCCCTTACGTTCCTGTCTAAAGCTGATGTGGAAACAAAAGCAAAAGAGCGGGTCAGCGGGGGAAACACGTCAGTTTCTCTTACTTCCTGTGAACTAGATGTGTTTTCATCTCTGAGCAGTGAGAGCGTGTAATCTCTGGCTGCCATGATTATTAATAAAGGCCGTCCCGGACTGAACGACACGCAAAGCCTTTCACACTTGGAGCAGCCGAGAGCTTTCATGTTGTCTGGAGGCCGACGTGTTGGAGGAGCTCAGATTATCCCACTACAAAGGCTCGACCCCGTCAGCGCCGCCGCCGCACAAAGACGCGGCGATACAAACAGCTCATTAAGGGAGCTGGAGGCGACGGGGGACGAGGACTTATCTGCCTCGGCATTGTTACCCGACACCAAGGAGCGCAGGTAGACGGGGAGATGAAAACAAACAGATTAGAGATGGACGGAGTCGCTGCTTTTAGTTTGTTCTGGAGCTCAAAGAGCCGCTTCCTGTCTCACTGCTGGCGGATCTGAACTACTGCTGAATGGAAACGCTGCATTAGAGGGAAAATACTACGAACTTTGTTCAGTGGATACGTGTCGATAAAGCAGTTATGTGATCAACAGCTGTACAGTAGAAGAATGGTTTCTGTAGGCCTTGGGGGTCCCTCCACCGGGTCTAATAGGCCTTGGGGGTCCCTCCACTGGGTCTCTATAGTCAAGTCAAGTCAAGTCATCTTTATTTATAAAGCACCTTTCATACATATAAAAATGCAACCCAAAGTGCTTTACATTAAAATAAAATAAAAATAAAACAGACCCTTTTAACATCCCTACTCCCCGCACCCTCATTCATGTAACACACACACATACAGACAGACACACACACACATACACACATGCTGCACTGATACATATCCCCCCCCCCCCCCCACCCCACCCCCAACCCCGCAAGATAAAATGGAATATAGAATATGACTGAGCACTGATAGACCAAGAGAGGAAACACCATCCTAAGGGAGCCCTCCACACCGAGAGCCGTCCAAGCCCACGACTACAGGGGACGCCGCCACAGAGACCACCCCGACCCAGACAGATAGGGACCCATACCATGGCCATAAAGCCCTGGGGCAGGACTGGACAACCCCCAGGACAGCACCCCCGCAGGCAGGCCAGACAGAGCTCCCGGAGTGGAGGGCCCCCATGAGGAGAACAATGGAGCTGGAAACTAAGAGACAATAAAAATAGATAATAAAAGAAATGAAAAACCTCCTAAAACAACATAAATGAATGTTAATATGAATTACTGATATGAATATGAATTAATATGAATTACTGAAAGTAAAGTAGACCTTGGGGGTCCCTCCACTGGGTCTCTGTAGGCCTTGGGGGTCCCTCCACCAGGTCTCTGTAGGCCTTGGGGGTCCTTGGCCTTAAAATGAGTTTGACGTGTCTGTAGTTACTTGTGCATTAGAATATTGTTGACCAGAAATACAGTAACAGTTTAACAGCGTAGCTTCTATACAACCTGGGAAATGGCCTCTATATATTCTACGTGGAAGCTGAAGTGGAGGATTGAAATCGATTTAAAGTGGTAAAATGCTGGAGACCATCGGCAGGTGGAGGTGTGTCCTCTACCCATATTACATATACCGTTACCATGGTCACCTCCTCCCCTTATTGTTCATTATAACACAAATGCACTGGAGCGCCATGAAAAGACCGAACCTTGAGTTGTAGCAACATCATGATGAACTGAATGGAAACTCACATCTTCACATTTGCTAGAATTTCACGTGTGTGTGAGGACAATCATCCAAGATGTGTTTTTCTGTTTCCTATAGAAATCCCAACTGTTCCGAATCATTTCCAGTAACTGTTAAAGGGACGTTCGGTCAGCTTGGGTTTGAACATGTTTCCGTGTTCAAACGTCCTGATTTCGGTCTGGAACACCAACACTGTCTCTTTAAGACACCTTGCAGAATGTTTGTGCACAAACACAGAAAACATGTCCCGTTTCAATGGGATGTGAAGGATCCTAACATCGGTGCTGCCAGCAAGTCATCATTCCTCCTCCTCCTCCTCTCTCTCTCTCTCTCTCTCTCTCTCTCTCTCTCTCTCTGGTTTCATCACTTGTGACAATGGTTTGCACGTCCACTTGTCTCCAGGCTAAATAATAGGAAAGCTGCTGTGTTTTATCTGCTGGCTGTAGGAAGGTTACAGGCACACACACACACACACACACACACGCACACACATCTACAACGCCACACACACACACACATCCCCCTGCATCAGCTCAAACAGGTATTCAGCAGGCACACACACACACACACACACACACATATCTGCACTGCCACACACACACACACACACACACACACACACACACACACACACACGTATCTACAACGCCACGCACACACACACACACATCCTCCTGCATCAGCTCAAACAGGTATTCAGCAGACACACACACACATATCTGCACTGCCACACACACACACACACACACACACACACACACGTATCTACAACGCCACGCACACACACACACACATCCTCCTGCATCAGCTCAAACAGGTATCAGCAGACACACACACACACACACAGGAATACAACCCACACAGACTGTGAATGAGGACACACATCAAAGACAAGAGTTCCTCCTCGTTTCTCTTTTTCATTTCACTTTGAATGAACATTTTATTTTTCTCTTTTACACACTCGGATAGAAAAGTTATCACAGTGGAAGTTCTGACTTGTGAATATATATATTTTCATTCAAGTGGATTTTCTTTAGCAGTCGCCCACGGACACAGTCGGATGTCCGCTGTGCTTCTCCTCTACTTCTACGCGTCTCACACTCCTGAAGGAGCTGATGCAAACGTCCGTCTGTTCTGATGCAACACCTGATTTATCATCGGAGACCATTCACTGAGATTAGAAGCTGTGTGTGAGAGGATCATCTTAAATCAGACAGAAGGACTTAGCAGTCAGCAACGTTGAGCTCTCGGCAACAATTGGAGACAACTGTTCCTGAATCGTCACCATCAACAACACCTGAAACAAGCCTTCAGCTTTCATGTTACCATGGGATTCTATCAGCCCTGGCCCTCGGCTGTTTCAGATTTCATCTCCTCTCACCAAACCTTTTTCATTTTACGCCCGCATGTAACAATCTGCTCACTTGCAGAGCTTCAGTTTCATTGAGAATGTGGAGGGGAAGCAGACAGCATGTTGTGTCAGGGAGGGAAGGCCGGCTGAAAGGATCCGACGGCATCAGGAGGTTTGAGTCATCGCTGGATGAGCAGGACGAGCCTGACGTCGCCCAAAGGGACCAGCCGGGGAAATGTCTTTCTGTGAACACAAATAAAAGTGGTTCTTCTGGGAAAAGAAGAGACTTTAGATGCAAGCTTACCGTTTTGTTACTCGATCCTGACAAATCACCCCTGATTATTATAATAATACCTTCTTATTAACTGTGAAATGAATTGTATTTTAACAAGATGTTCTAACAGTTCTCTAACGTCTCCGTCTGGAGAAAAACCCGTTTTGCCTCTTGTCTGATGTTAAACTGCTATAATAATGTTCTCCATGTAAACACACAATCTCTTCCCTTCCAATGACTCAACTAATAACAATCCCCCGTTCCCCTCGCAGCTACACCTTCCCCGCCGCCCCTGCCTATGATGTCATCACTCTCACCACCACCACACACCAATGATGATGTCAGCTCCCACGAAATCAGCATCGCTGATTGAGTTGAGCTGCTGCTACACAACAACGCCGAGGCTACAACTGTAGTTGGCAGGACGTTACCGCTTCCCCGAGGGGTCGCCATGGTTACGGGTCTCACTGTTGCTGCGTGGCTCACACTCAAAGCTCCATGTGTCCAAAAACGCTTTTTAATTCACAGCTGCAACTCTGCTGCTTCTCTCTGGCAACATCTGGCTTCATCAAACATGACACCGCAGTGGAGTCGACACGTTCACACGCGGCGCTTTCAAACCGCCGCCAACGCAGACGCCGACTTCCAGCCCGCTTTTACAGCTTCCTCATGATCCCTTTCAAAAACACACATTAAAGTGTCGTTCCACTGATTTTACACAATCATATGTTATTCAAGGATCATTCATCCTCATTGTGAAGGTATTGAATTACTCACTATTCTAACGTATTATATCCCCCTCAAAGCATTAAAAATATGCAATTAATCTGAATATTACTGACTTCTACTTCAGAAGAAGACATTGTACTAGACAAAGGGGTCCTTTGCTTATTCGTAAGCGTATGCAAATCAGTGTGTTGTACCGTCTTCACACCCTCCCCAGCGTGGCCTCACACTGTAACATGCAGCGCTGACGTTGGTGCATGTGTCAATCCAGTGGTGTTAATTAAACAGCATTTACACTCGTTCATATGTAGAGGATCAACTCTCAGGCTTGTTTGTAGGAATCTGGATTTACAGTGAAGTCTACATCACCTCGCACAATCCCAGTCTTCTATCCTTCCACACACACACACACACACACACACACACACACTGTTGCTGTAGTTACAATATCTGATTAGCAGCATTCTCTGACTTTCAATTGAGTCTCAACTTGACTTTTAATGAACTCTCTCCGCTTTGATGGAGAGATGCAGCCAGGCAGGCTTATCTGCCGCCTTAACGAGCTAATCACGGCTCCGAGTCGGGAATCCTGGGTACCGACGGGTGAGATGACCTGACCTCCAGGTTCTGGATATACAGGACGTCACGCTGGTTAAGCCTCTTGTGTGTCTGTGTCTACTAACCTTCACTCTCAGTGAGCTTTTGAATATGAGTAGTTAACAGTTGATAGTTGTATGTGACCTCTTTGACCTGCCAAGTTATAGAACTGTAAAAGTTACAGACAGCCTCGGTCTCCAAATCACTAAATCTGTAAATCCGTCACCGGCAGTAAGAAACATCTTTGAAATACATTTAGGGGAAGTAATTTCCAAATAAGCTTAAACGCCACTTTCCTCACCATAACACGCAGTTATAAAGTACAGGATTGAATTAGCGGAGGCTGTTTCATTTAGTGTTATTAGTAATAAGTCAGTGGTGCTGGCTGTAACATTGGTGAATAAACTAAATGACATATTAGCCGCTTGCTTGAAAATAACCACCAGTTATGAAGTAGAGCGTGGATTTAATAATTGGAGGTATTCATGATGGCTTTCAGATGCAAAAAAACATGTTTCAAATGGGAACGCTCTTATCAACAGGATATCTGAAATCAATGTCAATGATCACATAAACATGTCTTCATATTTCCCCTTAATTGTCGCTTGAAACACTTTCCACAAACTATAAAATCTCACATTACAGCCTCAGTCTCTCTCCATTCATGTGCTCATCCATGCAAAATCAATAATCAATATGATCAGAATACATGACTCGTATGAAGAGAGCATCACAAACTGAACGGATGTCGTTTTAGTTTTCATCCAGGCTGCAGGAAGCAACGCTGCCGTGAATCAATAGGAGTGGTGAAGGTAATGAGGCGGGGACACACACACACACACTCACACACTCACACACACACACACACACACACACAAACACACACACTCACACACACACACACACTCACTCACACTCACACACACACACACACACTCACTCACACTCACACTCACACGCACATACACACGCACACTCACTCACACACACTCACACACTCACACACACATTCGCACATACACACACTCACTCACACTCACACACACTCACACATACACACGCACACACACACACTCACTCACACACACACACACTCGCACATACACACGCACACACACACACACACTCACACACACACACACTCACTCACACACACACACACTCGCACATACACACGCACACTCACTCACACACACTCACACACACACTCACACACACATTCGCACATACACACACTCACACACACATTCGCACATACACACACTCACTCACACTCACACACACTCGCACATACACACGCACACACACACACTCACTCACACACACACACACACACTCGCACATACACACGCACACACACACACTCACTCACACTCACACACACACACACTCGCACATACACACATACATGTAAACAGGGCCAACAGGGAACTATCATGCGCCACAAGCCAATAGGGGACTCCTGTTTCTGGTCATTTTGAAGATACAAACATAGAATAGTATAGCTTCTTTTAATGTCTTTTACCATAATATTACTTCAAATGTGTTCTTTTAATTTTTTTAAAGAAAAGACTAACAGTGGACTTGAATCCTTCAGCGACGTCTACCTATCACAAAGGGGACTTTCATAGCCTGCATTGGAGCCGTTAGCACCCACTCTTTCACCTATTGTTAGTTTGTTTACTGCGACGTCCACCTATCACAGAGGGGACTTCCATAGCCTGCATTGGAGCCGTTAGCACCTACTCTTTCACCTATTGTTAGTTTGTTTACTGCGACGTCTACCTATCACAGAGGGGACTTCCATAGCCTGCATTGGAGCCGTTAGCACCCACTCTTTCACCTATTGTTAGTTTGTTTACTAAAGAGAATTTCATTGTTTCTTTCTGAAGTTGATCATTAACTTTGATGTTATCAACATTTAAACATTTCTCTGGAAAATAGAGAATACTTTTTACCTGTAAATCAGAAGTAATTTGCTAATTAGTATAAGCAACTTCATTTCTGAAAGTTACATTTTAGAGAGAAATTAAACCATGACACTACTTTTAAGGGGAATGCATATTCATCTACTAAATAATGCTATATTGCTTTAAACCTGATTTGTCATTCTGTTTCAATAACAAAATGTTAATGCTTAGCTCTAGTGGATGGCCTAGCCATTTACCAGACCTTCTCTGTATTAAAATGAGGAGCCAAGCACAATGAAAAGAAGTAAAAAACTACATCCAATAAAGGATAAACACAATCAGGATAAAGTCAAGAGGAAAAGAATATAGTTTCATTTTTAATTAATTGCTTCGAATAGATCTATTATAAACATCCCCAGAAATCCCCTATTAGCGAGTATTTTATGGCACAAGTTCCCATTTGGATAGCATGGAGCGACACTCACACTCCAACATGGACTGTCTCAAACTCAACTGAATTGTCTCTTCAAATATAGTTTTCTTTTAAAACAATACTTTAAGCTCAACTTTAGTGGATTTCCCAGCTTAAAGCTTCAGTATTTTTGAAAGTGAAGGACTACAGGGAAGAGCATTGATTGATCTTGTTTTTACTCATCTATCACTGTGTATTAGTGTTGTTTCTGTCAGTCTTACCAGTACAAGGGGGGACCTCCTAATAAAATGTTACTTGTGTTTACATGCTCTAGGCTTTACAATGCCGACAAAATCTTGAATTGCAGGAATCTCTGCAAGAGAAATATCTATCCTATTAAGATGAGGCACAGATCACATAGTTGTCTTAGTTTAAATAGTTAGGCACTACATTCTCAGAATTGAGTTACCTGCAGCCTGACTTAGAACCAAAATAATCTTTTAAAGTTTATTAATCTTTTAAATGACCTTTCAATAGGGCCTTTTTGGCTTTCACTTAATCATTGAAAAAATAATGCAACACTTGAAGTGTGCCTACCACTTTAAACAAAGTCTCCGTTCCAGTCTGAATTATTAGACATAGATCAGATATCACCAGTCCTGGTGTTTTTTTAATTGTAGGTTGTATTGAATGTATCAATAAATAATGCATGAGCTCTTATAAAGGAAAACACATTTTATTTTTGGTGGTCTTGTGGCAACGTTACAGGACATGGTCTTGAAGAACTTCACAATGTCACCTAAAAATATATTATTTCCCTTCGGGGTCAAATAAACATTGTCTCTAAAAAATAGCCCAGGCTTATCCAGTAGGCACCAAATACTCCTATGAAACTACTGTGAAGAACACATAATATATAGAATCCTGAGCTGATATCAGGACAGTGATTGGTTCCCTTGGTCAGGACTACGATGCAAATGTTCACTTTTGGTTACAGGGGATAATGGAATGTGTCTCAGTCACTTATGATGTCATTGTATGAAAGACATTTGATCATAGCACTGTTGTTCTTACGGTATACAGCTACTACTTTACTAAGACGAGGACCTAACACTTGTTTCTATTTTTTCGCTCTTACTTTATCGGCAATGATATGTTGTGATTTCTTCCTTTTGACAAATGTACTTATTTTAAGTCGCTTTGGACAAAAGCATCTGCTAAATGCCCTAAATTTAAATGTAAATACTACATGTGAATAAATGGCCAGACAACCATTGTTCCCTTCATAGACATTTAAATGTAACACATTTAACACCACTTGGCCTTCATTCAGATTCCAATGAGAGCTATGTGGCAATGGCAGACGGATGAAGCCAATGTTCAAATGTAGAAAATCTTGTCACATGATTGGTAGATGTGTCAGCAGACATTTGCATCCCAAACCTCGGGAACCAATCACTGTCCATGTAGCTGCTCAGGATTCTGTATATTCTGGGCTTTTTTCACAAATCAGCCTTTGGTAACTTTTGTGTTGAAGCCTGCAGTATTTTTGTAAGACGACTAAATATTCTTCCTTCTCTTCGAACATTCATCTATTTTTGCCTTCTACCAGCTTCATCGCCAAAGTGATAGGTAAGTTCAACATTTACATTTACATATACCCCTTGTATGGCTGAATCAGTTGAGTCTGTTACTATCAATATGCTTTAGAGTAGATGCAGTAGAGTAAAAGGTTGCTTTTTCCACTAGTCAAAGTCTCCATTTTGCATTTGGGTTAAATGTAATAATATAATAATAACATTGTGTTGAAACTTATTTGAAATGCATGAGACCTTGCAAAATCCTAGAGCTGTACTTCAAATACTTTTTCAGTAATGCATTTGTGAGGTTTAGGCCTCAGACCAAAATTAAGCATTTAGTGACATTTTGTTTGTATGATGGAATCCTTGTGGGTTTTGTCTCGTTTGCTCATTGTTCATTTCCCTCAGATGCTTGTCATTGGTGAAGACAGTGCATCATGTATAATATGATCTTAATTACTCCACAGAAAAATTACATCCTGAAAAGGAAGCCTTCATTCCTGCTGGCAAAGATAAAGCCATATACACAGGAGAAGAACTTGTGTATGACAATGAAGACCCTAACTGTCCATGGCGACATGTATGTATATATCTATTTCTATATTTTGTTTCTTTGACACAAACACACACACACACAAACACAATTTCATCATTTAACTAAGATATAAGGACTCTCATCCATACCAATATTGTGGATATCTGATTTGATTAGAAACTGGTTTAAATTCTTTTGAAGCTCATTGTTTTAAACTGAAACGTCGTCTTGCCATTACATTGTGCAGTAAAAAATATTGAGAAAGTAGGAGAAAAATTGTAAGGTATCTTAAAGCTATGGTCTACGATTTGAAAGGTTTGAAAAAAGCACCCCCCCCCCCCCCACACACACACACACACATACACACATCCCTCCCCTCTGTGCTCCTTAACCCACCCGAGTTCATATCGTTCTCTCCTCGCAGCCTCCCACCTTCCTCTTATTTTACGAAAATAGTTCACCGAAATGTGTTTCTGAAAACATTTTAGGCGAGAAATAAGCTATGCAGTTCCTGAATCTGTCTTTATTTTAGATCGACAACGGTCAGTTTAAAACATTTTCAAGAGCTTGAGGGCGGCGGCCCGTCTCTCGAAACTCGCCACACCGCGATGGCATGCTTCTTACATAGACAATAAATGGGAACATTCCCTCCGGGTAAAGGATGAACTCAGGCAGGAAATTGTTTAGTTCCCGGTGTGTCCAGGACTTCCACAACATGAACAAAGCAATAATAGTGTTTATTACGGCCACGAATGATGAAACATTATCGGTGTAAATGCAGCGATTGCCGGTAAGATTTCTCTTTCACCCCGACTGCAGTACGTCCATGATCCCAAACTGTTCGCCACAATCCTGATCCAATAGTAAATTGACAAATCTTTCAAACCGTAGACCAGAGCTTTAATTGTCTGTCACTGATGTGAGCAATAACAGAGAGAAAATGGATTATAGAAATTGTGATGGGAATTTTTTTATTTAGTGGTTTATTTTAGGTTAATTAGAAGTTTGAATAGTTATAACCCTAACCCTTACAATATTCCATGTGTCATGAGGTCTGTCTGTCGCTACTGCTAGCCTGTTTTGGACTCCTTATTTATAAATTACTCAGAGCTCTGTTAGGAGTGGTAATATTTCTCACCAGGAAATCATAAACTGATTTCCACCACAGAAATGACAGTCTACACTCATATAATTGTGATATCACTAACATAACCAACCTTCTTCTTCAATTCGACACTCTGTAGTCATTTCTAGATATATTTTGTATTGTTTCACCCTCACATTGCCATAATCTTATTGGGTTTTCTGCCCTTTCAAGGAATCTTGATGGAAGACTTCATTGGAAAATCTTGACTCCATGGCATGATGAAAATTGATAAAGTCCTTTTCAACACTGAAATGAAGATTGCAAATGGACGCAATGCTGCTGAAACATTCCCAGGACTCCTGCACAACTGCCCTGTGGCAGTGAAACGAGTTCCCAAACATATGTCCAAAAAAGAATTGGAGATGGCTTATTTTCTGTGTTCAAAAAAGATGCTTACTTTGCCTATTTTGTCTCCCCTCTCTGTAAATTCAGCCTGAGTGAACTGGTTGAAAACGAGAATCTTCCAGAGAGACAAAACCTTACCAAGCAGTGACGACAAGAAATCTGCCAGGAGTTATTGCTGGGACTTGGGGAGCTTCACTTTTTTGCACTTTTGAATTTTGAAACCTGAAGCCTAAAAAACATTTTGTTTTGTAAAAGTTTAAAGATGGAATAACCGGTATTATGCATTTTGATTATGTTTAGTTGTGATTTTGTAGATGGCCTTTAATGGGCATATGAATAAGGAGTATTTTTGCTTTTCTACAGACGTCAACAACAAACTGTATATCACAGACTGTGGAGCAAGCAGAATAAAGGATCTTGCACAGACCACTTGCTACAGTTACGAGGATGTTGGAGGCCCACAATACACGTACAAGAAGGAATCTGATATCCAAGTGAGTTGAGCTTGAAAATGTTCATTTAAACGTAATTCATGATGCCATTTCGAACCATGACCACTGAGTTTGGATTTCTCAAATGTAATAATATAAAATATACCATATCAAGTTGTCCTGCATAGTCAGAAGAACTCATTTTTATTTTTATTATTATTGTTCCTTATTTTTTACAGTTTGACTAGGTAAATGCAAATAGTTCAATGCAAAGAGCAGTTTTGGTGACTGTTAGATGACATTTTTTCAATTTCTTCCAATACATTTTAGGTAGCGGGGTGCTTGGTGCATTACATCCTGACTGATGATCCCGATCAAACCAGAACACCCTACTCCAGTGATCCCCTTGGGCTGTCTCACAATGTCCAAACAGGCAACTTCACTCAGAAAAATGGATGAACCTAAAGGATATTATTACCAGAATGCTGAAAAGTTCATTTGAAGAATGTCCAACCATTGAGGAATGCCTTCAGATTTTCACATGTAAGTGCCACCCTAAATATTCTCTATTTTTTATTTGAAGTTCATTCCATGCCAACTCACTCAGAATTCAGAACCCCTCTTCGTTCATGTCATGAAGGGGTAGGGGTGGGATGCAGTGTCTGCTGCGGGGGTTGGTGTGGAGCTGTGGGACCTGTGTTAGTCTTGTCCTGGACTTGTTGCTCAAAGGAGCAGCACGGGGGTTGGGGAAGGTAGAGTCGTTTGCACATCGTTCATTTCAATGAGCTACCCCTCCAGTTACCATGGCGATCTACCCCGGTAAGAAGTGAACCAGCGTTGTAGGACAGAAAACCCAGAGTTAATGCTGAAGTTACCTCGCTAAGCCCAAATCCTGCTTCCTAGGACAGGCCTCCGGTGTCTCCAGTTTGTATTCAATGTACATAATCATATAGAATACACATATAATAATCACAAAACTGTTCATATTTAGCGTAGTGGGCCAAATCTCAAAAATTCATGACTTAAAAAGTATTTGGATTCCAGCTATAGTATTTTACGAGGTCCAATGAATTTAAGATACATTTTTACATACATTTTTCAAGAAATTCCATGACATGAACTGGGAGGGCCAAGGTGAGCTGGTATGGCATGACCCCATGTGTGTGTATGATTCTGTGCATTGGAAAAATGTTATCCTTAGAACACTACGGTGGAAACAATGAACTGTTTTAATATATTTACAGGTTTCACACAACAGTCAGTACAGTGGAACCACAACCAACTCTGGCAGTGTGAATATAAATGAAGGAAGTTAATGTTTCTGTGAGTGAATTGGTGATTAGTGTTTACATAACCGGAGGTGGCAAAAAATGCATTTGGTAAATGTGTTTGAAGAAAGGTAGTGCCGTAAAAATGTATTCTTTTACTATTTTGAAAAAATGTTTGTTTATTTCAGAGCACTTTGTTTATTTCAGGTTACCCTGACCCTGGAAATGTCAGATGAAGAGGAACAGGAACAACCAGCAGAAGCAGAAACATCTTCCGACGACACCGAAGAGGAATTATCTGTGCGTGAAATAGTAATTAGGAAGACAATTGCAAAACCAATTCCTAAAAAGTAGACGAATGTATGAAAATAGTGTGGCTATTAATTTTTAATACTATTATTTTTTGCAAATTGTTTCTTCAGAAAGGGAAGTAATCCAAGGAAGACCACCTTCAAAAACCCCAACGCCAATGGACATTCAAGTGAAAACTTCGTCAAACATTCGACATCAGCGGATCTATGACAAGAAAAATTACAAGACATCTGAAAAAGAAGCATCAGGTTAAACCTGAAGTGGCAAAGGCACTTGCACACAGGCAAGTTTCAGCCATGCACAATCATCTTTTGAGCAAAATTAGGAACCTTGGAAACTACAACCATAACTGATCAGTCGTGAAATCTGGGAAAGGACAAATTGTACCTTAAAGGCAAGCAACCTGTCAATCAACAGCAACATACTACCTGCCTTGCAAGTTTTGCTTCGCTATGTACGTCACAACAGACCTCAGGAGACATTGAAAGTGGTGCAAACTACAAGTTAAAGAGGACAGCCATTTCCATTGTTAGGAGTACAGCAAAAGCAAGAGATATACTCTCAGTTTAAGAGTGTGTGTGGATTCAAAAGCACTTTAAATAAACTTTGGCTTAACACAGCTCTGTATTGTTTTTATGTTTTTTATTTGTAGTTATAACCTGAAAATTGTATAATACACTGAAAAAAATATATCGTATTTGCACACAAATGATTTAGTCAAATCAATGCTGCAATATCAATTAACACTCACTTGCCAGTATCAAGTAAATTTTACTTACCATAAAACATAACAGTTGTAAAGACATTAAGTAGCATTTACTTAATTACATTGAAGTTTTAAGTTATAGTTATTTAAAATTAATTTAAAATGAAGTAAAATCTACTTGTTTTTCATAGACAGGAACATAATTGTCCTCAAAATTTTAAATATATTTTATATATATATAGTATTTGCTGTTATGAAGTAGATTTTAATTATTTTCTTGTGCTTCACATTTTAATTTACTTGGTTGCATTCCGTTACATTACTCACTAAAATTAGGTAATCATTGCCAGTTTTCTTTTGATAAATGTTACCAAATTAATTTCACCAATACTCATTTAATATATATTCATCACATACCACACAACTAAATAATAATGCAATTAAACTGTTTATTTTTCATTTAAAACAGTTCAACAAACAAGAACCGTCAAAGTAAATCCACTACTGTTGATTGAATTGCCCAATACAGTATACATTATATTACAGTATTTTAAAAATTTTCAATGCAGTGAGGATTGTGCTTCCTTATTTATGTGAAGCAAAAGTTGAAAATATATTCAACTGTAGTCATAATCTTTAAAAACACAATTAACAGTTTCGTGCTTTTTTAGATGAGTCTCGAGGTGTTCAAAATATTGCTTCTGTGTTAAAACTCCATGAATTACATACAAGACACAAAAATGAAACTATCTGCCATGCCTGTGTATGATTTCTAGACAAATGTGCATGAATGCCCCCCAACTTTTAAATAAACAAGGACAATCTGAGTACAAGCAGGGTAGTGACCAGCCTTGACCAGTGTGTAGATCCTTCAACCTATAATGTTTTATGAGCTCTAAACGTTTTGATGACCTAAAATTGCATCTTTTGCATGACCACCTCATATCATAAGAGGCCTACTTCTCCCTGATGGATATCTCCTCCACCCTAGACCTCAACTCCAACTGTCTACAAAGTCCACTGGCTCCTCCAAAGGGCACCCTGAAAGTGAAGAGACACAATTTGCCGTATTAAAACAATGGTCTAAAATATTCAGCCACAATTTTAATATTTCGTTATGATGGATGAATAAGGGACAATAACAAAACAATATTATATCATGCATACGTTATTTTCTACTTGCCTGAATGATGAGAATAATTTTCTGTTCTGATTTGCTTCCTGTTGATAGATAGAACAATATTTTAATAAGACTTAATAAGAAACAAACTGTATCATGATCAAACGTAAATGAACATTTTGTTTGTCTATGCTAAATCAAGCAATTAATACATAACATTTCAACAGATTTATTTGCGAGTAGAACTTGTAATGAACAATCGATTCTTTTATTGAATTACAAAAACATGAATGCTGAGTAAAATTGGTATCGAAAGTATCGGTCCGTACATCATAAGCTTGCTGTGGGCTTCACACCACACGGCACAGCCGTGCTACTAGCCGTGCTAACTAGCTTCTTGTCAAAATTTGCAAGCTGGGGCTCTCAAAGACCTCTGGCGCTTCTGTCAGTACACGTGTTTTAAAAACCTATTCTCGGGCGTTTCTCCCAAAAATTCATCAGTAGCCGTTTTTAGACAGAGGCCGGCGAAATCTATCTCCCCCTCATTCTCAATGCACAATATTA
>NC_139921.1:2534678-2582178 GCF_963514095.1 Eutrigla gurnardus | reverse complement strand
ATTAGCATTTAAAGGTGCAGACACAGAAACAGCCTGTTCTCAGCAGAGCTCATTTGAGCAACTTTTAGACAAATTCAAATTCAGGACCACAGATGGGTTTGGGGCAATGCATATCAAAAACAGTGTTGTTGGACCTCTGACAGCTGTGTGGAATGGATGAAAATAAGTATTATAGGGGACCTTTAAAAAATACAAAAAACAAAAAGACACTTTTGATAAAGGGGAGTATTGAGCTTTTATTCGAGCAGAAATACAATCATCATTTTTTTTAAAGTAAGTATACCACTTTGAGCTGTTTTTCTTTATTCAACAACAGTATATTGGTACAACATGGCCATCCATTAGTAAACAAATGAGGTTTTTATCGTCTTAAATAAGACATTCGTAAATCATAAAGAAAAACTAAACAACACTTGATCATCAGAATGTTCTATTAAATAAGGCTAGTTCAGAAGATGTAGTGAAGGCAGGAACTTCCTTTCTGTGGGTTTGTTGGTGCCACGTCATATTTCCAGAACAACTCGAGTGGCTTTAACGTTTTCTTGTGATTTGATTATGGAGGTGAAGCATTCCATTCAGCAGGACACCAATCAGTTCACTTTGACTCGTGTATTTTCACTTCCTCTCTCTCGCGGTGACACTATGTGTTCTGGTCACGTCTCGGTGGACGCGACAATCATCTCCGACTCCAATCAGACGGCCGAGCATCGAACGGGAGGGAACCTCGTTAGCCTGATTAAGGGGCGCCTCTGTTGACTACAAACACTGCTAATTCTCTCAGCGATTAATGATTATTATTTGCATAGTATCTCATATTGCCAGACACTTAATAAAAGAGATACTTTATTATAATAATACTTGTCTGGTTTGTAAATATAGTGTGCATTAAGAAATCCACAGCACACGGGGAGAACACAGAAATGGGATTGTGAAGAAAAAGTCGCAGCACGTCCGGCAGACAGAAACCTGGTTCATGTAACGTGATGAAGCATTCATGCAATCTAAAGCTAACGGTCTAATATGATTCATGCTGATCCATTAACAGCTGGAAATAACTTTTTTATTATCCTGATTGTTCCACGGGGATTTGTTGAAGTAACAGTCATCGAAAAGATTGAAAGATATTTCTTCTTGTTATTGCAAAGCTAATTGGTTTCACATGTTTTTGTTCAATGTTATATCATCATCAGCTCATTCACACGTCAGTGTCAGTCCCTAAGGCTCCACATGAATATGGATATGATAACGTTAGCAGCATCATCACACTAGTTGTATAGTTGTAGGTGCAGCCTTCATCGTGGGAGTGGAAAATGTTGCTTGGTGCAGATGGAACGCCAGCTTGCATGTGAACTGTAAATCCTCCCATTATTAAACATGTAAACTCAAAGTCACGCAGCCAAAAGGACAATAAAGTGTGTTGGGAGACATCGCTCTCTGCAAAGCCAAAAGACTTGAACTGGATTATTCAAATTCTTGACATGTAATATGAGATCCTTCATGCTATGTGTCGATGTCGGGATTCCCAGCTACATCTTTGGATTTCTTTAAATTGCGTCTCATTTCCCCCAGAAAACAATCCCAGAGACAGAGATAATAAAACATGCATTCATAGATGTCACATGTTTGAAAAAAAGTTTTTTTATGGTATAATAGCAACATCCTCATATGTGTTACCAGATTGTATGAATTAGTTACTGTACAATAAATACGTAGTGAAAAAGAAACTTTTGGATCAGAATGTGTTTATTAGTTATTTGAGGCAGCGACAGAGAGACAGGCTGAGATATAAACCTGTCAAAACCTGATGATATAATTCACATGAAGCGTAAACAAGCAGCATCAACCAAGGCCGTACAAATGTCAAATTATCTGGAGACGACAGGCTGACATTATGACTCTTTTTTATGAGCACTGTCTGCCAAAGAACCTTGTTAGTTTAATGGTGAATAAAACGATGCTAATATATTGTACATAAAAACAGTCCTATTGTGCCAGTCAATTTGACTGTGTAAGGGATGCACCTTAAGGTCGTATGTTTCACATGACACCATGAACATCCACCTCCTCCTAAGACTGATCCTGCTGCAGCTTCTTAAAGACGGCTGTGTCAGCCACACAGAGACATTCACATTATCTGATTGGAAGACTTTTCTCTCATCTCCTGGCGATTTCACAGTGGAGAGAAAAACGAGCACCAGCACAGCAACACAGCAGGGGAACGTTCAACGTTCATCCATCACTTCATTTTTAAAGTTGATGTAAACAGGCAGCAACTAAAACAGAATAAACCGGCAAACATTCTGAAATGTGAAGGCCTGCAGCGTAAATGTAGCTTTTACTTCCAGTTTACCTGAAACGTTGCTGTGAAGAAGGCACGGTGGTGAAGTTGTGAGGGTCTGTGTGTGTGTGTGTGTGTGTGTGTGTGTGTGTGTGTGTGTGTGTGTGTGTGTGTGTGTGTGTGTGTGTGTGTGTGTGTGTGTGTTGCTGTACTGAAAAACTTCACCAGCCCAAGGGAACAGGGGAGTCTGGATTTGGAGATAAGTACATGTCTCGCTGCTGGGAGACTGAAACACACACACACACACACACACACACAGTTTCCAACTACACTTGTTTACACAATAAGATGTTACTCCAGGAAGAATTTCCTAAAGTGTTATGTGCAGAAAAAGGCCACATATCACTGTTTTACTTGTCGATGGCAAAAAACAGCTGAAGTGATAAAAAAAAAAGCTGTCAAAGTCTGTTTTTCACCAAACGATTCTAGTATGTTTTTTCTCTCTCACACACCCAAGGTAATATGTTTGTATTTTTGTCTCTGTCATGTTAAATATGTCAATAATGAACATATCAATAAATCAACAGTCTATCATCCGTCTAAACCATCAGGCTTCACAGTCCAGATACATTATTACCATCACTTGTAAATCTTCGAGGGTGTGTGTGTGTGTGTGATCAACTAGCGAGCGTGTTTCTTGCTCCCTCATTAGCTGGAGAACATATTCTATAATTAATAGCAAGCCCATAAAGACAGACATTAACCTGAAGTGTGAATACAGCTGTTGTGTATGGACAGGATAGATAGTGTGGCATGTAAATGTTAGGCTGTTCCTCTATTCACTCTGTTAAAGAACCATTTAACCATCATTACAAGCTTAGATGAGACGACGACGAGTGGAGTGAAACTACAATAAGAGTTTTGTGTGCATAAGGACGCAGCTCCAGCGCTTTGAGTGTCCTTTACTATTTATCTTTACGATGTTTGCATTGATCTCAATGACGAGTGACGGTGCCTCTGTCCGTGGTGCTGAAGCTCATTCCTCTGTGGCGTCTCACTGATGAGTCATTCTGTGTGTTTATGAGAGGCACTAACACCAATCAGGCTCATCGTCCGATGTTAAAGACCCCGGGTACAGACCCCGGGTACAGACCCCTGGTACAGACCCCGGGTACAGACCCCCTATACAGACCCTACAGACCCCAGCTACAGACCCTGGGTACAAACCCCGGCTACAGACCCTGGGTACAGATCCCGGGTACAGACCCCAGGTACAGACCATGGGTACAGACCCCGGCTACAGACCCTGGGTACAGACCCTGGCTACAGACCATGGGTACAGACCCCGGGTACAGACCCCAGGTACAGACCATGGGTACAGACCCCGGCTACATACCCCGGATACAGACCCTGGCTACAGACCACGGGTACAGACCCCGGGTACAGACCCCAGGTACAGACCCCCTATACAGACCCCGGGTACAGACCCTAGGTACAGACCCCAGGTACAGACCATGGGTACAGACCACGGGTACAGACCCTGGGTACAGACTCCAGGTACAGACCCTAGGTACAGACCACGGGTACAGACCATGTGTACAGACCCCGGGTACAGACCCTAGGTACAGACCCCAGGTACAGACCATGGGTACAGACCATGGGTACAGACCCTGGGTACAGACTCCAGGTACAGACCCTAGGTACAGACCACGGGTACAGACCATGGGTACAGACCCCGGCTACAGACCCCGGGTACAGACCCTGGGTACAGACCACGGGTACAGACCCCGGGTACAGACCCCCTATACAGACACCGGGTACAGACCACAGGTACAGACCCCGGGTACAGACCCTAGGTACAGACCCCTGGTACAGACCCCTGGTACAGACCATGGGTACAGACCACGGGTACAGACCCTGGGTACAGACTCCAGGTACAGACCCTAGGTACAGACCACAGGTACAGACCATGGGTACAGACCCCGGCTACAGACCCCGGGTACAGACCCTAGGTACAGACCCCAGGTACAGACCATGGGTACAGACCACGGGTACAGATCCTGGGTACAGACTCCAGGTACAGACCCTAGGTACAGACCACGGGTACAGACCATGGGTACAGACCCCGGCTACAGACCCCGGCTACAGACCCTGGGTACAGACCACGGGTACAGACCCCCTATACAGACACCGGGTACAGACAACAGGTACAGACCCCGGGTACAGACCCCTGGTACAGACCCTAGGTACAGACCACAGGTACAGACCATGGGTACAGACCCCGGCTACAGACCCCGGGTACAGACCCTAGGTACAGACTCCAGGTACAGACCACAGGTACAGACCATGGGTACAGACCCCGGCTACAGACCCCGGCTACAGACCCCGGGTACAGACCCCGGCTACAGACCCCGGGTACAGACCCCCTATACAGACACCGGGTACATACCCCGGGTACATACCCCAGGTACAGACCCCGGCTACAGACCCCGGGTCCATCACTGAAGCATGTCCAAGTAGCACCGTCAGGAAGTAAACCTTTTTCCCGCCCAAAAAGAATCTCTTCAGTCCAACAAGCCTTCAGAGCAGCAGAGGAGGAGCGTTGCCTTTTTGAGAATCCATTGCAATCACAGCTGTATTGTTTTGGCTGCTGATAGTCAAGGTTACGAGCAGGCGACGACACAGAGTCGTCCTGATAAGAAACCAAACTTTTCTCTTCTTTTGCATGGTCTCATAACTTCACAGACATCAAATATCGGTTCCTACATAAAGACTTACCTTCAAAGACCAGGAGCATTGGACCTGATGCAGCCTGGAAACCGCTGAATGGTTTTCCTTTGACACAATCTCACTCCCAACTCATTAAATACAGCAGCCTCATCCGGGGCACCTCACCTCAGGAGCCGCTTGCCACCAGGAGCCTATTGTCCCATCGTGGTTATTAGAGCATTGTTCTAACAGCACGTTCAAGTAAGTGTGAACATTGTATTTGAAATATGTCTTTTCTCTTCAAACAATGGCCTCCTGTGTGTATCACAGCATCGTGTTTAACCGCTTGTTCCGGTATAAAAGTCTAAATGAACTGAAGCCATAATGTAACACAAATTCTATTTTTCCTACTTTTTAAAGGTGATAATGTCGATATAACAGCCGTCAGCTCACTGAGAGCTCTGAATATACATTATATAAATAAACAACAATAACACACAAGCTAAGCTCTATTGTTCATCAAAAGAAATTCAGTTTTTGCAGGGAACACAGCCTTTTTATACAATTGCAAATTCATGAAAATCATATTACTTACAATTATCTCGTTAGCTATGTGATGAAGGATAAGAAATGTCATTGTTTGACTAAATGCTGCCAAGAAGTAAAAACAGAGACCAAGAAAGAAAATTCAGCCGAGGAAGTTCTGAAGGGAATCAGCCGAGGGGCTCCTGTTGCTTCGGAGCGTCACCAATTACATTTGCTGGCCTGTGTGTGTGTGTGTGTGTGTGCTGAGAGAACAATCGTCTCTGATTAACCCGTCTTCGCCTCCCCACGAGGCCCCGGCTCCTGGACTCCGGCAATCAAATCCAGACTCCTCGTGTGGAATTAAGTTGTGAGCAACGTGGATTCCACTAATCGGCTTTCTGATTATGCGGCCATGATGGACTCATTATGTATCAGCCCAGAAGCAATGTGATGATACATTTGTTAGTCATGGTGATTATATGTAAGTCATCCGTCATTGTTATCACACGCACACGCACACACACACACACACACACACACACACACACACACACACACACACACACACACACACACACACACACACAGCTGCTTCGAGGTACCTCAGAGAAAACAGGTGATTAATTGTTGGATGTGGAGGAAATGTTGTGTGTCACATCTATAAAAGGCTCTTAAGCTTTGCAGCAAAACGCTAACAAATACTGCAGCCAATAAATAAAGTTGCATAGATTTCTCATAACCGGGCTCCTGGTCTCAATTTCTTTCACTTGTTTTGTGAGCGGCTACACTAATAAATAGCTGATAGCGGCGATACGACATCGGGGAGAATAATAATAATAAATATCTTATTTAAGCTTTTTGGTTGGATGGACATAAAAAAGATGAAGGTCATACAGAGAAAAACATTCCTCACAAACACGGGTTGTTGGATGAAAACAGGAAGACAAACATTATAGCTTCACTTTCTACGAGAGCATGCGGATCACGTGGACGCTGGATCGCAGCCGCTTTGACTAACGAACAAAAAAAAACAGCTTATTAAAGGGTTGAGGGTTTACTCATTATGGGAAGAAAACTAAGAGTATAAAGTATAGCTGGGCTGCTGTCGGAGAGAAAGAGACATCGTGTGGGAGGAAGGGGTTGTATTTACTGTAGTTAATCGTCAGTGTGTTGTGGGCATAACATCAATTAAACCAATCAGAGTGAGCCAATCACCTGAAGGGAAAACACTATTTTTGAAAGGCTGAATGCCGACCGCTGTGGATCAGAATGTTTATTTGAAATTATTACAGCCGCCGCTGGAGTCAGATAACAGATAACATCCGTGTGTTCTGATCTGTATCTACAGGCCTGACTAGAGAAACAGTCATCAAACAGAAGAACGTGTGCATGTTTCACATGTTGGACGCTGTCCGTTGACGTGGGTGCTGAATTAACGTGACCTCGGCACATTGTGAAGGAAGCGAGGCGACGGGTATGTGGTCTGTGCCTCCATCTCACCATTCTTAGTCCCATCAACAACGCCGTCAGACTCACACGACCAAATGCACGAGGACTTATTTCACCGAGGAGGAAACATTGTGTGAGCTCCGTCCGGCCGCCTCACTATCTGAACACGGTGCCCTTTAAATGGCAGCACAATTCTGCTACGTTGACCCTGGACCAGGTTTTTGTAGGTCAATGGCAACATTCGCTTTCTGCCGCCTCAAGATAGCAAAGTGCCAACACTGCACCTGGGTACGTCCTGTTATAAGAGCAACGGGCCCTCGGGTGCAAATACACAACATGCTTCCTCAACATGGCCCCGTATAAACACACACTCTGTCACACCGATGGCAGTCTCAGGGAGGGCTGACGGTTTGAAGTATTCATCGTCAGTATTGGAAATCAAAAAGTGCATTTGTTGATTGCGCCAAACGAAGGGAACAACAAAGTTCTTACAATTGATCCGTGGAGGTCGAGGGAATCCTTCTAGAAGCTGCTGAGATATTTCAGTCTGAAACAAAGAGTTGGAACGACTAACCGCCGCCGTCCCGAGAGCAACGCCGCCGCCTTCGCAGTCATAGAAATTCAATAAAATAAAGTCTTCCAGTCTGGATAATTGCTGTAGCGCCACTCTTGCTAATGCAGGTGATCCAACAAAGGGATGTGGATCATCAACAATCAGAGACACCGGGGAGGGTCTTGGGGAGAATTAACTCGGAGAGGTCCTGTTCCGCGGGAAGATTTCCCCCGTTTGACGCCTTGTTTGCTCGGCTGATGCCTGTGGCTGCGTGTGCTTAGCATCGCTAATAGTGCCACCGCCAAATGGATTACATTACCATTAGCATGTTGACTCTGCCTCCCGGAGGCAAACAGGGGGACGGGTCACAACGGAACACACAACGAGAGGCAGAGAGAAGAGGGGGAACGGTGTGATATGCTCATAACATGAAATCTGATGTTCAATTCATCCTCATCAAGTCAAACACCAAAGCACTCTCCGCTGTCCGACGCTGTTTGTTCACTTAATTGTTTGTAGATTCAGAGTCTGCCGGTCGGGATAGGAATCAACGGTGTGTGTCTGGAGAACAAGGTCAGTGTGAACTTTCCCTGAGAGGATTTAAAAACAGGTTCGGTTTGTTCTGGGTTTTTTTGTTATTTAGATGTAATTTAACAACAACAACAACAGATGGTTTAGAAGGCAGGACTTAAGTCCTTTGGATTGTGTATAAACTGATTTAACATGGATACATTTGAAAGACAAATGTTTCTTCAGTTCCCAAAAAGAAAGATGACTTTTGGGAGATACGGCGGCTTTATTTTCGAGTTGGCAGACACTCTCTGATTGCCAAGTTTGCCAGACCCGAGGGGTTTTTCTGTCTGCTTGTTTAGTATTCTGTTGTGGTATTTTTTCTTCTCCACACTCTGAAAGCGTTTCGGCATTTTTTTTGTAAAAGGCTTCCAACTGAAAAGACATTCTTGGCTTTATTGTCACTCCGATGCTTCCAAGTATAACCGTCTCATTGCAGTGTGTCCATGTGACCCCGAGCACCGTCTGACCTGAAATCAATATCACACACACACACACACAGACACAGATGATGATGATGATGACGCTGATGGATGTAAACTTGGCTAATGAAGTCCAGTAATTAACTGAAGTGAACCCGTCTTTCTTCATTAACATGCAACAACAATGCAGTTAAACAGCTTATAGCAAACACACATGCAGCCGTTTCCTGCCGACCTGCTGCATAGACGGTGTGTATGGCGCTTTGGTTCAGGCTGGCTGTTATTATACCGCCGACATGGGCACTTAAATAAAGTAGCTGTTACTTCCATCAAAGCTCAGACACGATAGTCGTGTTTAGACAGCAAAAAGCTGAATGTGAATTCAAAACATGAACTTTAGTGCACTTTAGTTTAACCGTGTTCACTTTTGATATCAAATCAACTTTCAATATTTTATTAAAATTCCATTTCCATCATGTCTTATTACAGTTTACCAACCACCACTCAATGTTATTTTCCCTGGTAACACCTTACTTTGTTCTGAACAGTGCCTTCAACTGTCATTATCTCTGCTGGCCACCAGGGGAGGACTCCTCTCTGGTTGTATAGAAGTCTATGAGAAAATGGTCCTACTTCTCTCTGCTGGCCACCAGGGGGCGACTCCTCTCTGGTTGTATAGAAGTCTATGAGAAAATGGTCCTACTTCTCTCTGCTGGCCACCAGGGGGCGACTCCTCTCTGGTTGTATAGAAGTCTATGAGAAAATGGTCCTACTTCTCTCTGCTGGCCACCAGGGGGCGACTCCTCTCTGGTTGTATAGAAGTCTATGAGAAAATGGTCCTACTTCTCTCTTGATGTATTATCTCAGTAAACATTGTAAACATGAGTTTATGGTCTCAATCTCTAGTTTCAAGTCTTCTTCAATCCAGCATGATGTTCACCCTTTGGATCCAGATCTAGTCAGGTTTCTGCTCAGGGTGCTGCTCTGCTGCTGGTGTTCATCATATCTTAAAGAGCTCATTAAACCCTACCTACTTCAACATATAAGTGGTTTAAATGACCTCAAATGAAACCAGTGAAGCTCGTCCTAAAGTTTATTGTGTCTGCAGTCTACCGACCTTATTCACTCTGGAGAAGGAAATCCTGCTAAAGAAGGCGGGATTAAAGCTGCCACTCAGGAAGTACTGACGACTCCAACTGAATCAGCGGCAATCAGGTTTTTGGTTTGTTTTGTTATAGCAGCTGGTTAACAAGGCAGGTCCAAACTTTATTATAGTCATCTACGGTGGGAATTAACATTTCAAGTAGTCCGGTCCGTGAAAATCTGGGTCTGGGATGATCCGGTCTGTGAGGATCTGGGTCTGGGATGATCCCGTCTGTGAGGATCTGGGTCTGGGATGCAGACCTAGCTCACCACTTGAACCTCCACATCCTGACTTTCATCACTGCGTCCTGCTTTGACCCGTAACGTTGGCCAGACTTCCCAGAGCATGCAGAGCGTTCAAAACTTTTCAGTATCTAAACAGAACAGCTTTGGTTGAAGCTTGACCACTGTTGCCTTTTGGAGTCCGTCCAACAGCTTTGACGGGGTTTTTGATGCCCAGAGGTCGGAGAATCTGTCACAAACCACGAAGCCATGAAATCCTTCCATGAACCTGAATCATGAAACTAACTTTGTTAGCATCTTCACACCAGAATCCACATGGATCCAGATCCAGTAAGGGTGCTGCTATGATGATGTCCAATTCTTATACACAGTCTGACATACATGGAGATTAGTCATTCATTCAGTAGCACAACTAACGGTGTAACGGACCGTGGTGGATCCATATGAGAACCCAGGAAGACACTCAGAACCCCACTCGGGGGTCTCCTGGTTGCTGCCACTAAGCCTGCATCGAGACTCAGGCTTAACTTTCCCCAGTCAGCTGCTCTTT
The DNA here is from genome assembly GCF_963514095.1 of Eutrigla gurnardus. Taxonomy (NCBI): domain Eukaryota; kingdom Metazoa; phylum Chordata; class Actinopteri; order Perciformes; family Triglidae; genus Eutrigla; species Eutrigla gurnardus. The sequence continues at coordinate 2,571,736 of NC_139921.1, read as the reverse complement.
GTCTACCGTTTCAAGCTGACTGCCAACATAAAAGGTCAAACAATTACTGGCCCACCTTCCTGTTTCACATTGCTCTTTTCAGCTCGCCATGTGTGTGTGTGTGTGTGTGTGTGTGTGTGTAGGTACAGTCTGGTTGAATGTCAGCTTGTAGGTCACAGATTACTGGTATAACAGCAGTTTAAAGTGACCCGTTTCCTCTTTGTAACGTATCTCTGGATCCTTCCCAAACACTTTGGCCCCGACCCGCCACAGTCCGCCTCCTCGGCTCAGAAGCCTGACATAAAAAAGGCCAACGTTCACACTTTAGTGTTATCTTTAAGGCATCGAGTAGGTGGCACGGTGGGCAGCGTGGCAGGGAATACCAAGTGGAGGACGGGACGACACGTGGAGGCGGCTGATAGGCCGGACCCGAACCCCGCCTGCAGCATGTTCTCACTCCTACGTTCCACACTAACACAACCTCATGTCAGCGTCGATCAATATGTCGATCCGCTCTTCATGAATGTGGTGAGCTGCCTGTTGTTGATGTTTTTATTTGGTTGAACTGAAATCCAGAATCTGTTGCCCTCTACACTGATGTTTTCAGAGAGAAGAGACTCTGTTCAGGCTCCTAATAGACGGCCAGTGAAACGTTAACTACATTGACCAAACTGCAGCGTTCCCATCACAACGGAGGGAATGATACCGACTGGACCGTAATCCCTTTTTAATAAAAGACCAATTTGAACCTTCTATCCTGGCTTGCTGGTCTTTAATCCTGTTCTGTGGGACTCAGGGACCCCTGCTGGTTTTCATTCTGGCTAGTTTAATCAAGCAGTGATTTACACCTGGCACACCTGGTGAATGTAATTAGCCGAGAGTTCGGCCGAGCAGACGTCCTGCACCGGCGTCTCCACGCTGGACAGCCTCAAAGTCACAACTTATAATTGCATTGCATACGTCCTGTGTTCTGTTTGTGACAGTTAACAGGTGCAATCTGGACTCTTTCCTTAAATACCAGTCCAAGGAGCATGATGCGTGACCTCATACACACACATATATATAAGAAAAAAAAGCTTGGCAGTTGGTCATGCGTGGCATTTCTCAGGCATGCTTAATTAAGCAGGTATCCACAGCATCACTACACACACACTTGCTTTGGTGTGTAATTGCCCGACTGTCTGGTTGGCTGACTCTCTGAGGCAGGACTGTTTGCCTCAGTGATTGGCTCAGCAGCTGACTGATCCCCTAATTGAGGAGCTCGGTTTGTGAGCGACTGGCTGGCTAAACAACTCAGACACGACTGGATGGTGGTGAGACTGACAGCCTGGCTGGTAAAAAGCAAAATGTGTTGCTTTATTAAAGCAGAACTTGGAGAAAAGCAGGTTTGTGCTGCACATCGATAAAACCAGTCAGCCAGATTTAGGTTCAGACCCCGGACCCCCTTAAGTCCCTTTGTCAGCGTCCCCGTAGGCGCCTGTCGTTATCGATGAAAGTCAAACGTGTCATCCACTGAACCTGCGCGTGGGCGACGTTTGCCGTAGTGCTGCTTGCCTCAAGGCCTGGACCGACTCATAGGAGGACCCCAGACCTAGTTTTATCCATTTTCACAGTCTGACCTTATGTTGTGGGGTCGCTCCAAATCCAGAAAAAATGCATGCATTCATAGTTTTACCACATTGCCCCAAATCAGATCACCATTACCCCGGTGACCGTGGTTACCCCTCCCCAAACCAAACACACGGGTAGAGAAAAGTCTGCCACACCGATACTTCTAACAACATTAAAAGATTAAAACTGAAGATCAGACAGACCTATCAAACTTTTACTCTGCATCCAATAATTGTTTTAAAGTTACATTGCAGTTATGGATTCTTCAGCCTCCACAGAAGGCAGGACATCAGACAGAAATTGCATTTCTGGGTGCCATCGTGTTAGTTTCCGAACAGAAAGAGGAAATTCAAAAGACCAATCAGCGGTCAAACACTCCACACAATTACAAACGTTCATGAAGAGGAAACGCTGGAATTCATGCTTCATTCCCTCCATTGATCCATCACATAATTGGACTGTCAGAATGCAAAGGAAGAGAGAAAAGGCCTTTTTTCTGTGTCCTTCACGCCGTCGAGGGCCTGTATTTGTGTTGAGCGTATTAAAAATCCCACTTTTTACGTTATAATGAGGCTGATCCATTTGACTAACAGGCTTCAGTTGTTATAAACAACGAGGAGGTGTAAAAGTAAGTAATGGGGTTTTCCGTAACAACAGTGGAGGGAGGAGATGGCTGTAGGTGAGCAGGCAGGCAGACAGGCAGGGAGACATGCAGGGAGACAGGCAGGGAGACATGCAGTTGTCCTCCAGCACAAAAAAAATAAAAAAACACAAGAGAAAATGCACCAAAGCACTGCTAATCTTAAATCCACTCTTCAAGGAGCCCAAACGTTCTCAGGCACTGAAGTAATGATGAGCCGACGAGAGGAGGCTTTATGCTGCAGAGGTGATTACTGGACGGATCCCAGGTGAGCGGCCGGTGAGGTGAATCAATGTGATCAGACGGCCGGCAGCGTGAGGGAGAGGCCACGCCCACAAAACCAGACACTGATTGTTTTCTCTTTATTGATATTGGGAGATAATGTCTTTTAGTCCATGAACAATAAACGCGTTTGTTGGCCCTAACAATAATTTAATTCATTCATAAAGAAGGAGGCGTTCTTTGAAGATGTTCTTATAGGTTTTTGCCACTTTTGTTAACAGTTAAGGGACAGGTCTTTGTTGACCTGAAGTTCTCCCTCTGGACTCCCAGAGTGGAGACGCTGGTGTGAAGATGAGAAGTTATTTAGTAGAACTCATGAAACTTAAATGATTTGAACGGTATTCAGACCGGACGATGGCTCGAATGCTTCACTGATTGATCCCTGTTTCAGAGCAGACAAAATAAGTCTTTCTATGATTTCTCATTCAGAGGTTTCTGGTCCAACCGAGCCAGCTGGCCTCCATCTTGATGTGAAACGCAGCCTGTGATTGGCTGTCGGTTTATTGTAAATGGTGGGCTCCGACTGGTTTGACATTTTCCTCCGAACAACAGCACTGATTGGTGAGGGAGCTGACACTGGGCCCGGACTGATCACCGGCAGGCTGAGAATGGAGGAAGTCAGAAGAAAGAGACAGCGGAGCGGCAGGTGGAAAGAAAAGCATGGCTAGAATGATGACGTCATTTTCACCTTTAAGGGTTCAAGGATCATTTATTGTCACTGTCCAACAAAATGCAGTTTAAACCATTTTCAAAATAAAAAACACAAAATAACAAACAAAACCACAATAATATGCAGAGGTATAAAGGAAGGAACAAAAACGATCTGGTCCGGATTGGCAGGTCCAGTCTGGCAGGTTCGGATTGGTCTGGCAAGTCCGGGTTGGTTGGTCTGGCAGGTCCGGGTTGGTCTGGCAGGTCTGGTTTGGTCTGGCAGGTCCGGTCTGGTCTGGCAGGCCTGGTTTAGTCTGGCAAGTCCGGTTAAGTCTGGCAGGTCCAGGTTGGTCTGACAGGTACGGTCGGGTCTGGCGGGCCTAGTTTAGTCTGGCAGGCCTAGTTTAGTCTGGCAGGTCCGGTTAACTCGCCAGGTCCGGTCTGGTCTGGCAGGTCTGGTTTGGTCTGGCAGGTCCGGTCTGGTCTGGCAGGCCTGGTTTAATCTGGCAAGTCCGGTTAAGTCTGGCAGGTCCAGATTGTTCTGGCAGGCCCGGTCTGGTCTGGCAGGTCTGGTTTGGTCTGGCAGGTCCGGTCTGGTCTGGCAGGCCTGGTTTAATCTGGCAAATCCGGTTAAGTCTGGCAGGTCTGGATTGGTCTGGCAGGCCCGGTCTGGTCTGGCAGGTCTGGTCTGGTCTGGCAGTTCCGGATTAGTCTGGCAGTTCCGGTCTGGGCCTCACATTTTCTTCCCCACCGTTGACGAGTGTGTTCAGTTTTCTGGTAATAAACACAAACAACAACAGCAAAACAAGAAAAATAATATTGATGGGAGCTACCGTTGCCATGGCAAAATCATGAATCCAAGACAAATCCGTGAAGGAACCCTGCGTTTACATACAGACGATGTAATGCACCTCTTTACTCGCCTAGAGTTCTCTGAACGCTTCATTGTGTGAGCGACGGAGAGCGAACAAAAGAGCTCATTTGGTATGCGAGTGATACAACATCACAACAGGGAAAATCTAAATTGAAATGTCATTTCATATAAGTGTGTGTGCGTGTGCGTGTGTGTGTGTGTGTGTGTGTACAGTCCCTCTGCAGTACATTGGGTACATTGGGTATCGTTTATTCAGAATGACGAAACAAAGAGGTCCACACATGGGTGGAGTAGTGTGAAGGTGTGTATTGTTTGTTACCAAGGCAACATCTACCTGAAATCAAACCTGCTCTCTTTAGTCCAAAAACAACTTCTCTGACTGTTACGATATATTTGATCTCACAGAGCTCTGACAGGCCAACAAGCAGGATGTGACGGTTACATGTTTTTATATGTCAAATTAATAAATAATAACTAGGAGACTTGATTTGACAGTTTTAAAAGACAACGGTGTCGACACTGACGAGTTATAACAAGTTCTTTATGAATCACCTTGTATGTTGCCATGATCTCACCAGCCAAATCCGGTAGCTATGATGCGTTATGTGGCCGTCGTCATGACGAAGGAAAAGAGGAAGTCAGGTGATAGTTAAAAAAAAAGATATGCAAAGGTTGGACGGATGGGTCAGAAACACAAAAGACCTTCACCCAGGAGGCCGGTGTCCGTGTCTCGTTATCCAACATGTCATCAGATGATTGTGTGAAATTGTCATGACTTACATGTGAATTCTTGAGTTATGTTGATGTTTGTGCATTCCTGATACGAGACCACCAGCATCGAATGGGTTCAGCCTTGAGTCAGGGTGATTCCTGAGATATCACATTCAAAAGAGAAGACCAGACGGGTGAACACAAGGCCTCTGGCCTCGAAGGCATAACAGCTCCTCTGATACGTCCAGGTCAAAAATATTCCAATGTAAGTTGAATGTAATACTCTTTCAAATCAAATTATTTCCCCGTCCCCTGTACAGCAGCGTAGCACCGACCCTCATTCCCAGTAGCACACTGCTAGCGCTGTTAGCACTGCTAGCTACTAGTTATCAGCTCAGATGTCGCCATGTTGAGAGCGGAATCGATATACAACACACAATAACATTACATTTGGTGCTTTACGTCTTTTTGTGAGCGGATGTGAGGGGAAGTCACATGTCGGAGACAGACAGGAAACAAAGCAGCGCTAGTTCACTTCAACGGTGTAAAATTAGATCAAATAAACCGTTTCAGCGGGTTTCTTCCTGCCATCCTCCCCGACGTTTGATGTCCCCTCCCGTCTTTCAACCTGCGTGACAGATAAAGTAGCAGCTCTGACATGGAGCAGGAGAATGACATCTATGAGCGTGGTATTAATATTACCTAGAATGACATATATGAGAGGAGCTGAAAAAACAAAGCAGTACGGATGTTTGACTCTTCTTCTCATTGATTTAAAAGTCCCCATGTTCCAGTTTGGGATGGATTTCTAGCGAGGCATGAGGAGTCTAATGGTGGAGGGATTTTTTTTATCCTTTTTAAATAAATTGGCTCTCCTGCAGTCTGCCGGTTGCCAAAACTGTTTGCCAATTTGGTCCAAAAACAAAGAGTGAAAAGGAGCTAGAAGGCCCGTTAAATACAGCGAACAGCGAGAACCCCTTGATGTGTTGTCAGGACGACGTCAAGCTCTCTTCAGGGGGTTGGGTTTAGTTTATCAGCGGTTTGGAGCACGAAGGGAAACGACTGTGCGGATTCACTGTGAGAGAAAGACACACATTGGCTTCAGCTAGTTAAATATGAAGGAAGATTCTGAGGAGAGACTTCCCGAAAGGACTGAACGGCTTCATTTGTGAAGCAGGAGGTGAAGGAACACAGCGCTGCTGATCCAGCGGGTCGGAGGAAGAAGAAACTCATCAACGCACATCGCCTGCTGCTGCCGTGCCTAAACAACACGATAAATAACACTCTTTATGAGGAAGTATTTTTGCATCCCATGACATAACAGTGGAGCTGAGTAAACACTTTGCATCCAACAATGGGACTTGTAGCCGACCAGCTGTGCGCTGTGGGTCGGACTCTCACACAGAGGTACAGGATTCTCATCCTCCTTTAACTTCTGCTTGTTAACACATTTCCCAGATGAAATCCCAAATCAATGAGGAAAAAACCTAAATATACTGGGCTGTAAATATGTGTTCTGACTCAGCTTTAACGACTAATGACAAATATCCTGCTCCCCCTCCCCATCACTACCTGAATAACGCAGGGTATGAATACAGATTTCATGTGTTCGGGGTCATATTTCCTAACCGGCACAGCATCGTCTACCGTTTCATTTCAAACCGAACATTATCTCCACCTGATGATTATTCAGGTGTATTCTTGAGCAGATAAATATGTTCTAATTTAGTTTAAATACATTTGGCCCAGTGGTTTACAATATCCACGGTGGCAGGGGCTGGACCATAGACTGTATATAGGAAGTGGGCGTCGTCATGGTGACGTCGCCCGTTGGTTTGTGGACTTCGGTGAAGCCTTGAGTTCGGCATTTTGGCCGTCACCATCTTGGATTTCTGCCACCAAAGAAGGAAGTGACCATATTTGGACTGTGGAGGCGTGACGGGTGGATCTGATGAACACAAGCAGCAGAGCGGAACCCTTACTGGATCTGGATCCATGTGGATTCTGGTGTGAAGCTGCTAACAAAGTTAGCTTCATGATTCAAGTTCAACTTCACAGTGTTAAAGTCATCTTAGTAGCTAACTAGCATTGGTAGCAACCTGTCAATCAGCAGGTAAGCCCCGCCCCCTAAAGCATCCCCTGCTTTCTGGTCTGGTGGACTCTAAATGGACCATAATGTACTAAATGAACATCATGCTGGATTGAAGAAGACTTGAAACTAGAGATTGGGACCATAAACTCATGTTTACAATGTTTACTGAGATAATACATCAAGAGAGAAGTAGGACCATTTTCTCATAGACTTCTACACAACCAGAGAGGAGTCGCCCCCTGGTGGCCAGCAGAGAGAAGTAGGACCATTTTCTCATAGACTTCTATACAACCAGAGAGGAGTCGCCCCCTGGTGGCCAGCAGAGAGAAGTAGGACCATTTTCTCATAGACTTCTATACAACCAGAGAGGAGTCGCCCCCTGGTGGCCAGCAGAGAGAAGTAGGACCATTTTCTCATAGACTTCTATACAACCAGAGAGGAGTCGCCCCCTGGTGGCCAGCAGATAGAAGTAGGACCATTTTCTCATAGACTTCTATACAACCAGAGAGGAGTCGCCCCCTGGTGGGGGCAGAAGCAGCGCCGCCGCTCCCACCACGCGCATCACGCGCTGTGCGTACGTATAGTCATAATAATTATAATGCCGATATTATATCACTATAGAAATTGTAGGCACACTTTAGGCATGTATATCACAAAGCAGGGTCAGGGCGCACAGTAGTGGACATAATAGACGAGCCGGCCGGGCCATTCATCATCATCATCACCGTCTTCATCATCTGCGCTCCACAGCTGCACCGGATTCCCCGTCATAAAGGAATTCTGCTTAGGGCACCAAAATGGCTACCGGCGGTGCTGGACAGAAAACAGCAGCAGCACCAGACGGCCAAACTTTTCCCAGGATGAAACTGATGTTTTGGTCCGAGAGGTCCAAGTTTCAGCTGTGTTAATTCAGTCAGGCTGAGTTTCCGTTACGCGTGCCATCCGCCTTTGATCTGACGGGACACTCTATATAGATATAAATTCACGTGTTGATTCAATTAGTTGCATTAAATAGTGTTTGTTGTGATTATTTATTGCATTTAAATGTGCCTGGAACTGTGGAAACCTGCCTGTGAGGTCTTGGTGACGTGTGCGCACTGCGCGCCGGTCAGCCAAACTTCCACTCCGCCAGCTGTAATTCGCCTTACGCCAAGAGTAGACCAGGTTGGAGCTGGCGGGCTTTCGGCGCAGTCTCGTCGAGGCTTTTTGCCACGAAACTTCCGCTGCGCCAAGCTGAATCTGTGACGCCTCCCCCTGCTGCGCCACCACACCCATCTTGGCGCAGGCGATCCACCAAACTGCCAGGCTGCGCTGGTGGAGACTTGCATTGCGCCGGCTCCGCCACCCTGCGCTGCACCACGAAACTAGGGACCATCGTCTCAAAGAAGGATAAGTTAACTTTAAAACTACTTTTTCAGCAGCTGACGTCGCCGTGTACCTCAGCTCACTGTGACTCAGGTTCAACCTTCGTCGTTATCGTCGTTGGATTCAAACGGAGAGCGGAGATCACGTGTCGTTGGCATCCGAATCCATTGTGGCCTCCGTTCAAGACCGTGCATGGTGACCTCCATCCCACTCCATAATATCTCGTCTTGTCATCAGTCATTGTTCAAATTTTATTGGCACAATGTTGATGCATGAAAGCCAATTTTGAAACTTCTGCCTGCGTGCTGGATGACATTGACAAACTTGATGGTTTATTGTGTTGATACTCATGTGACAAAAGCACCTACAAATGTGTTTTTCCTCCCACGGTATTATTCTGCCACGTCTGTTTGGGGCTCCGGCAGTTCTGACTGGAGAGCCAATTTCCTCATAGAATATTCTATAATATCCACCCACACTGTCATGAGCCTGCACAAACAGGGACAGGGATCACTAATGAATGTAATGGAAGATTGAGAGAATGAACGGCACAAAGTGGACTGATGGACCTCGACACAAACAACAAACGCCCACATGAGCTGAAGCCTCCTCTCTGCGGCTCCAGCAGACCTTTGCCCTCCCTTCTGACCTCCACCTTCACCCTCTGTGCTGCACATACACTCCTATAGCACCGCTTCACCATGCAACCCCTCTGTGCAACTCTCTCTATCTCGCTTTGTGGCTTTCTCATCGCGTCTATTCCTAAGAGAGCGCACCCTCATTTTTGTAGCAGTTAATTTGCAGTAAACAAACCTCACTGGATTGTGCCTCTGGATGTCTGCACACACAGAGGCACACAACATGGCCTGCTACTTACCAGGATACATTTTGACCCGTACCATTACTTCAAACCACCAACAGTATTTACACACATATGTTGCAGTTATTGATCATAAAGTCGTTAGCTACTTCTGCAAGCCAAACAAGAAATATGCTGCGTGCTGCCTGCTGAGCTGTGTGGAGATCACTTCAGCTGGACTAGCTTGTGAATGGTAACTTGTGGGGATAAACGTTTTTCTGCACTTTGGTTCTTTGTAACATGAACTGGTTCCTCAAATCCACCTAAATCTCCAGAACCTGCCGTTCTCAGCTCTACGGAGCATTTAGACATCTGTAAGTGTTGTTTCTGGGCTCTCTTCATCAATGGTCAGCGTGAAGTTTGATTGATAAATGAATCAGCTGACACAGGCTGGGTGGGATTGATCTTTAATGAAACAGAATTCTCAAGCCTGCATCAGACCAGGTTGGCCAACACCCAGTTTCTCCAAACTCGGGCAAAGTCCTACTAAACCTTTGCCTGCTCTACGTCGTAATCGTACTGGGCATTCGAATTTAGGAAATCCACATCAATCCATGGATTGAGAGTCCATCCATCCAACAAGAGATCGAGGAGCCTCCAATCCATCCTAATAGGCTGGGATAGTTTACCTATACTTATACAACTCTGCTGATGTCACCCTTGGGGCCCGCAAACCTAAAACCAGGAGGATTATCTATCTGTACTTATATGGAAGTCAGCTCCGATCGTCTTGCAGTCAGTGCAGAACTGGTTCAGTTCCTAATAGGGCCCAAACATCCTGTAGCCAGCTTTAATGCACACACAGACCTGATATATGACAGGTGTAGCCCGGCAGTCTGAACAGCCATTCTAGTTCAGATTATCTATGTTTTCAGGTTTGGTGGCTCGCCGCTGCCACCTAGTGGTGTAACTGAGTGATAGGAAGTGGTGCAATGACGAGTATTTCCAGTCCGAAAGAACGACAGACACGTGTGTGGAGAGTGAGCTTAGCAGCATCAGCAGAGAGCTGTTATTAGCACAAAACAATAGTTCACTACTTGTCTTTAAAGTAGGAAGTAGCAAGGCTACGTTAGAAGAGTTTTTTGACCGTGGAAAGAGAAGTCGTCCGTTCCTGACCCGTCTGAACGACGTGGCTATTGAATATCACGGCGAATTAGCACATTCAACTAGCCCGGTGAATTAGCATTCTGGTTGATAACTTGAAAAAGGTTTATAACGTCAGACTGTGGATTTATTGTGTTAAAAAACCAGTCGGGATAAGCTGATAAGCTCATGGTGATATTACGAATGGTGTGTTTATTTTGGGAATGTGTAAATGCTGTGGAAAAATGCTAATTAGGCCTGTTGGTCAGCTAATTCAGATAATTTAGCTATATATATATTGGTTAATATTATGTGCTTAATGTTTGAATATATTCTTTGTGAGCTATTTTATTAAGCGTGTGTGAGTGAAATGTTATTATGTGAAGTATGAGGGATTGTGTGATAGTGTGTGTAACTCGGAGAGATAAAAAAAGAAAGAAAGAGACAACACAGTGGACTTTTGATAAGGACAATTATTAATTTTCCCTGCACGTTTTGTGCAGGCTGGTTTTTTTGTTGAGCTGTTCTACGAACTGGATCGAGTGCTCAAGCTGCCTTCATCCTGCTGCTTTCTGGTTCCCCCTCATCATTCCCCTCCATCACTGCTCCCTGGATCTCCAGTCATCATCCCCATCATCTTCAGTCCTCCTCTCCTCTACTCACCTCACAGCCTTCATCGTCTGTAACCAGGATGGACAGTCTTTCTCATAAAGGGTGGTAGGAAACTTGAGTGCACTCAAAATAAACTGAAACATTCACAAACTTGGGTTGAGTAACCAAAGACTGACTCATACTCAACCTGTTGACACAAGAGTACATTTTTTGTTCATTGAGATCTCAATGTTTTTTATTTTGTTTGGGTTTCAACGATTTATTTAACAATTTATTTGTACATTGATACAAGGTTGAATGCAAGTTTATCGCTAAATTTCATGGTGATAATTAAGTTGCCATATTTGTTTTGGTATTGATAATTTAACTTCACATTGGGCCAGATGTGTGTTTAAATTTTGTCATGCCCAATTGTGTACCAGGTTAAAGGTCCTCGTTACAAATATAAAGAAGTGTATTGAAGTGAAAAAAATCCATTTAAAGCTATTGTTTAACTTAAAGGTGAATACCGTGAAAAATTTAAACGGAAACCGATACAGTGAATTTAAACGGTTTAGCTGTTGGTGTGAGTTATTGTGGGAAGAAATAAAAGTGTTTCATTTACTACTTTACTGCTCTATTTTACTTTCAGTCTCCTCTTAGAACCTAGACATTAGACATACCTGCAGGGTTGGTGGAACACACGCCAGGTGGGTTACACAGGCAACCTGCAGATAGTTTAACTTAAACAATTCACATTCCTTACAGCTTCATGCAGAGAAGCAATCTATCCTGGTTATCATCATACTTCAGAATGTGTTAATCAACAGATACCTCATAAGCTCATTATTTTGGTTACCCAGACGGCAGACTTACTATTTTTACTATTCATGCAACCAACAAGTCTGACGAACCTGCAACACGTTACCTGCCGAGCACCAAATAGAAAACGTTAGCTGGTGAGAGGATGCAACACCTAATGAGCTAAATATCCCTGCTAATGAATTAGTGGAAACCTCAGCAGCTAATGTGACGGTAGATATTTGACGTATATTCACCAGGTGGATGGAAACACAATGTGCTGTGTGAATAGGTACATTAAAAATGATCTTTAAACTTTCTATGGACATGGTGACTGTTATGCGCTCCCTCTTCTTGTGTTGATACTGTACTAACCTGTCTCTCTGCTCCATTAGTACCTCAGGCTGCCTGGCTGTTTCTGAGCCCTGATTGGCTGATTGAAGGCTCCTGGCCCAAGCTGCACCATGTTGGCCTAATGAGGTCTCAGCTTATAAAGAGAGTTGTGCCCTCACAGCCTGGTTCTCTCTCTTCCCTCTCAGACTGGTGGCAGCAGCAGCATGGTGTTTTTGTTTGGTTTGATTCATTACATCATTTTCTTCATTTTCATTTAATCATACTTTGCTTGGGAAGGATGGGCTGGCATTCCTGTTTTCGTGGCTTTGTTTCAAGTTTAGTTCATCATTTAGGTAGTTCAGAGTCTCCGGTCCGACGGCCCATTGTGTGGTTGGCCAGAGCACCCGTTATTCTTATTTTCACCAGCTCATCTGACCCTTCTGTTGTTTTGGTTCAGGTTTAGTTATTTTTGTTAGGAACCAATACATCATTTTTACATTTGAACCTGGTTTTGTTATGTTATTGGCCTTTGTGGCGTTTTGACCTGGTGGCCGTAACGGTGACAGGTGACTTTGAGTTTGTAGTTTGTGTGTTCACAAATGAAACCAGGTTGTGGACGGTTGTGAATTCCCGTCATTGACAATGAAAGTTATCTGTCTGTCTTAATTCCACACGGCACTAAGAAGGCTGAATACGCAGCGTGACCTCAGCTAATCGTCATGTTAAGTGTACCAGTGCCAATTTCTACTGAAATGTGTCTCACACTGACGAATTGGTTTCCCATGTTTCAGTGTACTAAAGTTTGAGAACCATTTACCTATTTTATTTTAGCAATTTCACATTCATTTCAGACCCAGTGAAGCAGATTTCAGCGGGTGCAAAAATACGGTCAAATGCAGCGCAGGAACAGGAGGTTGTCAAAAATAGCATGCAAATGTTCACAGCTGTCAGTCAACTGACAATGTAGGAGACGGGCGGTGTCTGGCAAGCTGAACCAGCGGAGAAAAGTCATTATTGTACAAGTATAAATGGCAACTAAACATTGACCCCAAAACTGCACAACTGAAGCTCATTTCTACTAGGACTATGGCTCCTGAAGCTAATCACACCCCTTTTTAGATGAATTTCATTTCAGAGGAGCTTTGAAACTGCATCTGTGTGGAAATAAACACTGGATGCCAAAACGTGATCTGCAGGTTGGCTTGTGGGAGGTCAGTGGGTCCTTTAGGGATTCAGTCAAGTATCTGACAGCTGGAGGAGTTTATTAGCCAGAAAACACCTGTGGTCGACCAAATTAATGTTAATGCAGGGCTTGAAGACCTCCGGCACGGTGCCGGAAATCCGGCGTAGCAATATTTTGGTGAAGTGTTTTTTTTTTTTTTTTTTTAACTGTAACCAGTCGTTTAAAGTGATAGTTCCAACTACCAATGGTACTCAAGGTAACCAAGGAGTTCTAGCCAATCAGAGCAGAGTAGGGCGGGCCTTAAGTTTCCAGGCACCTCGGACCGGGACAACGTAGCCAGAGCGATTGATAACATCAGCCCAAAGGCAGCCCTGCACACTTTTCATTCAGACAAACTAATGCGACTGCCACAGTTGTTAGATTTCATCAATGAGACCAACATTAATCTAATAAAAATAATTTAACCAGCCAGCGGCAAACCTCTAAAAGCGTGCGGATAAGTTACTTGGCTCGTTTTTCTCCCCCGGGATGACGACAGAGGTTGGCCCTGGGCGATCAGATCAGTAGACCGGCGCTGCCGCCGCTGTGACAGCCGTTGCCCTGGTCACCGGTCGCGGCTCCCACAGACTCTGCACTGGATTAAACTGTGACTTTCTCGCATGAAAAATATTAAAACTGTGACGTGTTAACAGCGCTAAAGCCAGAATTAAAACAGCTTTTAGCAGCTTTACTGCTATCGCTGTCGATTGCCGCGAACTAGCGATAGCGATGCTCATAGGCGTAATTTATGGGGGGGATGGGTGGGTTGCAACCCACCCAATAATCCAAACCAGCCACCACAACCCACCCAATATGATATCACAATTATTGATATTGAATGTTCAGCATTATAATCACAACAGTGTGGTAGGTTTTCTCAATTTACCAGTAAAAAATAGTGACGTTTGTCTGTGCCCCCTCCCGCTCTGAGATTTGGTTTCGCCCACCTTGCCGGACCTGCGCTTCTCTACTGTCTCTCCCGGTCTCTCCCGGTCTCTCCCCGCATCAGCGGTGGTATGAAGAAAGCATGCGAAAAAAAGCAAAAGAATAAAAATATCTTCCCAACAGGAGGTAGCTACTGCTAGGGCTCCAGTGCCACCACTCACGAGTCAAATCATGTTACTGAACAAAAGTACCCCCCCAGCCAGCTTTCTCGCTGAATTCTACTCGCTGGCAAAAAAAACTCACTGCCGCAGGCGGCGACTTCAAGCGACAACTCTCTGTGGAACTCTCTGTTGACGGCAACTGTCGATCATCTCTATTCTACATTGTGATTGGTACTCGCTTCACTCGCATCGCAGAAAGTTAAAATTATTTGATCTCCGATCGACCACATCACATCGCCTGTCCTGGACACATTCCACTAGAACACATTCACATTCATTGACAGTTGTCTCTCAGAGATGGGCGAGTGACGACGTATGTGAACGAGGCTTCAGTCAAAACCAAAACACCAAGGAAGGCTGAGGAATAGTCACCCACTTTTATTATTATTATTATTATTATTATCATTATTATTAATAATAATAATAATGATAAACGAATTGTGTTTTAGTCATTTTTGTTCTCATCTTTTCTTGAATGCTTAAACTCCTCAACCCCATTTAGTATGTCAACATTTGTATCAGTACCAGCAGTTTGTAAGAAATTGGTCAGTAATTGATATGTCATATTTTGTTTCTCAGAATTCACCAAATTGATGCATTAAAATGAAATTATTCAAAATTTTCTCCCGGGGGGGCATGCCCCCGGACCCCCCTAGAGGATCGCAATCCCCCCACCATAGTCTCCAAAGATCCTGTGGGAAACACTACAAACCCATTTGTAATCGGGACAAAATACTTAAAGTTAGAGACAATTAAGGACCATGAGTCCTAACAAGAACACTTGCACACACTTTAATGTGTATTTTGTACACGTTCAAGACCCATTTTTATGCATTTTCTGAGTCGTCAACTTTATTTTAGGCACAAACTATATATCTGGGCTGGTAAACCCAAACCTGCCGCAGTGGCTGGTGGCCAAAGAATATATATATATATATACACACACCTGCTTCACAGGTGGAAATCTCAACCACCCCAATGTTCAACTCAAAGTTACGCCCTTGGTGATGCTAATTTCTGAGGTATTATACGTTAGCATTAAGCTAGCGGACTTTATGCTTAGTGATACTGGCTGTGTGTGTTTTGAATGTTGTTTCAAACTATAATGTGGGTTTACTCTCAAAGTGCACCAGATTAATTCATTTAGATTGCAAATGTTCAGAATTTTCTTCTCCCCAATGCATAAAAAAATTTCAGGCACAGGATTTTTTCCTGCTTCAAGCCCTGTTAATGACACGATGCATCACTTCTCGTAACATTTCATAAACATAATTTAAATGGATCGCTCATTAAATATATACGAGCTACGTGGGAATAACCTCATTGATAATCAAGAGGCAACTTCCCTCCCTTTGAATGCTTCCAACTGTCGCACTGTTTGGACATTCCCATGTGATGGGAGGACGACGACGGCTAAGGTGTGCCGGCGTGGCTAAGTGTGTGTGCCGGCGTGGCTAAGTGTGTGTGCCGGGACGCGGAGAGGAAACTGTTCTGTCTAAACAACCATGCCGCCTTCTAAAGAGGTTAGCGTAGCTGCTGCATTAGCATCAGTTCTATCAGAACCGGTGAGCATTTCTTCATTGAAAGACGAGAAAATAACGACCCTGAAGGATTTCCTGCTTGTGGTTCTCCTCCCGCCCCCTTCAGCAAGAGTTTGATTGACAAATGGTTCATCCAACCGGCGGCCAAGTGTTTTTTTTTTTAAGTGCCTGTACTTTTCCAAACAGTTTCCAATGAGGGCTTGTCAGATGTTTCCATGTAACAAACCATCAGGTTGTATTGACCACAGGTCAGTAATCAGAAGACGGACTTCACGTCAGCTCAGCATGACAGGTTCAGGTTGTTCTCGACCTCCAGCATCCAGCCGATAATTCCCTCACTCCGTCACATGACAACGTGACCCTGACTTCAAACTTCGCTGTAAAGAATTCCCTCTGGGACCAATTGGCTTAACAGGAAGGCGGGAGATTACATCGGCTTAACCATGGAAAACGCCCACGAGGACGGCTTCACATCTACATTTACAGCAACATAAATAACGTGGCATAAGCTCCCTGTAGACTCAGAATCACCTAGTGATTTACATACTGTGCTAATAGTATGGTATGTGCATGACAGCAGCATGCCCTCAGCACTCAGCTCATTGTTCTTCAGATTTAGGTCACAGGGTTTTATGTATTCATCATTCAGGCCGATCCAGGATTCCTAGATGAAAGAAAAACAGAAGAAACATGAGTGAGCAGCAGTACAGGGTTTAATCCGAGAAGCTACTTACCTGTCTCTTGCAATGAAGTGTGCAAGAATGTTACTACACATACGGGACGAGGCTGAAAAACAATTACAGCTCCAATCATCAATATCTTTATATTAACAATGGATGAAATAAGTTTGCGTATTATTAAATGGGTTTCCTGTGGTGAGGAACATCATCACCGACTCTATCGCTGTTTGGGAACTCATTGGTGGATTCATCACCCGGGCAATACAACTGATTGGTTATTTACTTCCTGAATAGGATGGACTTAATTTCACACGTACGCTGCTTTAAGAGAAAGGCGATGATTCGGCATATATTATCTGTATTATCTCAACAATCATCAAAATATTTGTTTGTATGTATCTAGAAAACTCGTAGAAAAATTTGCAGAATGTTCTTGCATCTCCCTAGTTGGAAAATCCACTGCCCCCATCATAACACAGACCCAACAAATCAATGATCAACTATCTTCATGACTGATTATAATCAAGTTTACTTCATCTTCCTTAATTCTAAAAGGAATATTTGGGAATTTTGGACTGTTGGTTGCACAGAAGCTATTTGAAGACTTTACTTTGGGATTTGGGGAACAGTGATGAGTATTCTGACAAAGATTAATGAATTATTCATGAACATTATCAACAGATCTATCAATAATAAAAATAGGCTTTTATTTTTAGCTCTTACAGTGACCTAAACGGGGGACTAGAATGAGTCGTGGTAATGAAGCCCTGTGAAACCCCAGAAATGTTGTGGTAGCCGGATATGAGAATAACTGGCAACTGGCCCCCTGAAAGACCACCTCGGGAACCTGGCAACAGGCCCAGAACCCACAGGGCCCAGAGCCAGATGTCAAAGAGCAACGTTGTTCAGATCAACACTGAACGATCCGGCCAGCCGAGACGAAGGGCGGCTGTAAACTGAAGAGGACAGTAACGAGAACACGCGACCCGTCACCTGTAGCTATCAGGTGACTATATGCTGGTCCTCAACAATTTACAGAGGCTTCGCTCCTTCAAAAGCCTCCTCACATCATCGTTAACGGGCCACGCAGATGTTGGTGCTGCATTATTAATCCAAGCACTTCCAATAAGCACTTCTTAATGAGCATCTGTTGTTCTTTTAGTGGCAATTAGATACACAACCAACAAACGCTTCTGCATCCAGTGGTTGTTTCCACAGACTGTAGACGTCGTCATGGTGACGTCGCCCGTTGGTTTGTGGACTACGGTTCTGAAGCCTCGAGTTCGACATTTGGCCATCGTCATCTGGGAATCTTTGCCACTAGTGAAGGAAGTGACCATATTTGGACTGTCGTGGAGCAACGGCCGGATCCATCTGGAAACAAAGTGAGCTTCATAATTCAAGGTCAACTTTACAGCTTAGCGTTACAGTCATTAGCGTGGTACAGACCTGTCAATCAGCAGGTAAGCCCTGCCCCCTAAAGCATCCCCTGCTTTCTGGTCTGTTGGACTCTAAATGGACCTGTCAATCAGCAGGTAAGCCCCGCCCCCTAAAGCATCCCCTGCTTTCTGGTCTGGTGGACTCTAAATGGACCTGTCAATCAGCAGGTAAGCCCCGCCCCCTAAAGCATCCCCTGCTTTCTGGTCTGGTGGACTCTAAATGGACCATAATGTACTAAATGAACATCGTGCTGGATTGAAGAAGACTTAAACTAGAGATTGAGACCATAAACTCATGTTTACAATGTTTACTGAGATAATACATCAAGAGAGAAGTAGGACCATTTTCTCATAGACTTCTATACAACCAGAGAGGAGTCGCCCCCTGGTGGCCAGCAGAGAGAAGTAGGACCATTTTCTCATAGACTTCTATACAACCAGAGAGGAGTCGCCCCCTGGTGGCCAGCAGAGAGAAGTAGGACCATTTTCTCATAGACTTCTATACAACCAGAGAGGAGTCGCCCCCTGGTGGCCAGCAGAGAGAAGTAGGACCATTTTCTCATAGACTTCTATATAACCAGAGAGGAGTCGCCCCCTGGTGGCCAGCAGAGAGAAGTAGGACCATTTTCTCATAGACTTCTATACAACCAGAGAGGAGTCGCCCCCTGGTGGCCAGGTTGCTGCCTGGTGTTACCTTACACTGAAAATGTAAGAGTTTAGCTGCAGTTGAGTTGAATTAACTACCATTAAAGTTGCATTTATTTGGGAAGGGGTGGTGCTATACGAAGAGATGATTATAGATAATAGATTCATCCTGAGGGGAACATGAATGTCTGCACCAATCCATCATCAATCATTTGTTGCTGAGACATTCCAGTCAGAACCATATAGTATGTGAACTCTGTGGATCTGTAGAGCGAAAGTCAGTTGTTGAGATATTTCATGTTATAAGTGGAGACTCTGAGGCTGAGGGGGCACAAAAACCCGGGTTCTCACTAAAGTCATTGGGATTCATCCTGGGGACCGAGAATGTCCGTAAAATTCTTTACGGCAATCCATCTGGTAGTATTTGAGGATTTTCACCATTGCATTGCCCGGAGCTAAACTCCACTTGGCCAACACAATAGCAGACTGATTCAATCATATCGCAGCAGACAGGCTACGAGCTGTTAAAGTCCAGAAGAAAAGTACACATCTGAGCAGAAGGCCAACGAGGGAAGCAGTAAATTAAAGCAAAGTGCTGGTTTCTTGTCATGTTATTGTTGTGCTGAAGAGAGAGCGTCGGTAAAGTGCACCTATGGTTCCTCTTTCTAATTCTACACCTGCCTTTCCCTTTTGTTTTATTTTTATTTTACATTCACATGATTAAATATGGACACAGTATTAAAAAATACAAACACTGTTTCATCACCTGAAAGGATCAGATTCACGCCACATAAACCATTGTAAAAACCTGCAAAGCCTTTGTCTTTAAAGAACAGGTGCATTTATATACATCTATGAGTGATGAAGATCTTAGTTGTTATAATAACACAGATGAAGAAAGTGTTGAACTGTTACGTTTCCAGGCCGACTAGTAAACGAGCCCTGCTAGTTGTGGATTTATATATTAATACTGGAAATTAAATATCAAGAGCTAATGGAAGGTGACAACTTTGCAACTTGGATTTAATTATGTCAACTATCATATTTTAATATGCAATCATCATCATAACATGCGTTAATGCCTATATATGTCTATATTTGACAGAATGCAAGATAGCGATGGCCACAACGTTGAACACTAACGTCTACTTCCGTCTATGTGTAATACAAACAATGCTCAACAATTGGGCTACTTTTTCATCAATGAATAGAAGCCGTCAAATGTATCTAAATGTATCTCCCTTTTTAATTTGAAAGCACTTTAAACAATCGGACTAAAAATGTCAACATTACAAAATAAGACATGAATCCATCTGCAGTACATGTGTGTCTGAGAGTGAAGCAGCACTCTCCGAGAGAAGAAAGACAAACCCGCATACTGAGTCACACATTTCTATGTTTATTCAACTTCCCCCCTCAGATCTGGTGTGGAGCGTTTGATATATCCACCCTGACAGCATGGCAGCTCCTCAGTAGTCGGGTCCACCGAGAGGAGACGTGTTGAAACTGTCGCGCATCAAACACACCTGAAGGATTTTCACAACTGACTCATCCTTCCCGAATAATTCAGGCTCCAGTTCGACAGATGACACGCCGCCTGCTTTCCTCGCTGTTTCTTTAAAGTCTGAGATTCCACCAAACTCACCAACAACGTTGTGGTACAGATGGAGGTGGAGACGGCTGTGTGTCCTCATATCAGGGTTCTATGCAGCAGGAAAGCCATTTGCTTCCATCGCTGGAATGAAATGAGTGAAAGTGGTGCACGTCACAGAGCTCATTAAACTGAAGATATTCTTCAGAATTCCACGACTCTCCCTTTAACCTCGAGTTCACACGAACGGAGGAGAACCTTGAATCTTTCCCTCACCGGCAGCTGCTGCATAATTCAGCCTCGCAAAGCCTCCAATATTGTTATTTGAAGACTCTTTTGGAAGCAGCTGGTGGTTAAGCTGATCACCCCCCTTTCAAAAAATATTAAAATATTCATAAACGATGAGCCTGACAGGCGGTGAAATATGTTATTATGTCAAATTGTACATCGGTGCTCCTGTGAGTGTCCATGTTAATGCTCATTCCACAGAGATCCAGTTGCCTGTTACCTGTGGACGACCTTCAGTGAAGTGTGAGCGGAGCAGCTCAAGGTCAGACACGCACGCTATAATCTGAGTGTGATTATCATGCCCTTCCCCCGTCTCTGCCACCTTCTCCACATAATCCTTCCTGCTGTCTACGGATCTGAATTAATTAGCGCTCTAATAGCCTAAAATTACATGTGAGAGAGGGGTGTGCTGGACTTCCTGATGAAGCGGCGTTGGCAGCCGTTGCTACGACATGAAAGGAAACCACAGCGATAAAGGCCGTTTGCATATAAAAGAGTCGCCCGGTTTTCTTTTCTTCCTTTGTTTCAAAGCCCTTCAGTTGTACGGTAACGATCTGCATCATCTCAACCACAACGAGAGGACTAATGTAATGAAATGCCATATGATGCAACTGTGTCGCTGTAGGGATGATGTCATAAAGGGGCTTAAAGAACCTCCTGTCAATCACAAGTTAACCTCTAACACGCTGAACACGTCTGCTACATGAATCACGGGCGTGTCGGGTCTTGTAAAAAGGTCTCTTTAACACTAGAAAACTGACATAATTCATATATCATATCTAAAAGAGCTCATTAAACCCTACTGTCCTACTATAGAGGGACTATATCTATAACTATATCGTATCTCTCATCCCCCAGACACTCTTTCTCTGGGGTTCACAGTTCTACACGAGGAAGCTTCAACCAGGCGGCAACCTCCGGTTCTGAAGGTCCTTCAAAGTGCATTCTCTCTGCTAGCCACCAGGGGGTGACTCCTCTGTGGTTGTATAGAAGTCTATGAGAAAATGGTCCTACTTCTCTCTGCTGGCCACCAGGGGGCGACTCCTCTCTGGTTGTATAGAAGTCTATGAGAAAATGGTCCTACTTCTCTCTGCTGGCCACCAGGGGGCGACTCCTCTCTGGTTGTATAGAAGTCTATGAGAAAATGGTCCTACTTCTCTCTGCTGGCCACCAGGGGGCGACTCCTCTCTGATTGTATAGAAGTCTGTGAGAAAATGGTCCTACTTCTCTCTGCTGGCCACCAGGGGGCGACTCCTCTCTGGTTGTATAGAAGTCTATGAGAAAATGGTCCTACTTCTCTCTGCTGGCCACCAGGGGGCGACTCCTCTCTGGTTGTATAGAAGTCTATGAGAAAATGGTCCTACTTCTCTCTGCTGGCCACCAGGGGGCGACTCCTCTCTGGTTGTATAGAAGTCTATGAGAAAATGGTCCTACTTCTCTCTGCTGGCCACCAGGGGGCGACTCCTCTCTGGTTGTATAGAAGTCTATGAGAAAATGGTCCTACTTCTCTCTGCTGGCCACCAGGGGGCGACTCCTCTCTGGTTGTATAGAAGTCTATGAGAAAATGGTCCTACTTCTCTCTGCTGGCCACCAGGGGGCGACTCCTCTCTGGTTGTATAGAAGTCTATGAGAAAATGGTCCTACTTCTCTCTTGATGTATTATCTCAATAAACATTGTAAACATGAGTTTATGGTCTCAATCTCTAGTTTCAAGTCTTCTTCAATCCAGCATGATGTTCACCCTTTGGATCCAGATCTAGTCAGGTTTCTGCTCAGGGTGCTGCTCTGCTGCTGGTGTTCATCATATCTTAAAGAGATCATTAAACCCTACCTACTTCAACATATAAGTGGTTTAAATGACCTCAAATGAAACCAGTGAAGCTCGTCCTAAAGTTTATTGTGTCTGCAGTCAACCGACCTTGTTCACTCTGGAGAAGGAAATCCTGCTAAAGGTTTTTGGTTTGTTTTGTAATAGCAGCTGGTTAACAAGGCAGGTCCAAACTTTATTATAGTCATCTACGGTGGGAATTAACATTTCAAGTAGTTCGGTCCGTAAAAATCTGGGTCTGGGATGATCCGGTCTGTGAGGATCTGGGTCTGGGATGATCCCGTCTGTGAGGATCTGGGTCTGGGATGATCCCGTCTGTGAGGATCTGGGTCTGGGATGCAGACCTAGCTGACCACTTGAACCTCCACATCCTGACTTTCATCACTGCGTCCTGCTTTGGGCGCGGTTTCCAGAAGCCTTTTAAAGCCTTCTTAACGCTACGTCATTCGTAACCCCTACTTAGAGTTCCTACTTAACATTTCGCGTGTTTCCCGAAATGTTCTTTGTTACGAATCTCTTCCGTACGTCATATGTTGGTAAGAGTGGTCTGGAGCGCTCTTAGAGCCTTCTTAGCTCTACCGTAGTGATGTTTCAGCTCCTGACGCTAGTCGCCGCCACTGTACAGTAATCCAGAAATCCCCGCTGCGCATGGAACTGCACATTGCCAGTGTTGTTTCACAGTGGTTTTAAGTCATTCACGAAGAAAATAAAAATAAAATGTGCATGCATTTCATCACAAGGCTAAGCTTTACCTCAACCTCAGAAGTAGCCTATGATATGGAAATTTTGTACTTCTTGATGAGAGGCATCTGAACTGAAGACTTACACATGAGAAGGTTTGGTGAATGTAAATGTGTCCTGTGACCTGTGACGTGTGGCCTGTGGCCATTTGTGTGTGTTTTGCAACCCATGTGTGCCTTGCGACATAGGTGTGGTTTATGACCCAGGTGGGGTTTGCGACCCATGCAAGGTTTAGATAAACATCGGAGTTTATGACTTCCATCCCTGTGAACTGAGTGAAAACACACCCACAAGAAGATGGATAAATATCATGTTTGTCTCACAATACGTTGAGTCTACACTTTGCAACAGACCAGCATGTTGCTCTGTGAATTCTCCTCTTGATCAAGATTAAATCCCTGTTTGGACCTTGAGCTGACTCCGATCTCCTTCCTCCAGTTCTATACCAACGGGTAATTATTTTAACACTTTGGCGCCCAACGTGGGGCCACAATATCTTTCCCTCTCTTCGTACCAGAGGACCTGAAGAACTTAAGGCAGAGGAAATAGAAACCCTCTGAAAAGACCTCCACCGCGGGGCTCATATAGCCTCGTTTTGGACAGGAGGCCAGGTCCTCTGAAGAGGGGGCGGTGACGGAGCCAACCACAGAGGGGAGACGGACCAGCCAGGCAAACAGAGTCAGGGACTCATCGAAAGGGTAAGAAATTTCTAATAAGTAAAGCAAGTCGGGAACTTGGGGGATCGATCTCTTAGAATAGGTCAAAGGACCTAATAGGAAAAAGGAAATAAATAGAATCAAGCCCAGGCTTGGGGGAGCAGGACTCTCTTAGATTTAGGGCAGGACCCTAAATCCAGGTAAGCTGTCTTTGGAAGGACAAGGATTAAACTAATCCCGAAGGCCTGCGAAAACAAAAAGACGTCAGAAAGGGTTAGAGACCCATAGGTAAGAGTACTCAAAAGGAAAATAAATGAAAAGACCGGTAAAATAGAAAAAAACGTTTAAATAAAATACGTATTGAAAATAATTAAATAGATAAATAAATAAATAAACAAATAACTAACAAATTCAAGCTGGGAAATTGTAATAGTTCTTTTAGATTGTTGTTGTTGTTTTTTTAAATATTGTTGTGAACCTGACGAGGTTCAATATAAATGAGATGCAAAATGAATGAGCCAGAAAGCTCTAGATAATGTAAAATATATAAAGAAGTCGAAAAAAAGTATGGGTTTAAAGGAAAGTTGTAGGTGGAAGAATGCAGAGAATTGGTAGAAAAAATAAAGGAAAAGATAGGAAGAAAAGGAGAAAAAGGAAAAGAAAAAGATTCAGTATGTAATAAACTTTATCCTGTTTTGTACTCCAACCGAGATAAACAGGATGACAAGTATGTGTCTCTGGGTCTCCACCCTCCCCCGAACATCATCCCTCAGCCACCACCGCCTCTTGTCCAGGCCTCAGCTCCACTCCTTCGCCCTCCCTCTCTCTTCGCATCTACTCTCTCCACTCCTGCACCGATAGCAACAGCCGTAGGAAGCACCTAATTGGTGTTGGAACTGCTGGGATACAAGCTACGACTGACCATGAAAAGCCAAGAAAGGCGGAACAAAAAAGGCAAGTGAAATATTTGTCATGGATGATGATGATGATGATGAAAATTATGCTAATTCATTTACTGATGTGTATTTCCGAGGCAATGTTAGCAGTGGAGCCTGGAGAGGGAGAGGAAGAGGAGAAGGACGGGGAGGACGGAGATTTGGAGATGAGAGCTGCTACAGTTGTGGTAAATTTGGACATTGGGCTCAAGAACGTAGAGCTCCAAAGGGCAGAGGTCAAGGAGGCTGGCGGGGAAGAGGAGGAGCAGGGAGACCCAGACGAGTTGATGATTCATCGGCGTGACTTCAATAAATCAGGTCATGCATGAACACACACACACACACACACACACACACAAACCAAGACACAGAAGAGGAGGAAGAAGAAGTATGTTCACTAGAAAGTGCTGAAATATTTTTAAGCATGAATCAAACACCGATTACCGATCACCAGATTATTGGTTAACAATTATAAAACTTTAAAATGTTTTCTATGCGATACGGAAGCATGCAGAACAATTAGAATAATCAGAAAAGATGAAGGCGGTGGTAGACTGCCTACAGACAACTATTCTTTTCTATGGCCATGTCCGCAAACTTAGCAAAATTTGAACCCCCGTGTAAAAGCCAGATACTATTATATGTGGATGACATCTTAATAGCGTCTAAAACTGAATTGATTGCAAAACAGATACCTTAGCTCTATTAAAGTTCTTAGCTGAACAAGGACATAAGGTCAGCAAAAATAAATTACAATTGTGGCAAACGGTTGTAAAATATTTAGGTTTTAATATTTCACAGTCAGGTAAACATCTAGACGAAAAAAGGAAAACAGCTATTTTACAAGCACCAAAACCTACAACCAAAAGACAAATGATGTCTTTCTTAGGTATGACTAATTTTTGCAGACAATCGATTGCTAATTATGCTGAAATAGCACAACCGCTCCAAAATACTATATATGACCAACCTATGGCAGCTCAAGACAAAATAACATGGACTCAAGAAACGAATGATGCTTTTGTTAGACTCAAACAAGTTCTAGTGAGCTCTGCAGTATTAGCTTTCCCTGATTACTCAAAGCCATTTGTTCAGACTTGCGATGCAAGATCTGGTTTTATGACTAGTGTTCTAACACAACCATTTGGAGGAAAACAGAGACCTATTGCATATTATTCATCAAAACTTGATAACATCACAAAGGCTATGCCACCTTGTTTGCAGGCAGTACAGGCAGCTGCACTCAGTGTGCAGAGTTCTGCTTCTATAGTGTTATTTCACCCACTGACACTTATGGTGTCACATGTCACACCAGCGCGACATCTTAGTTGTATGACTATCCTACTGTCACAGCCACATCTCACTATAGAGAGATGCACTACATTAAACCCATCAACCCTGCTACCAAATGAAACAAATGGAATAGCACATGATTGTGTAGGAGAAACTAGTGCTAGAGTTTTACCAAGACCAGATCTCACTGATGTACCACTTGATGCTGCTGATATTGTGATATTTGTAGATGGCTCATGTAAAAGGAATCCTGACGGGACAAATGTAAGTGGATATGCTGTAGTAACATCTGACAAGGTTTTGAAGTCAGGCTCCTTACCGTCGCATTTCTCTGCGCAGGCAGCAGAACTTGTTGCACTTACAGAGGCGTGCAAAATAGGGAGAAATAAAGATATAACTGTATATACAGATAGCCAGTATGCATTCTCAACACTTCATGTGCTTGCACAACAGTGGAAAAATAGAGGCATGGTAACATCTACAGGGAAACCTATTACACATAAAGATCTCATTTTGCAGCTACTGAATAGCATTCAACTGCCAAGAAAAGTTGCAATATGCAAGTGTGCTGCACATACTACAGGTAAAGATTTTATTTCAATGGGGAATAAAAAAGCGGACGAGGAAGCAAAACGAGCGGCTGCTACTCAGAAAAATGTAGATGACATTTATACTACTGAGACTACGCTTACACATATAGATCATGACATTTTGAGAGACATGCAAAATAGTTCACCTGAGACTGAGAAAAACATGTGGCGAAATAAAGGAGCCACACAGACAGAAACGGGGATTTGGGAGAGCCTCGACGGAAAGCCTATACTACCAAAAAATTTATTTAGATTTGCTGCGATATTGAGTCATGGGATTACCCATGTCTCAACAGGAGGGATGGTATCCACAATAGAGAACATTTTTACTACATATGGATTTCACAATTACACAAAAAATTTTTGTGCCTCATGATTGATTTGCTCTAAACATAATGCTCAAGGTAGACTACGTCCTAAACCAGGTAAATTCCCAGAAGCGACATACCCATTCCAATGTATCTGTATGGATTTTATTGAATTAAACAAAGCTGAAGGAAAGAAATACTGTTTAGTGATAGTGGATATGTTCTCCAAATGGGTAGAAATTACACCAACAGTGAACAATGATGCAATAACTGTGGCCAAAATTCTAGCTACAATAATAGCTCCAAGGTATGGTTTTCCAGAAAAGATTTATTGTGATAACGGTCCTCATTTTAGGAATCAAGTAATACAAAAGCTATCGGAAATATTTTCAATCCAACTCAGGTTCCATTGTAGTTATCATCCACAGTCAGCAGGACTGGTGGAAAGAAACAATGGAACTATTAAAGCAAAACTGAGGAAGGCTATGGAAGAAACAGGGAAGAGTTGGGTAACATGTCTACCAGTTGTAGCATTAAGCTTACACATTCAACCTAACAGTACAGGATTATCACCATTTGAAATATTATATGGAAGGCCATTTAGGGTACCGCTAATAGATACAAAGGGAGATGATACAAGATTGACTGAAACAATCGTTGACTACGTGTCAAAAATGATGAAGAACAAAAGTGTTATGTCTACAGTATCTCCTCCTACAGATCCAGCACCAACAGGAGGGCCAATAAACCCAGGAGATTGGGTGTTTATCAAAGTCCTGAGGCGGGGGATTGGTCAGCTCCCCGCTGGGAAGGACCCTATCAAGTGTTACTGTCTACACCCACAGCAGTCCGCATAGCTGAAAGACAGACTTGGATCCATCTCACACACTGCAAAAGAGCAAAAATACCACTGTCAGATAAGTAGAAACATTCACCATGCCGGATTTAAAGCTATGCTTGATAACTGTTTTATGTGTGACCACAATTGCATTCCTTATTTCAAATATAGTGACACAAGGCCAGGTATACGATAAAATGAGGGAAAGAGCTATAGGAATACAATCCAGGTGGGACACTAGTAGAGGTGTAGTGATAATAAAATGTACTGAAGGGATGAATTGCATTGCTCAGATTGATGCATGTCAGGTTTTCCCCTGTTCAGGACAACACTTTCACTGGCCGGAGACAGAAAATTATATCTGTGTCACCACGGAGGTATGCAGCACATATAGAAAAGCGTGGGGTAGAGCTGTTCATACAGGTATGGGTGTGCATGCGAGAAGTGGAGTTGGGTAAGTGCTAATACAGGACCACGGGATTGGGGATACAACCCAAATTCTAACTTGAAAAACCGACTGAAAATTATCAAGATATTTGCAAAACAAAATATTTGCAGAACAAACAATTGCATGCCTGTAATAATAACACTTAAGACTCCTAAACACACTGATAACGGAAAATATGTGTTGGGAGCATGGGGGAGTGGAATAAACAAGGTTGGGATATTCCATATAACAGTGTCCCCAAGCCCGAGAAAGCAGACAACATCTGTAACAGCCACACCAACCAAACCGACTTCGATGAAAAATAATCCTGTAAAATATATAGACATAAGAAATATGAAGGAAACGTATGCCCTAGAAACAGGATTCACAGACTCAAATGTATGGCTACAATGGATCGTTCACACAGCCCGAAACAGCAAGTTATCCTCTTCCAATTGTCTAGCATGTGCAGCAGCCAGGCCGGGGTTAGGCACAGTGCCTTTTCCCCTTAATCCAGATAATGATCCAAAAGGTTTTCGTTGCATGCTAGAATTATACAAATCAGAGAGTGCTACAAACTGCACCACTTTGAAACTTCTGTTCCCTCCAGTGTCATCACAGATTAAACCACCTTGGTTTACACCATACACCGGGAATTATACCTGCTTGACACGAAGCAGAGGTACTGTGTCAGTAGGAGTATTGACAACCTGTAAAACCATCATTGATGTAATTAAGGGCGAGAGCAATGTCACTGATGACATAGTGAATGATCAAACCATGGCCAGAGCTGATGTATGGTGGTTCTGTGGAGGTAAGATACTCAGAGCAAAATTACCAACTGATTGGAAGGGAACTTGTGCTATGGTACAATTATTAATGCCGACATATATTTTACCATATGACACAATGGCATTAGAAAAAGTGGCGATACATAATTTACGAACAAAAAGAAATGCACCAGCAGGATCTTTTGACAACAGAGTTTATATAGATGCAATTGGTGTTCCTCGAGGTGTTCCTGATGAGTTTAAAGCCAGAAATCAGGTTGCTGCAGGATTTGAATCACTCCTGGCTTGGTGGGTAACCGTTAATAAAAATGTGGATTGGATAAATTACGTCTATTATAACCAACAAAGATGTTTAAATTACACTAAGGAAGCAATTGGGGGCATACATCAACAGTTAGATAAGACTAGTTTAATGGCATGGCAGAATAGGATGGCGTTAGATATGTTGTTGGCTGAAAAAGGAGGAGTATGTAAAATGTTTGGAGATATGTGTTGTACGTTTATTCCTAACAATACAGCACCTGATGGCAGCATCACTAAGGCGTTGAATGGATTAACCTCCCTATCTGCAGAGTTAGCTGAAAACTCTGGTTTTGAAGATCCTCTGACAGGATGGCTCCAGGACATTTTTGGAAAATGGGCAGGTTCTATAAAAACTATGATGTTATCTGTAACCGTAATGATTACCATTCTAATCGTTTGTGGATGTTGTTGTATCCCCTGTTTGAGAGGACTGTTACAGAGACTCATTGACACCGCTGTGACTAAAACAACTATGCTGTATGAAAGGATCCCCACCACCGATGATCACCGAGGGGACTATGAGAATGCAGCACAAGAAAATGTTACTTCTGATCTGACAGATGATGATTTATATGGTAACCTCTTTGATGAGGATAAGGACACTACGGACTAAGAGATAATTGCTGTTATATGTTTATTCTACTGATTATGATGAGACTACAGAAAATCTAACTGAAGTTGTAGTTTTCTGAATTGACCAACTAGAGCCACTTAGGAGAAAAATATTCACAGCATTTGTACATATTGAAGGAGACCCCATTGTTTTTGTTCTTTTTACGTGCAAGGGATAGTTTAATTAGGTAGGGATAGGTCCGTAGCCAAGCCCGATAGGTTGACTAGCTTGGCGAGGACATTTATGTTTTGTTTTTGGGGGCAACAATGTAATCAAAATGCTTTTGAATTTATGCTTATTTTTATATAATTTCTGTGCCTTGTTAAATGGAGTACCTGCGGGTGGTTGCCGGGGCAGCGGGACCGTGAGAGAGTTTCCCTTTCTAGAAGGATAATGGATAATAAGAATGTTTTGAACTGCCTGATAGGGTTTTTGCTCTCACACTTCACAAAATGTATGTTATGATTATGCTTAGAATCAGCATAAACAGGAGGGATATGATATGGAAATTTTGTACTTCTTGATGAGAGGCATCTGAACTGAAGACTTACACATGAGAAGGTTTGGTGAATGTAAATGTGTCCTGTGACCTGTGACGTGTGGCCTGTGGCCATTTGTGTGTGTTTTGCAACCCATGGGTGTTTTGCGACATGGGTGTGGTTTATGACCCAGGTGGGGTTTGCGACCCATGCAAGGTTTAGATAAACATCGGAGTTTATGACTTCCATCCCTGTGAACTGAGTGAAAACACACCCACAAGAAGATGGATAAATATCATGTTTGTCTCACAATACGTTGAGTCTACACTTTGCAACAGACCAGCATGTTGTTCTGTGAATTCTCCTCTTGATCAAGATTAAATCCCTGTTTGGACCTTGAGCTGACTCCGATCTCCTTCCTCCAGTTCTATACCAACGGGTAATTATTTTAACAGCCTAGGTATATTACAGTGTCATTTAATTAGCCCATTAGGCCTAGTCGATGTCAAGGCATGTCATAAATGGACGCCGGTGACGGTTGTGAGCGGTAGCAAAACTATGGCAGCCATTCAACGCATCCTGAACCAAAGGCGTCGCCGTCCTCGGAGCCGTTTAGTTGGAATCCATAATTTCATAAGGATCAACTTCAATCCCATGGATATATTGACCGACGCCGCGGCTATATTGCATAAGTTTCGACTACAACGGCAACAAATAATTAAGGATGTAATTGGCTCAATCTCCTCCGCTGTTTCTATATTTATTATATCTTTTTTTAAATCAGTATATGGTAGTATGTTCGACCATGGTTAAATAAATGTTTAGGCCTAGAAGGATTTCTAGCAATGTTTTATTCGCAAACACTGCAATAGCCTACATTTTATAATATAATGCTGTCATGCACCTGCGCATGAAATGGAAAATTGAACTCAGCAATCGATTTCAGCACTTTCTTTCTGGACAGCGCCGTGTACGAACTACGTAAGGAGCGTTTCTTAAGAAGACTCCTAAGAGACCGTTCGGGAACCACGACTATAGAGGTAAACAGCGTTGGTAAGTCATAACGTAGGAGTCTTTGTAGCAGAGAGTGGATGCTATCGGGAAACTGGGCCCTGACCCGTAACGTTGGCCAGACTTCCCAGAGCATTCAAACCTTTTCAGTATCTAAACAGAACAGCTTTGGTTTCAGCTTGACCACTGTTGCCTTTTGGAGTCCGTCCAACAGCTTTGACGGGGTTTTTGATGCCCAGAGGTCGGAGCATCTGTCACAAACCACGAAGCCATGAAATCCTTCCACCGATTCACAAACACGAGTCCCCGACGTTGAGCTGCAACCAGATCCCATCGGCCGTCGACCTGCAGAGTGTTTGTCAGTGTTTGACATTGTCACGCTTTGATGATCACCGTCCACACTGCAATCAGGCGACACCATCGCTTTGAATCATTTATGAGGTCACGTTTAACGTAATGGCATCTGTGATTGTGTTTTACCTTCCGCCCCGTCCTGCAGAAGGAAAAGCCATTAAAACAAATCGGAGAAGGACTTAGTGAAGATCGTCCCAAGGGTAAACTTCAATCCACTCTTCTGCATTTACAGTTAAGTGATGGATCGCACATTTGAATAGTTTCAAAGCACAAACCACTGGCAGCAAAACTGCAATTTACATGTTATTTCCATAGGATTATTATCTTTATGTGGGAACAGTGGCGTGTCATTGACATAACCTTCAATCTTCACAGAATGTGAGAAACAAACTAAAGAAGACGAACTCCGCAGAAGACACTTTGATGATGTCCACTGGGAAACCAGCTGTTAGCTGCTAAGGAGATCCAGTAATGATCGTTATAGAAACATTTAGGTGAACATTTCAACACTAAATGAGCTTAATCGCCTCCAACAAGGAGGTTGTGTTTTCAGTTGGGTTTGTTGGTTTGTCTGCAGCGTTACGGAGAATCTTGGGAGGTTACAGCGTAGGTCAAGGAAATCCGATATTTTCACGTCCACTAACATTGCCAGATGGGGCGTTTGGCTCTGGACCAGGTCTGGGGGTGCCCTAAAGATTAATATGTATCGACTTGCAAATTCAGCATCAGTCAGTTAAACCCTCGCTAAATCCATCTTCTGACTGTTTTCCACAGTATATGTGCTGGAGATTAAAATCGGGACCCAACTGACCGGAGACTTGGACGGATGATCCTCGTGGATTCATGTCAGGGACTAACGGTCATGAAAGACAGAAACCTACGAACCCAATCAACCAACAGCAGAACCGGCTGATGTTGAAGTGATGAGTGTTTCATTATTAATCCCCAGAATGTTAGAGCAGTATTTTGTTCGTTTGGTTAAAAATGCAGCACATAGGCTACTCCGCCTACATATGAGGACGTGGCTTCACTTTACGGTATTGATCAGCGTGATCATCAGTGTGAGACACTTATATTTCGTGCTGTTGTGTAAAAGTGTGAAAGAATGACAACAAACTCAACATGTGGCTCCGTCCTGCTCTCAGCTCACTTCATCTGCTGGTTTTCCTTTAAACCGCCAATGTATCTCTGAGCGTCGTCTCTGAACCCCGCCTGTGTGTGTGTGTGTGTGTGTGTTTGACTACATAAAAAAATGAATAATTTATAATCGCTCCCAGTAAGATTTGTCTGTTGCTCTTTATTTTTCTCTGTAACACAATCTTGTACATAATGTGTTGCTCCCTCCCCTCACACACACACACACACACACACACACACACACACACACACACACACACACACACACACACACAGCCTCCAGTTTCTGTAGTTGTGATGATTCATCTTAGCAGGCTGCTTGCTGTCTGAATGCATCTCTGCTGGTATTTGTATAAACACTCCACATGTTTTCCTGCTTGTTAGTTTACAGTAATGAGTGAATCTCGGAGGATTATCGGGAGTCATATGTTTTTTTGTCTGTTCCTTGGGGTCTCCATATTTCACAATAATTGGTTCCTAAATAGTCATTTTTAACACAATTTTTCAAGTGTATTAAGAAAACTGTATCATAACAGAAGAATAATGAAAACACTTACTTAAGAAAGAGCTTGAAAGCGGCTTTGGGAACCAGCTGACTGTAGCGTGAGTGAGGCTGTTTTTAGACAGCCTGGCGTCCGCCGGGATTTAGGCCGTGTCTATAAATTATTCAGCTCAGACAACAACAGGAAGAAAAATCGAATTTCCTGGAATATAAGACATGAGCCGAGAGGCCATGAGATCACGCAGCGGACCAGAGTCTCGGTTCGGCCCGAGCTACCACTTCATGATTCATGCTCTCGCTCCACAGATGCTCTCTGTTGGCTTCTGCTGACGTCTGAGAGGCCACTCGCCATGTACGAGGTCGCGTCGACTCACTAATGAGACGGCGGCCGCTGTGTGGAGCGTGGAGCTGGAGACCTGCTGTTCAGAGCCGCCGCACACGTGCACGACTGTGATCCAGCAGTCTGACTGACGGAGCCGCTGCATGAGGGAAACACACAAAGAAAATGGAGGTGTGGAAATGTGCCGGTTTGTTGCCACGTTCTGGTGCAAATTTGTTGCCTGATTTGCTGATAGAGCAGCTCGTTAAGCAGCAGCTTGTGACGCAGCAGCTCGTTAAGCAGTCAGCTCGTTAAGCAGTCAGCTTCTGTACTGAGCTGAACTGAACCTCCGGATGCACTGACGTCAGCGAGGAAGAGCTCAGTTCAGAGTTGGGATTCGTATGAAAGCTCAGCAAAGAAACCAGAACGTAGAGATCCTGATCACAAAAATCAACAAAATGTTCAACTGAAAAATGGTTAATATGACTCTAAATTATTAATACATTAGGAGGCAATATTAACCTGATGCGGTAGATGAACAAAATCTGCATATATAATGAAGCTAGTATTCCTTTGTGTTACAGTAATCAATGTTGTGCTTATTATATTTAATACAGACTTCCCCTCCCTACAAACCTGACAGCCTCACATAGTAAATCCACTGGAATATGTATCTGTTTACATGTGTTATTTCTTATTTGTATTTATTAGAGTCGCTGGGATGCAGATGAATGAGTGGAGGTTTACAGGCTGCAGACGTTCTGTAAATGACACTCACACTCGAACTTCAGGCTGCTGTTTGTGTCTGATGAAGATTCTGCATGTTTTTGGGGAAGAATGTGTCACATCGCTGCCTGGAGAAGGAAATCCAGGCAGTGTGTGTGTGTGTGTGTGTGTGTGTGTGTGTGTGTGTGTGTGAACACAGCTTCAGACCTGAAGACGACAGAGACACTGATGATCCAGTTGGTACATGTAAACACATCATTGAAAGCTTCATAGGTAAACTTCTCAAAGTAGTTGAATCTGACCTGAGAGTTTCCAGTCGACAGTGTGGACTCTCCAGGCCAGCAGACAGCAGCTTCACTCCTGAATCCTGCAGGTCGTTGGTACTCAGGTCCAGGAAACTGTACTACGAAGCAGGATTTGTGCTTAGCGAGGTAACTTAAGCGTTAACTCTGGGTTTTAAGCGTTTTAAGCGTTTATCCTAACCCTAACCCGCTCATTTTTGAATCGGTGCCGCTCTCGTGGGGGAAACGAGGGCAGCGCCGGCGGGGAGCCGGCGGGTCACGTCGGCGGACCCTCCGCCTCGGGGTACCCGATGCCAGAGTCCGTGAGCCTCCTCCGGGAGCCACGTCCCTCGCACCTCTCCCCAGGAAGAGTCGGGGCCACATTCGACTACGACCTTAGTCAGACGCTCCATTTGCGCCGCCTCCGCCTGAATCGCGTGTCATCGCGCCATTTACATTGATTTGTACATCAATGTAGAGTCGCCGCTCAATTCGCGTCTATCGCGTCCGGTGTGAACGCCCCTTAAGAGTTAAAGGGACTAAAGAAAGAGTGACGACATGATTTAAAAGACGACCGCAGGGCGGATTCGAACCCGGGTCCGCTGCAGGGAGCCTCGGTAGATGGGGCGGTAACTCTACCACTAAGCTATCAGCGAAGTTACTGTTGTACTCAAATCAGTCAGATCTACTAGTGTCCTTATGATGGGGCATTTATATTATACTACTACTAATACTATTAATATGACTTCCGCATTCACACAGTCGGTGAGTTTTTGCCAGCTGTCCTTCCTGCATTTGGCAGATGAAACTGTTGCTTTTTGTCTGTATTATATGTTTAACTTCTTCATATTTCTGTAAGATTATGGTTCGCTCCTCGTACGTGAAATACGCCGCTCCGCTGCCGTAGACTGATCCATGTATGTGATTGGTCAAATGCTGCAAACGCCGCCTCTTTCATGTGCACGCGCTCATAGCTGGACAGGTAAACCCTGGGTTGAGTTAACGAGTTGATAACCAGCTTCGTGTGACCGCTCATCTCCGATTGCCTTTGTTAGGGTTACTTAAGCTGGATCTCTGAACGATACCCTGGGTGTGTTGAACTCGCTGAGTAGTACAAGCCCCTGGTCTCTTAGACTGGAGGACTGGGAGCTGAGAACTGAGGACAGACCTTCACAGCTTCTCTCTGAGAGGTTACAGCCACTGAGTCTGAAGAGGAATCAGAAATTAGTGATGAAACAATTACAAACAACTGTTCATCACCTTGGCATTAACAATGAAAACTCCTCAGCAAGATCTAAAACCGGTTTTAAGAGTTTGTGTTTGATTGTATTTTGTTTGATTGATGTTCCTCTTCTGTCCGATGGGGTGAAACAACAGATGAGTTGTTACTGAAAACAACCAACAGAGCAGTAGCGTTGCTTGGAGTCAAAACTTGCTAAATTAGAAATTATTAAAAAAATTATAAATTGGATGCAGAATTCCAAAATGTTTGGTATTAAAGCAAATGCTGTTGCATTGCTGCTATCACGTGTTGATTTTAGTCGGCATCATGGGATGAGTATGACATGACGGGGAAAAGAGCACACACACCTGCCATGCAAAGCAAAATAGGAATGAATGGGAGATAATTTTAGAGCAGTAAGTGTGTTCTGATACTGATCAAAAACACAGCATTATAAGCGGATGTTTCTTACACAATGTTTAACCATATGGTGTTTTTTGTCCGTACAGTTACTGGTTGGTGTTTTCTCTCTTCGCAGGTCGACAGCGGAGAGATTAACCTGTCCAGCAACCCGAGACTCAAGCATGGACAGTGAATCGGGGTCCTGGGCCCTGGACTGGACTGAGAGAGAGAATACACTGATTTAGAGTGTTGCAGACAGTAATCCACACTAGGAACCCATATGCTGGAGGTCTTGGGGTCCTGATCTAGAGCCTCATCTTGAAGGGTCTTTTCTTGTGTTAACATCTAAAACTTCATTATGTTAGTCATGTCTGATTGTAGTGCTCGGGCCTAAATTCCAAACCCAGGTCCAGATAAAGGGTCTAATTCCGGAGAGGAAGAGGGCCAGCAGATCTCTCTTTTGCACCTTGCAGATGAACCCGTCCGTGACGCTGCACCACCATCTGTTCTCCTCTGATGCTCCGCTGCTTCAATCACGGTACAAGTGTTGTGAAAAGCCACAAAATCGTGGCTTCACACTGCCGACCTGCAGAATATCTAATACTTTAAAAAGCTTCTTTTTAAACCTGTATCTTATCACCGCCACCTCAGGAAAGCTGACCGGCATCAGACTCTGGAGAGTCCAGGTCGGGACTCGCAGCAGCACTGCAGTATTTTAAGAAACGGCCATCGCGGTGTGCGTTTTTGTGTGTTTGAAGCTGAGAGTGTTATCGACAGGCCGGATTTGGCTCTGAGGAAAGACAACATTGGTAGGCTTTGGAGTTGAGGCGGTGGCCAGTGTGGGATTTAGGAGAGAGGGATGATGGGATTGGAAGGAGGAGGAAGAGACACTGGTGGGTCATGTGACGTCTTCAGAGC
>NC_139921.1:2289678-2532178 GCF_963514095.1 Eutrigla gurnardus | reverse complement strand
AATGTCATTTTCAGGAGGACTCAGCGTGATGTTTGATTTCTGAGCTGGAGGTCAATAAAAACAATCGCTCTGCTCTCTACTGCTGCTCCACTAATAATAATAATTATAATAATATTACAGTGTCATGTGGCAGGGGAGGGGGTCCACCGTCCCATCCGGGGTGAGTCGGGTCACCTGATTGGGCGATGCATCGTGGCGTATAACTCTGTCCCGGGTCGAGAGGTCGAGGGCTCGGTCAGCGGCCCTCAGCTCCTCGTAAAACTTCCACATGTGACAATCACGGTGTCCTTTCAAAATAAAGTGTAAAGGTTTTACATTCACGCGATGTCTTAGTTTTAGGTTTAAGTATGTTATTTAACTGATGTGGAAACAACATGCTTCTGTAACCTTCTTCTTAGTCTTCTCGGGTTCTGTCTGATCAACTAGGTTCGGATAAGGTGACTGGCAGTAGCACTGAGCATGAGAGCAATTGATCTCCAACCCACATAACACACAACACAAAATGTGGTATAAATGTTTATATTCAAGTATTCAGTTTTGTTTCTCAACTTAAATTGTTCAGCCTTGCACACATTAAATGAAATGCAGTTCGCTTTCACATAAATTAAATTTGCAGAATGAAATAAAATTAGCTGACCAGGTAAGTACCGGTATAGAAAATAATAAAGATGAAATAAAATAAAATGTCTCTTTCCCCTTTAATGGGTTGAATTGTCCTTTTTATTCCTCCAAGGAGAAAACAGTTCTTTAAGTTCCTTTGTCAGTTTGTTTTTTAGCAAAAAAATGTAAAAAAAAATAGGAAAAAAGTCAAAAATAGGAAAAAGTCAAAAATACTGAGATCTCAGAAAAGAAAGTGCAAATAAAATGTGTTACTCCTCAGGACTGAGTCCTGTCCTACCACACTGGTGCCACACTGGTCCCGATGAACCAAGAGTCTCCATGCAGCATGGCGGTGGTACAGGTTGCAGTTGAACCAAGAGCCTCCGCGCGGCAACGGCGGTGGTGTGGATCACAGTTGAACAGAAGGACTCGTCCCTCAAAAAAACCAGCCTGCATGAAATACATTAAATGCTGCATCATTTTAGCATCTGAGCTACGGCGACGGCTGTGGAGCCGTGCTCGGCCTCGTTAACAGGCCGCAGCTGAGCTAACAGCTCTGTAAATTGCTACACGTTCGTCACGGTAACACACAATAACAACATATCGTCACAGCATCACAAAAAAACATTTCTTAGTACCATTAAACATTTGACTATTCTGACTGGCTTTCTTCCTTTGTGTACTAAACCAGAATGATACTGCTAGTTGAGCTAACGAGCTATCGGTGCAGCTAACTCACCAAAATAGTTCAGAAAAGTCCGTGGAAACACTCGTCCGAGTCGCTCCCGAGATCGGTTTCACTTCCACCAGGTAAGTTTCTCTTCACACTCACTTCCTAACGACAGTTTTATCACAACTTCCACGAAATATCATCACTTTTCTCTGTCCCTCACCTTCTCACACACACCGAGGCCTGCAGGTGATACGTTCAGGTAAGCTCGGAAATTCTACTATCGGACGAAAAACAACTACAATACAGGAAACCTATGATGTATTCAAGGAAACTGGTATTTCTGAGTGTTGTAATTCTAACCAGGGTTACACTCTCCCCCTCTAGACTGCATGAGTCCCTGCATGCATACCTGCCCCTACAGGTACAGATACGTGCGAAATGGCAGTTCCTAAAGCCTGAAAGAACGAACTGATGGCCAAGGTTAAAGGCTCCCCCAGCTCATCATAAGTGAGTTTCCGAGGCGGACATCTCTCCCTAACAGAACGCCTGACATTGGTGTTCTCAGACTCTAGACTCTCAGATGTTACATTGTCAGTGTCTGCAACTACAGGGTCTGTGGTGATGAGATCTGTGTTCTCTCTAACAGGTGAGATGTGTGTCATATCAGGTTCTGGAATGTCAATAACAACATGGCCTGGGGGCCTACAGTGTGAAGTAGGATGTGTAACTGAACTACTACTCTCAGAACTGACAAGAGGAGTTTCTGGTTGAAGCTCGTGAGTAGGTCTCTCAGGTAAGTGTGTGGAGCTTTGGGGCACAAACGAAGGGGTGTCAGGGTTTAATACCCTGGAAGCTGGTTGAGGCTCACTGAAGCCACCTTCCCTCTGTAGGAAAGGACCCCTAGTGATGATTTCTGGCACCCATGGGCTGGGATACAGTTCATCCTCATCACTGTACGACTCATCCTCCTGACAGTCAACATCCTCTTGTGCGTCTTTTGTTGTTTTGTCCCGCAGTCTCATTTTCTTTGATGTGTCAGTGGGATAACTGTGCTCTCTGATCTCTGTTACAGGTAGGAACCCGCACGGCAGAAGAAGATCTCTATGCAACGTGCGGTGCGGACCCTCCCCTGTTTCAGGTTTGACTACATAAACAGGACTGTCTCTAATCCGTCTGACAACAACATGGATTTTCTGTTCCCACCGATCGGCTAGTTTGTGTTTCCCCCTGATATTCACGTTTCTCACTAAGACCCTATCCCCCTCTAAGAGTTCAGCTGCCCTGACCTTCTTGTCAAACCTAGCCTTGTTCTTCCCTCCCATCTTCTGGAAGTTTTTAGCAGCTAAAGAGTAGCTCTCTTGTAGGCGCTGACGAAGGCCCTTGACATACTCCGAGTGAGTCTTGTGGTTCCCCATATCAGGGTGGATTCCCAGGACTAGATCAATTGGCAGTCTAGGCTGCCTACCAAACATTAGTTCATAAGGCGAAAAGCCTGTTGTATCGTTTCTCGTGCAATTGTATGCGTGAACCAATGGTTTGACAAAATCTCTCCAATGGTATTTGTCTCTCTCTTCCAGGGTCCCTAGCATACCAAGGAGAGTTCGGTTAAACCGTTCCACCGGGTTTCCCCGGGGATGGTACGGGGTGGTACGGACTTTGTCTGCTCCTATCAGTGTGCAGAGTTCTCTGATTGTTTTAGATTCAAAGTCTCTGCCTTGGTCACTGAGCAGACGACTGGGGAACCCGTAGTGAACAATAAAGTTTTCCCATAAAGCCTTTGCGACAGTTTTGGCTTTCTGATCTCTAGTCGGCACTGCCACGGCGAATTTTGTAAAGTGGTCAGTGATGACTAAAATGTTTCTCGTGTCTCTGTTATCCGGCTCAAGGGATAGATAATCCATACAAAGAAGCTCGAGCGGGTAAGTAGCGTAAATATTCTCCAAGGGCGCAGCCTTTTGAGGCACAGCCTTCCTCCTGAAACAGCGTTCGCACTTTTTGCATTTCTCCTCAATGTCTCTGGCCATCTTTGGCCAGTAGAACCTGGCACGAGCAAGATGAAGTGCGCGCTCAGAACCAAGATGGCCAACATCATTATGCACTCCCTGCAGTGCTCTCTCTCTGAACTGCTCAGGTAAGACCAACTGGTAGACAAGATCGCCTCGTTCAGACCACTTCCTGTACAGGACATCATCCCTGAGTTCGAGTTTTTTCCATTCCCTGAGAAGGAGTTTGACATCAGGATGTTCAAGGTTTGTCTCTCTGAAACTGGGTTTTACAGCTCTCCTTACAAAGGTGATGACACGTGAGATAGATGGATCATTATCTTGAGCATTACACCAGTCAGAGTTAGTCATGGATGGTAAAGTGTCCTCGCCAAAAATATCAGGCACAATAGAAGGATCAACAACAAGAGACTCTGAAACGACTGGTTGCTCTGAATGATGGTGGTGTTCACCTTTAAATGTCACAAGATGACGTTGACACAATGCAGCGAACACTTCATGACCCATGTCATCTCTTGTCTCCATGAGCCGTTTTTTCATGTCCTCGATTCTCTCTCTTTCTTTAGTGAAAGCTTCATCCTCAAAAGGCGGACCTTGAGGTCGCCGGGACAACCCGTCTGCATCGCGGTTGGCCTGCCCTGCTCTGTACCTGATGGTAAACTGGTAAGTAGAAAGAGCGGTTAACCAGCGGTGTCCAGCAGCGTCTAACTTTGCAGATGTCAATATATATGTGAGGGGGTTGTTGTCGGTAAGTATAGTGAAACTTGATCCATAAAGGTAATCATTGAACTTCTCACAAACCGCCCACTTTAAGGCCAAGAATTCAAGCTTGTGAGTGGGATAGTTTCTCTCGCTCTTGGAAAGACCTCGACTGGCGTACGCGACAACTCTGAGCTTCCCCTCCTGCTCTTGGTAGAGCGCAGCGCCCAATCCGTCGCAACAAGCGTCAGTATGTACAACATACGGCAGTTGTGGATTCGCAAAGGCAAGGATGGGCGCAGACGTCAATTTCTCGATCAAAGTTCTGAATGCATTCTCACACTCGGGAGTCCACTCCTCACCAAGTGGTACATTGGGGCTCACAAGAGGCGTGGTGCGCTCCCTCTTGTACACTTTGCCTCTCTTCTTCGGTGGGTAGTAGCCTGCTGTCAGGCTATTAAGAGGTTTGGCTATCTGGGAATACCCATCGACGAACCGCCGATAGTAACCAGCGAAGCCTAAAAAACATTTTAGTTCTTTCCTGTTTAAAGGACGAGGCCAATCTCTCAGGGCGGATACCTTGTCAGGGTCTGTATGAACTCCCCGCGCATCGACCACATGGCCAAGATACTTGACTGACGTCTTAAAGAAGTGACATTTTTCTGGAGAAAGCTTTAGACCGTAGTCCTTAAGACGGTTCAGCACCTTCATGAGCCGTGCTTCGTGTTCTTCCAATGTGTCTGAAAAGACAATCAAGTCGTCCAGAAACACTAATACCTCATTGAGGTGCAAGTCGCCGACATACCTCTCCATAAGGCGCTGAAAGGTGCTTGGCGCGTTCGTGACACCCTGCGGCATGCGATTGAATTCGAAGAAGCCGAGGGGACAAGTGAAAGCGGTTTTAGGCTTATCTTCTTCAGCCATCTCAACCTGGTAATAACCAGATTTAAGGTCCATGACTGAGAACCATTTAGCGCCGCTTAGGGCCGCAAAGGTCTCCTCAATGTTCGGAAGAGAATATGCGTCTCTGATAGTTCGAGCATTTAGCTTCCTGTAGTCGATGCATAGTCTGATTGAGCCATTCTTTTTTCGCACTAAGACTACTGGCGACGCGAAAGGGCTCTGTGACTCTTTAATGATTCCTGCGTCGAGCAGTTCTTTAAGATGTTGCTTGACCGCCTCCCTGTCGCTGGGATGAATAGGCCTTGGCCTCTCCTTAAAAGGAGTCTCGTCATGAAGCCTGATGTGATGTCGCACAGCAGTGGTGTGACCATGTGACAGGTCACCCACAGCAAAGACTTCTGCAATGGATCTAAGCTTGGTGGCGATACGGTCTTTCCACTGTTCAGATATTGGCGAATCTTCGAGATTGAACTTGAGTTTGTCAATGTCAGGTTTGTTGTGACGAGAGTCACCTTGCTCTGGCCCAAGCGGTGTGATCTGCTGAGTTGCACATATTTGAGCAATGATGCATTTTGGCTGCAGTGTAACATCGTGGTCACTAAGGTTACGCAGGACGACAGGGACCTTGCTGCTGGACTTTAAGGGAATGTCCATTAGTGCAGCTTCAAGGAACACGCCACCTGGCAACCCATGACGTTCGTTGGGTTCAAGTACAAATGTAGTTTGACTGTTCTTTTTCAGCCTGACATCACCTGTGACGCAGCATGTTTGTTTTGCAGGGATGGTGATGGGATTTCCACCATGCAACCTGACAGGATGTGCATGGTTGTCAAGGTCATGGATCCGGACAATGTGCTGGAAGATCACCGCAAGGTCTCTAGAGGTGAGTTGGCGAATGAACTCTGGACCATCTCGTTCAAGTACTTGTTCATAGAGTCGTAATAACACGTTAGTACCAATCAACAGGGGAGTCCTGCTGTTGAACTGACACTCTGGCACCACGAGTGCTAACACAACTAGTTCCTCTTCCCTGCCAGGAACGGACAGAGGGAAAGAGACACGAGCTTCTATGTAGCCAAGGTAGGGGACCTGCTGTCCACCAGCTCCCTCGATTTCAAGAAGAGCATGAATTGGATGTACAGGTAAGTGAGATAGATGGTTCTTATGAAAACACTCGGACACTGTTGTAACTTGTGACCCGGTGTCCATGATGGACTCACACAGTGCACCCTCAAGGAAGACAGAAGCTACACAACGAGGACCTATAAGTCCTGGAGGTATGGATCGCTCTGTGCCACGGTAGGTTTCAGTCATTGTGTGTGTTATAACTTTCTTTTGTGTTTCAGCACCATTAACTGATCTGTCGGGACAGGGGTTATCCTCAACTACAGCTCCTGGATGTCCCATGGCAGAAGCTGCTGCTAGTTTAAAGCAAATGGAGAAGCAGCCTGCTGAGCTAAGAACTTATCCTGCCTCTCTCTAAGTTCTGCATTTTTCTTGCGAACTAGTGTGGGGTTGGGTTCGTTTGAGCAATGAGCAGCAATGTGGTTGTCTTCCCCACACTTAAAACAAAACCACGGCCTGGGCATCCCAGGCACCTTAAAGGGTCTCCTCATGTTATTACTACTGATTGCGAAGCAGTCTTTCCTTTGAGTACCCTCACTCTCCCTCTGATTTTGTGCTAGTTTTTCCAACTTGCTTTGTCAGTTCAGCTATCTTGTTCTCAATGCTAGAGGTTTCATCTTGCTTTGGTTTTACCACTGGGGGAGGGTTACTGTCATGAGTGAGGTTCTGTGGCTTTTTGCTTAGCTTTTCTAGCTGTTTAGTTAGCTCATTCACTTTCTTTTCAAGCTTTGATGCCTCATTTTGTTTTGTGTTAGGCAATGGGACAGGTTCACAGTCATAAGAGGGCATATCAAAAACATGGTGGGCATACATGCTAGCTTTTGAAGCACCTAAATGTTTTTTCATCCTATCTAACTTTGCCGAATGACGGTCTTCCTCAATTCTCAACATGAGGAGGAATTCGGGGAATGTTGGCGGATTGCTCCTTTTGCACTCTAACTGTAGGCCTATGATGATGCTCTGATCCCAACAGCCCCTACAGAATTGTCTGAGCAAGTGGTCGTTGGAATTTTCAGCTGAGACTCCCCCTCTAGAAATTGCCCTTGTGAGGAGGCTATGGAGCCTGTTCAGGTATGCTGATGGCTTCTCTCCATTATTTTGGTTAGAGCTGAGAAATGCAGCGAATAACTCCTCTCCATCCTCCACGACACCAAAAGCAGAATCAAGTTGAGTGACGTAAACGCTTGGTGGTGAAGAGATGCCAAGAGGCTTCATCAGCTGCTGGACTCAGCAAGCTCTCAAGAATCCTTCTCACCTTGTGAGCGTCGTTCAAGGAAGAATCGTTAAGGAGAAGATCAGCTTGGGTGCGCCACGTTTCATAATCCACCTCACCATTTGGTCTTGGCATTCGAGAAGGTGCGCATCCTTATTTGTGGGGATGATGAAGTGGTGGACTCACTTCGGATGACATGCTCCACAATCATTTTCTGGATCTGGGGGGGATTAAAAACATTCTCATTGACGTGGGCTGGGCTCATTGGTACACTAGCAGGTGCACTATGAACATGTGTGGGCTCTGCAGGCTCATTTTGATCATTATTAGGCGTGTTATCATTTTGAGTTGCATGTGGCGTATTAGCACTACTGTGTACATTGTGTGATGTGCTCTGGTTTCCCTGCAGCTCCCCCTGAAGCACACTCAAGAAACCTGCCCTGCCACTACCTGCAACAGACTCTAGCTCAT
Organism: Eutrigla gurnardus; assembly: GCF_963514095.1. NCBI lineage: Eukaryota > Metazoa > Chordata > Actinopteri > Perciformes > Triglidae > Eutrigla > Eutrigla gurnardus. Next base: position 2,524,491 of record NC_139921.1, on the reverse strand, counting down.
CCAGGTATCTGCAAGCTATTTCCCTCCCCATCTCTTCCTGACAAACATCTCTAATGGTTCTCGCAAACCACGACACAGCAGGGTCCTTTGGACTTGGTAAGGTACCCAAGGTAGTGGGGTCGATTCTATAGATAGACCTGTCAGATGCGTACTGGATCAGGGCTCTACCCTCTGGTTGTCCTGATTCATCAGGGATCCACACTATTTTAGAAATGTCTCCATTAACTCTGAACACAGTATTTATTTCTTCATCTGTGTAATCTGATCCTATACCTGTTACATATAGGGAGTTCTGACCATTAACCTCAAAACGGTTGCAAATGTCCATATCTGACTCAGTGAACTCAAATCTCAAAGGTGTGTATTGTGGGGTGGAAGATCAAAAAGCTACTATTTGACCAATCTCCTGGCTGGCTCGCCACTTTTATGTAACCTTCTTCTTAGTCTTCTCGGGTTCTGTCTGATCAACTAGGTTCGGATAAGGTGACTGGCAGTAGCACTGAGCATGAGAGCAATTGATCTCCAACCCACATAACACACAACACAAAATGTGGTATAAATGTTTATATTCAAGTATTCAGTTTTGTTTCTCAACTTAAATTGTTCAGCCTTGCACACATTAAATGAAATGCAGTTCGCTTTCACATAAATGAAATTCGCAGAATGAAATAAAATTAGCTGACCAGGTAAGTACCGGTATAGAAAATAATAAAGATAAAATAAAATAAAATGTCTCTTTCCCCTTTAATGGGTTGAATTGTCCTTTTTATTCCTCCAAGGAGAAAACAGTTCTTTAAGTTCCTTTGTCAGTTTGTTTTTTAGCAAAAAAATGTAAAAAAAATAGGAAAAAAGTCAAAAATAGGAAAAAGTCAAAAATACTGAGATCTCAGAAAAGAAAGTGCAAATAAAATGTGTTACTCCTCAGGACTGAGTCCTGTCCTACCACACTGGTGCCACACTGGTCCCGATGAACCAAGAGTCTCCATGCAGCATGGCGGTGGTACAGGTTGCAGTTGAACCAAGAGCCTCTGCGCGGCAACGGCGGTGGTGTGGATCACAGTTGAACAGAAGAACTCGTCCCTCAAAAAAACCAGCCTGCATGAAATACATTAAATGCTGCATCATTTTAGCATCTGAGCTACGGCGACGGCTGTGGAGCCGTGCTCGGCCTCGTTAACAGGCCGCAGCTGAGCTAACAGCTCTGTAAATTGCTACACGTTCGTCACGGTAACACACAATAACAACATATCGTCACAGCATCACAAAAAAACATTTCTTAGTACCATTAAACATTTGACTATTCTGACTGGCTTTCTTCCTTTGTGTACTAAACCAGAATGATACTGCTAATTGAGCTAACGAGCTATCGGTGCAGCTAACTCACCAAAATAGTTCAGAAAAGTCCGTGGAAACACTCGTCCGAGTCGCTCCCGAGATCGGTTTCACTTCCACCAGGTAAGTTTCTCTTCACACTCACTTCCTAACGACAGTTTTATCACAACTTCCACGAAATATCATCACTTTTCTCTGTCCCTCACCTTCTCACACACACCAAGGCCTGCAGGTGATGCGTTCAGGTAAGCTCGGAAATTCTACTATCGGACGAAAAACAACTACAATACAGGAAACCTATGATGTATTCAAGGAAACTGGTATTTCTGAGTGTTGTAATTCTAACCAGGGTTACACTTCCTTGTTGTTTCTCTGCATTGAATCCAACATTATGTAGGTTTCAGTAGCATCTTCTCATCTCACACACAAAGATGTGCTTAATCGGAAGCAGATGTCAACAATCTTAACCATCAACAATCTGGTATTTGATTGATTTTGTCCTCGTGTGACGAGTCGCTGTGGCTCTGTGTTGCCAGGTTTGTTGAGGAAACTCAAGTATTGACCTTCTTCATTGACTGACCTCCGTCGTTTCTGATGCAGAATCGGTCCGAGCACCAATTCTCCCAGCTCTTCACATTCCATGTAGAAATGAAAAAGAAGAGCAGGAAATTGTTAAAGCAAACTTTTAAATGACTCGTCCTTTCAGTCCGGTAATGAGGATCATCACAGTGTTATGTTTTTAGTTTCAGGAAGTCACCAGTGGATCCCTGGAGGATTTAAAAAATAAAAACGCTAAGACTCTATAGGTTTATAGGGGCTAGGCTTTGAGGTTCAGCATCATAAGCCTTAAAGTTGGCGTTGGAGGTTGGCACACTGGCATCCACGGCACAAGTATGTGATTTAACTGAGAGCAAAGCTGCTATTTCAAAGCTGGCAGAGTGAAAAGGCTGCAGAAACAGCTTACCTCCAGCACCTGAGACGTCAATGTGTGTGTGTGTGTGTGTGTGTGTGTGTGTGTGTCCAGACAAAATAAAGAGAAATGTGTGACAGTGACTATTTTTACTTCCTCAGTTCCAGTTTTAATTTTTATTGTTTCCTTCAGAGAAATAAAGTCAGTCAAATGTGTTAATGCATATTTACTAGGGGTGTGACGATACACTCTGCTCACGAGACGAGACGAGACACGATATTGGGTTCACGAGAACGAGAACGAGACGAGATTTTAAGAAAACTACAATGACAAAATATATGACTGGACCAACAGACTTTAATTTAACAGAGTTGCACATGCATTTTGAAATATTTTATTATAACTCTTTACATGCATGATGTAAGCATGATCTTTTAATAAACTTCTTTCACAAATTTAAACTGAAACTAACATTTATAAAAGTTAAAATAAAATAAAATATTTTCTTTTTTCCAAGTGTAAATATGTGCAAAACCAAATCAAAGTTCTACTTTGTCAATACAGAGTGTAAATAGTGCAAACGGAGCCTGACCAAGTATGTCATGAACAACATGCTGCAACTACAGCATCTTCAGCATCTCTGACATCGCAGCTGTCAAGTGTATCAATGCTTCGGGAGTTTTGTCTTATCTCTGGGCTGGTCAGAGCTGCTGCTCAAGGTAACGAGCCAGCATATCCAACGTGCCCGTCATTAACTTGTGTGATGGCAATTGTAGCCGTTTCTGCTTGGACATTTTCACCGCGGTAGCCGCTGAACTACGATGAAAAAAAGCAGTCACACGTCTCACCCGCCCGAGTAAACGAGCGACGCGGGGAACACCGAGGCCAGCTTGGGTTGCAAGATTTATAGTGTGCGCAAAACAGATGTGCGACTTCAATCCTGCGTCGCACACGGCCACGTCCATATTACGTGCATTGTCGGTAACAATAAGCGATGCCGTGGTTGGGTTTTTTAAGCTCCCAGTCAGTAACAGCTGTCTGTAAAACCTCAGCTATGTATAGCTCACAAATCTCACGAGACGGATTTTTAACGCGACGAGAAATATCGTCAATTTTAATCTCAAGATCTCGTCACACCCCTAATATTTACACAGAGTAAACATATGTCCCTGTGCACACATCCACATATATCTATATAAATACAAAATGAAGAATAAAGTTATTAATAAATTAAAACAGAAACAATGAATTTAATCACTTATTTGCCTCATACATTTCTACTTCTCACCTTTTCTTCTCTATTTGCAGTTTTTATCCTTTGACTCTTAAATACCAGCAGAGCCCGATGTCTTCTTTCATATATTCAATCTTTCATGCTCCTATTCATTCTCTTTATTTCTGCTCTGCTGTTTTTCTTTCTGAGCATTTTTAAAGTTTAATTTCCCTCCGGAGCTCCTACTACATTTTCATCCTCTTTTAATCCCGTCTTCTTCTCACATTCAGCCAGTTTGTTATTTGGCCTCGTCTCATTCGTGCATTAATTCATCCGCTCTTTATGCACTTGTTATTCCCTCCTTCATCTCCACATGTAAGGAGTCGATACTCTCTGTTTTGATTGGCTCCCGTTTGCCTTTTCATGGTGAACAGCGAGGAGGACGGCTCCTTATAGAGAGTTTCCCCGAGGAGACACAACCTTCAGGTTTTTGTTGTTGGATATGTTCGTACCTCGCCAAGCGCTGAGAAGCTCCGCCAGCCTCGGCATCGTGTTTCTGCTTTGATTTAAAAAAGACAGAATGTGGGTCATTCAGTAGATCTGATCCGGCTCACACTCAGGAATGTCTTTAAAATGAAACTTGCTGCTGGATAAAGGCTCACATACACACACAGGGGCACAACTACCCAGTGTCAGAGGACACCCAAAGAAAAACTAAGTGTGCCAGACATCATCATGTATGGGCTTTAAAGACCGAGGAGCAGAGGATAAGGGCACAGCGGCTGCTGTCTGAGATGTAATGTGTTTAAACATATTGTGAGAAGTTGATTAATGTCGTGGTTTTGTTGGGCTGTTTTTGGAAGATAGAAGTGACTGCTTTAATCCCTGCTGTGGTGTTGATGTTGGTGTATAGGCTATAGATGTCAATGGTGAATAAGAAGGAGTGGGTGGGAACAGCCATGGGTCTAATGGTGTCGATGCTGTTGCAATCCGAAACTATGGGTCTGCCGGGAGGAACTTGGTGGTCCGGGTGTGGGACTCTTTGTGAATTTTTGGTAAAAGGTAGAAATGTCTGTTGCGGGGTTGATCTGGTCCGAAAAGGTAATGTTTTTGTTTGGAAGTTATGATTTTTTTATCGTGAAGGGATTGGATAATAGTCCGGAGTTGTCTCTGGGTCTGGAGTTGTGTGCTAGCTGGGATGGGTCTATAGTGGTTTGAGTTGGCTAGTTGTCGATTGGCTTCTGTGAGGTATTGTTGTCTGTCCATTATTACTATTTTTTGAGGAATGGAAAGTAAGTGGCGATGGTATTGTTTATTATTTTGAGGTTGTCCTGTTGTTTTGGGGTGAGGTGAGAAGTTCATGATGAGGAAGTAGATGTCGGCATTGGGGAATGTAACTGTTGCGTGTTTGTAAAGGGCTTTAAGTTAGTTGCAGGAGGTTTGCCTGGGCTCCTGGTCTTTATTGTTGATGCAGACGGAGAGGACAACTAATTTAATGGAGGGGTTGACCATGTTTTTTTTGGCAAATCTTGAGGAAGTGATAGATGTTGGCTCTGGGCTAGCTGTTTAGTTGGATTTGTGGGTAGGTGTGTGGGGGGGATCCTGTTTATATCGGAGTCTCCAAGCACCAGGACTGGTTTCCGGCCTTTAAAAAAACAGTCCTGGCTTTCTGTTTGGTCGAAATTTACCCGAGATGATCGGAGTGGGGAGTCTTTGGCAAGGTGGTGGGGTGAGGGTTCAGGGGTGTGGTCCAGGTCCGCAGGCATGCCGGCCCCCGGAGTAGCATGGTCGGACGGCAGGACCCCAAAGGGACTGGATGAGGAGGTTAGGTTTTGGTTCAGGTTTAGGGTTAGGTTTAGGACAGGGGTGCAACTACACAGTGTCAGAGGGGTATGCAGCAACCATTTCTCTCTCTCTCTCTCTATATATATATATATATACCAGCGCCCCCTCTGGTCTGGCACCGCAATGCGCTGCATATAGTGCATACCCACATACATATACCATGTTTTCATTCATTCATTAAAAACATTATTAATTGGCTTGTTGTCACTTCAGCATTTTTCCTTTCAACTTGAAGTGAATGACTTGAACATTATTGCAGGAAACTATTTGAAATATTTGTCATGGAGCTGCAGGCATGTAAGTGGCCACACTCCACTAAGTGGAAGGATTTCCTTTTATATTTCTTTTTAAACACAACATATACTAAAAGTGTTTCATCCATTGAAAGGCAGCTACACTCGAATGCCCTGCAGCCGCCAGCAGTGAGCATATTTATATGAACTATTAATTTTTTTTTTTTAGAAATGAATGACTATTAACACATTCAAAAAGCGTGATCCATCCGGACCAGTTTTCATTTTACATTCAGGCATCCAACTACATAGACGGGGGTTTCGAACAGATCGCCATGCTGTAGATCAGCCAGAATGTTTACTCAGAATTATCAAAGAATCTCCCGATTCATCTTGGGATATAGTGCACAAGCGATAGCCACTAGTCAAGCATTGTATCCCATCATGCATTGCACTGACGAGACAACAGAGAGCAGTGTGATTGAGACACATTCATGAGTTGAGGTGCAGAAATGTATTTCATGTGTGAAGAGCAGCATAACACAAGCGGTCACAAAGTACTTTTTATTTATTTATTAATTTGGAGAAATATTCTTATTGCCTGTGTATCCATTCCTTCTTGCCTTTCACAATGAATGAAATAAAGAAATGTAACGGCTGCCTACACATTTTCCTCCTCTACTCCACCACCTCCTTATCCTCTCTCACTCCTACGAGACTCTGCTTCCTCTGATTAATGAACTCTCCGGCTCAAGGATACGTTTATATAACACACAGAGTTTTATCTCACGTCTTTATGCAGCACAGCTCCGACCCAAGCGGAGCACATTTCCTCTGTATATTGTCTTCCTCATTATATAGTAAGGTTTCCCCATCAGTCATGGCAAACTAGATATAAGCCAAAGCATCAATCATGTGCTGAAGTCTACAGTAACATTTCTTAATCACAGCCGGTTCCAGGTTGGCGGAGCCGGCTCACGTCTTTATTATGGCATCACGCATATTCTCTGGAACATCGATCATAGCATTGCATGCGAGTTAAAGTGTGCCACGTCTTTATCAACCATCTGAATTTATTGGATATAGCATCCATCACGGCTTTGTGTACTTTCAGGTACTATGTGTGTCAATGTAAAGCACTAGTGATTTAACTCAAACTGTCCTTGTAACACGAGTTTGGCTTGATTATATGATGGCGGTGTCAGCAGCCAGAACCAGGCCGGTATATCTGGCGTCATTAAGGCCAAGTCTGAGATGTGGCCCCACATATTTCTTCTAAATAGCATGAAGCAGATATGATGTGTGGACTGGGGAATAAGTTTGGTGTTGGCTTATCACCATAATCAAAGAGATGACATTGTTTCATTCAGGATGTATTACACTTAGGGCCCAATGCAGTGTTGGAAGCTGGAATGGGGCCAGTATATCTGATTCTTGGACTTGACTCATCCCGGGTCTCAGCCAAGTCAGACAACCACACATGGCTCAATGGATTCAGTGTGTTGAGTTTGGGCCAAAGCTGGGGTGAAGCTAGGTAGAAGCTGGGCTGAAGCTGGGTCGTAGCTTGGTTGGAGCTGGGGTGAAGCTGGGCTGAAGCTGGGACCAAAATGTTTCGAAGCTAGGTAGTAGCTTGGTTGGAGCTGGGGTGAAGCTAGGTTGAAGCTGGGCTGAAGCTGGGTCGGACCTTACCTTATGTTCAGTATTTTGTCACTCTTCAGTGAGTCAACATGTTTATCCAGGCACACCTTGATGCCTTAGTAGTGTCAACAAAATATGTATAGTGCAACAATGGACAAAGTTCATCAGTGGATGTTGTCACTCCTTGGTTGTTATTCTTGGATTCAGGAAGTTATGAGGTCACATGGATAATCAATTTAAAAGTGAAACTGAATGTTTGCAGGTCCGTCACTGGTTTACTTACTGCTGTGCTAATACTGAAGAGACTTTAAAAACCTGATGATTCTCAGGCAGGTTCTGGAGTCAGAAGGGGAATCGTTTTATAATTTCTTAGCAGATGGTTATTTATTCACGGCTGTGGCTCAGCGGGTAAAGCGGGTCATCCCTTAACCCCAGCTCCTACTGCCTTATGTTCAAGTGTCCTTGAGCAAGACTGGAACCCCAACTCGATCCCCACTGCTCCTAATGCTGAGGATGGATATGACCATTTTAATAAAGTTTAAATTTCACCGTGGACAAACATTATGATGTCCTCTGAAAGTGTAAGTGTGAAGGAGTTTCAGTGTCGAGTCAGGCAGCTACGCTCGATTAACAACTTATATGTGAAAAGATCATTTGGATTCTGTTGTCAAGACTAGAGGCCAATTAAAGTTAGTAAAATCAATTTTTTTTTTGTGATGTGTTTAAAAGTAATTCACAATACATTAAAATGAATGCAGAACATTATAACTAATGTGACTCGCTCTACCTTTTGGCTTTCAGCTTGCCTGCCAGTTCAAAACATGAGAGTTGAAGCTGAAGATCATCATTGGACGATCAGTACCCTTAGGGCATTAGTGCACATGTTTCGGCCAATCAGAATTAGGAATAAAAACAACACCACGTCCCTACAGGGTGTAACTGTTGCAGCATTTTAATCAGAATTGTATTATTTATTTTTTACAAAAGCAGAAGGACATTTATTCATAAATGATACTGAGATATGGTGATAACTAATAACCAACTGAAAAAGTATATTTTGATCGTCCCATTTCATCTTAAAATTCAATTCCAAACTGATCAGGTGATGTGTCATGAAAACTTCTCCCAACAACAATCTTTACCTCGTTCATGTTGATGCATCGGTTTAACACAATTAACACTTTCACTGACAATAATAGTCAATCATCAAAACTGTTGTTACGTGAAATTGAAATTGTTTAAGTTTATTTTTGCAGAACAATGAAGAAACTGCTGTTAAAAAGAACCATAAATCAAACCGACCGTGGATTCTGTTTCCTTTAGTCGTCCACGGGAATCAAGACACCTTTCACAGTGATTTATAGTTAGTAGGAGCTTTAATACCCAATGAATAATTAAAAACAACACATTTGAACAGTAGCTCCTTGCTCTGTGGGATATTATTCAGATTAAAGCAGGCGCGTCCACACGTGGAATATTTCACTGCTGAACGCTGACGTCCTGGACAGGAAACACTTCTTTATGGCTCTACCTGGCAGATGAGGTCACTTTGGATTCCCATGTTCTGAAGTACAAGCTATTAGTCACAGCGCTGAACTTAAAAATGTCCTTTTTATCTAACCTAACAGTCTTGCCAGCGGTGCCGCGTCGGTGATCACGGCGGCGTACTTCACCACGCCGGACCGGCCTTGTCACAGCGAGCCGGAGCAGAGATGATCTATCGTCCGAGTCCTGATGCAGAAAGGGCCACTTAGAGTCCCGGGAGAGAACCTCGTATGTCTTCATGAGGACGGGTCCCGAAGCAGGCACGACGAGCAAGAGCTTCCTGCTGCGGCAGTCACGTTACCACGGAAACCTGATTCTCTGCACGCCGTCAGCAGACAGGCACTGTTTCAATCTAAATTACCTGCTGGAGTTCAAATGTGGAGGACAATTTTCAATAATGTTTTCAAAACGTTTCAACACGCATAAATACGCCGTGGAGCGCCGTCATAACCATGGCAAACCTATAGGTGGCAGTGTAACGCAAAGGATAAAGCCATGCAGACCAATCAGAATCCTCAGCATCATCAACAACAACAACAGATGACACCAGTGACTTCCTGGGGGGTATTCCTGAAAGCGGGTTATGTGAAAACTCAGAGTAAGTTAACCCTGAGATGAGGGAAACTCTGGGTTTTCCGTTCCAGAGAGAGAGGTAACTGAAACTCTGAGTCAGTCACCATGGTAACAGACTCTGTGAACATAACCTGCTCGCTGACAGGTTTACTTGAAGAGACTCTGAGTTTCTACCCGTCTCCTCCCACATGAACAAAGCTGACATGGATTGTCCATTCATTCCTAATCCGATAGACGTCGAAGCGCAAATAATTCGGAATGTTTTACGTCGCGAGAGAATCTTCCGACCCAGGATCGATGTCCTGTCATTTCCTGAGGAATTTATTTTTGAACGCTATCGTTTTTCATCCAACAGTATAATTTATCTTGAGAACATACTCCGGCCATACATAGGCAATCTCACACACCGCGGACGTGCGCTCACGTCACTACGTTTTTTTGCCAATGGTAGTTTCCTTTACAATATTGGGGATGCAGAGAATTTGGGAAAGGCAACAGTGTGTAGAGCGGTGAGAAAAGTTACCCTCGCGCTGAAAAGTCTGTTACCAATGATGGTGGTGTTCCCCGGACACAAACCTGTCAGAAACATCAAAGAGGAATTCCACAGGATTGCAGGTGACTGATGTAGAATTTGTTTGTTTTTTTTAAATTATGATATACATTCTGCTGCGACCTCAGAGTGGGTCAGTAGCTTAATCAGATGTCATTTTGCAGGGCTTCCAAATGTGATAGGGTGCATAGATGGGACACAAGTTCCCATTACTGCACCTAAAAACAATGAAGGGGATTATGTGAATAGAAAGTCCTTTCACAGCATCAATGTCCAGGTATATGACCTACCATCTTTTAAAAAAATATGTACATGAAAATATATACAGTACAATACAAGTAACTCATATTATCCTCTGCATTGTGAAGATCATATGTGATGCAGCCTACATCGTAACAAATGTAGAAGCCAAGTGGCCAGGCTCCGTGCATGATTCCCGGATCTACCGGGAGTGTAGCCTGAGCAACAGATTTGCACGTGGTAAGGAAGCTAAAGCTTTGTACAAATGTTCTTTTGTCTCCCTTTTTAATGCACTCAACTGTGTCCACTATAATTTCAGGAGAATTTGATGGCTACCTACTGGGAGATCGAGGCTATCCCTGCCAGCCCTCTCTCATGACCCCTTACCCTGACCCTGAGCCAGGGCCACAACAACGTTTTAATGTGGCCCACTGCAGGACTCCAGGTTCCAGTGCCTGCGTAAGCTCAGGGTCACCCCAGAGAGGGCATGTGACATCATTGTGGCCTGTGTTGTTCTCCATAATATTGCAACTATTAGAGGAGAGCAATACCCTGCCCTACAAAGAAATGACCCTGAGGATGAACACCCCATCCACCCTGCAGCAGATGTCCGGGATGGAAGGGCTGTCAGGGATCTCATAAGCAGAAATTACTTTGCTTGAAACTAAATAAAGACAAATTCATGTGTTATTTGGATCTTCTTTATTCCCTATAAGTACAAAAGCAACAGTTAGGATTTGTAATCTAGCTCCAACCATTAACATATTCACCTATTTCACCAATGCACCCACCTCAATTGGCGTTCCAGTAAGAGAATTTCAAGGTCTGTTTTTCTTATTTTGCGATCCAGGTAAACCATTTCCTTTTCTGTTTTTTCAATAGTCCTCATGAGGTGCACTCTGTATAACTCCTTCACTGGTAACTGGGAAACATATGTACAACATTTAATTGCTACAGTTCTACATACAGATTTAACATGGTATTGACCAAAAATCTCACTGTATCAAGCTGTGCTGTGGAAGTTGATGGACCCTCCTCACGATGCCCAGCTATGTTCTGTTGAAGGACAAGAATGTGCTAGTTGTTTGTCCATTCTCTGTGCTCATCACTTCAGTGTAGGTTACATGTCAAACTATATTCCACTCGACAATGTAAAGGAATGTGAATGGGTAGAACACTGCCAGTAGCTATACATAATATTAAGACACACTTCAGTAGGCCTCTCTGGATCTCTCCCTGTGGCAGCAGACAGCGTTTCTTCATCACCATCGTCACCATCCTCCTCCTCCTCCTCCTGTGATGCAGGAAAAGAAACTGTTTCAGATTACTTTGAGCTACCATCTGATCAAGATCTGAGTATGGAATACTTACAGCTGCAGGGTGTTCAACTGTTTCAGTTGGAGGCTGAACTAAGCAGATGACACCATCCTCAACTGTTGGGTGGGGATAGATATAGATATATAGATTTTAAAAGTAGGATAGATGGATGTGTTTTTCTAAAAAATGTTTTATTTTTTTAAAAGACACAAGTGTGTACTTGCATCTGATGTAGGCACTTGTGTCCTGGTGGGTGACAGGGTCAGATGAGCTTCCCCCAGGGATGCCTTCAGCCACCGGTCGGCCATAGTTTTGGCTGAGGGCCATCTCCTCAGCCTCTGTCAGAGGTGGTGGAGGTGGCCCTCCACCTGTTTTTCGGGCTTCTGCCTTCTTTCTGTTGGCTGAGCAGAACTCAAATGTTATTTTTTTTTAACTTAGTATTTTGAGTGTTCCTGTACACATCGTCATATTTTAAATGTAGCCTACATATAAAATAAAAATGTGTAAACATTGCATCAAGTTTTAATCTACTAATTGGTGTATTAAGTGGAAGGACGTGTTAAAACAGAATTTGGTTAGGGGTTTACATTACTATTTGAAGTAGCCACTGAATTAATATTTTTCTTTCATAATTAAAAAAAGAAAATCAAAGTGAGGTGCAATCTCACATGCCGCACGCAAAACATGTCTTGCCTTTTTGAATGATGTTTTTATATTTCAGTTTTAGCTGCTTCCAAGTCCTTTTTTCCCCTACTGGACTGCACCTAAATGGAAATCAGATTTTATTCCTTTTTACATTCATAACTGCGCCCATGTGCTACGTTCTTACAGTTAAATGTTAAATAAATAGAATAGTTCAAACTTACGCGTTCACTCGGGCAGCAATTTCCTCCCATGCCGTCTCTCTCTCCTTTGCCGCTGCAGCGGTGTTAGATTTTCGGCGAAATATGTGGTCATATTCTGCATATGCCTGCATTAGGACCTCCAGCTCCATTGTAGTGAAATAACTCGATCGCTTTTTTTGTGTTGTCATGGTGACACTCGTGGGATCAGGGCTCCATTGGCGATGGCTTTTTATAGTGGTTGTGCACGAGCGTAACTCGAGGTGAACATACTCAGAGTTGATTGAACTAATTCAGATCAGCTGTTCTGGAACCGGATACTCAGAGTTTCCCATCTCAGAGTAAGTCAACTCAGAGTTTAGGGATAGACTCAGAGTTTATTTAACCTCCTTTCTGGAATACCCCCCTGTTCCTTTCAGAAGGGTAAACATGGACACACACATGAAGTACTTTCTGTTGCACACCGAGATGTTTGGGAACCCAAACCTCTGTTTCACCCGGAAAACACGCAAACAAATCTCCACTTTAGCCAGAGTTTTCAGGAATGATCGTTTCCTTGATAAAACCTCCGCTTTCATGTAAATGAATGAATGTTTTTCCTAAGGTCCGAAGGTTTGTGCTGTGGACTTAATGAAACAAGTGATGGACCAATCAGCAAAACACTTAAACTCATAATTGATGGTGATACATTACAGAAGGCACTTATTAAAGATACAAAATTACCATAAAATCAGAATCAGAGTTTTTTGTAATTAAAAAGAACAAACAATGTTTTAGATGTTACATCCTGAGTTTCTATGTATTCCTTCAGCTGGACTGGGACGCCGGGAATCCCAGTCCATTTCCCTTCATGGTTTCCTGAGTCACAAGGAAAATTAACTGTGAAATGAACACTGAAACATAAATAGGAGGCATCTGTGACAAATCATCCACTTGCTGTGTCCTTGTGTTGATGACACACACACACACACACACACACACACATACACACACACGCACACACGTTTGTTATGATGTGTCCCATAGAGGAACAGGCAAACAAACATGTCGTACACGGTAATTCTGGAAATGTGTGTTGTTCTGCTCTATTAGACAGATGATGAACGGAGGGGAAGAAGGATGAAAAAGAGCAGAATGTTCTGGAAGACAAATGTAGAGAGGAAATAATAAAAATACAGTAAGTGGGATGCGCAGCAACACTCACTTGTGAATTGAGCTGATAATAAGGGTGGCATTAAAAAGGTGACAGAAGTGTTATTAGTAGAAAATGAAATTAAAAGCTGTTTCCCTGACTCTGCGTGTGTTTCTCACACAGTAACTTCCTTTCTGTCTAGTTTTCATTTGTTAAATATGAGTATTCATAGTGTTGGTTGGACAGGAACAGAGTTTATTAAGAGACGATAAGTCGAGCTGGTGATCGGATTATGAACAGAAGGTGTTCGGTTGTGCCGGTTATTGTAGATGATGACAGCGATAGTGTTTTTATTTTCAGATCAGTTGAGAAATAATTTATATTGTTTGGACTTAAAGGGGGATTTCTGTAAGTAGTTCTGGGGTTGAAGAAGTTCCATAATAACAAAAACATCATTAAACATCATAATAAATGATATGGTCTCTCACACCGAGTCGCAACTCGGTGTGATGCAAACTACCCGACCGTGAGTCGCTGCATTCAGCTTCTGATTCTGCATTGCTGCGTTCTGATTGGACGCTGCTCTCGTCTGGTTAATTTCTGGGACATGAAAGCTTCTCTGCTCACCAAAGTCAACTCTTTTGTTTTCTGGCATCAAAGGTTCAAGATCTCCTTTTAAGTTCCCGATGACGGACGGTTAAAAGGAAGAGCGAGGTGGGCTCGGCGGAGGAGACGGGACGGAGGCTCGACGCGGGGGGAGATCACAGGCAACACTCCCTCCTCGACGCTTCTTTTGCCTTTCTGTTTCTACTCCCCGTCGTGAGGAGTTGAATCAACAGAAGTAAGAGAGAGAGACAGATAGAAGGAAATCAACAACAGAGGAGCTGTTTGTGTCTGGGCAGGTCGAGGTGAGATACAAGCTGCAGGATTAACACTCTCTTCTGGGGCTAAACACCGCCGGGCTTTATTCACCTGGTCACCTGGATGGCAGTGTGTGTGCTCAGTGATGCTGTTTCTCTTTGTCAGCAGCAGCCAATCAATGTATTGGCTTTTAGATGATTGCATCATCCCTTTTTACTTGTAGCAGAGTTTCTGGTGCACTTTTACCTCTAGGGGGACCATGCATGCAGGTCCTTGGTAATAATAAAGCAGAGAAAAGAAAATGATTAAGTACACGCTGAGCAAGGATTTTAAAAAGCAACCTGGGTTAAAGTGGCCCAGCCGCTGGATCCGCAGCAAGAGAAACGATTGTATAGATTTATTTTAAATAATAATTAAGTCATTATGTAGAAAGAATACAAATGGTGAATGTATTTAAAAAAAAAAAAAAACATTAAATTGAATGACTATATTAAAGTACTTAATGATTATTACATATATTTATATTTGATTTGCAAAAGGCAAATCTTAATTGCATTTCGGATCAGGTTTACATATCAATAACTTTGCAGTCAACTAAACATCTCTTATATCAGTTATGTTATTTAAATGATTTCCCCCCCAGGTTGTTACTGTCAACGACTGTACTGTTTCTATATATGAGGTAAAATCAACTCAGCATTCTGGTCAATATGAACCAATATGATCAACCTCTTGTTGGATTAGATTAATTTGTTGGGTTAGATTAATTTGTCAGTTTAGATTCATTTGTTGGGTTAGATTCATTTGTTGTATTAGATTAAATTGTTGGATTAGATTCATTTGTTGGATTAGATTAAATTGTTGGGTTAGATTAACTTGTTGGGTTAGATTAAATTGCTGAGTTTGATTCATTTGTTGTGTTAGATTGAGTTGTTGGATTAGATTAATTTGTTGGATTAGATTAATTTGTTGGGTTAGATTAATGTGTTGTGTTAGATTAAATTGTTGTGTTAGATTAAATTGTTGGATTAGATTAACTTGTTGGGTTAGATTCATTTGTTGTGTTAGATTAAATTGTTGGATTAGATTAATTTGTTGGGTTAGATTAATGTGTTGTGTTAGATTAAATTGTTGTGTTAGATTAAATTGTTGGATTAGATTAACTTGTTGGGTTAGATTAATTTGTTGTGTTAGATTAAATTGTTGTGTTAGATTAAATTGTTGGATTAGATTAATTTGTTGGGTTAGATTCATTTGTTGGGTTCAAATGAAATCAAACATGGTTCCAAACACTTGCACCTGTTACTCCAAAGTTAGATTTTTAGATTGAGAATGTTAGAAGATGAGAGTCAGGATTCTTCACCCTCACCTATAATATAAGACGATCATGTACCTGCATATCTGTCCGTTTCAGTTAAATGCAACTTTGAATATAACCTCTCAGCTTTCCCATCCATCTATTTAATTGGATTTCACTCTCCTTTTCAATTTCCTTTCATTTGAGCAATCACATAACATCTGAGCTGTGTGCTCCACCGATCCCGGGGCCAGAGGACACCACGGCTCAACACTGAGGCTAATGTGAGTTTACGGCTGGAATTTCGTGAAAGAATGTGACATTATGGGATGTTGAGTTTGAGGAGAATGTGTTCTCCCGCTGTTGCTCTGTTACAGTTTACAGTCATTTCCTCCTCACTTCCTTTTAACCAAAGAGCACAAAAGCCTGGTCTTCGATGTTGTGCACAAATGATATCTTCCTGAAGGCTCCTGCCCGTCATCACACTGCACTTTTAGTGATTTGTGGTTAACTCAAAGAACTTAAAATCCTGTTTGTGCATCACTGTTTGCTTTTCCGCTGCATCAGAAAAACTATGAAAATTGGCCGAAAAAAGGCAGATGAAGCATTAAAGAACAACTGAGACGTGTCGGACGTAATATTCACACAAAGCTAATAATGAGTCGTCCTGTGTTGTTATTTTGTTGTCACGGTGATGCCCTCTCTCTAGTTAATTAGCTCTTTTCTCAACAGCTTCATCCTCTCTCTCTGTCTGCTGCTGGGCAGGTCTGGGTTTGGAGTTTTTAGGCTCCTTTCAGCTGAAAATAGCTTCCTGCTGCATTAAGAAACGAGGTTGATGAGACAGTAAAACACTGCTGGCCAGAAGATACACAGAATATCCAGCCATGCGTTCCATGACTCCTGAACCTTTGGAAAGTACTTTTTTAAACACACTATATGTCTGAAAACTAAACTAAAACAAAAGATGTGGTGAAAGTGAGAAGCATCCCTGAAATCTGACTCTCTACATGCAAACTTTTGAAACGTGTCTACGAGAGTTTGTTCAGTGAATTCATCAGCCAACAAAAACAAAAACACAGCACGTCCCTTTTATTCTTTTGCATTTTTACCCACTTATGTCCAGAGAGATAAGCGTTGTTTGTACAGTTTCATTCAAAAAATTGGAAAGTTGTGCCTTTGTGTTTTTACAGGCGGCGCAACATCACAAACACACAGACCAGAGGAATACAAAACTGAAAGAAGCCAAAAAGCAAAGAGATGAAAACGTTTAGATTTGAGAAGCAAAGAAACAGAAATGTTGAGGCCAAAGGGGGGGAAAGAGACGTGGAGGGGGAAATCCAGCAGCACAAGAAAGTTCTCACATCTTTTTCAGATGAAAAAGGATTTATTTTAAAAAGTAGGAGCTCGAGGAGAGAGCGAGTGAGAGAGAGAGTAAGGGGGAGAGAGGGGAGAGAGGGGAGAGTGGTTGAGCAACAGAAAGCTATAAAAGTCCCATTAAGCTCTCAGCCTTGATTGCTCGACAATTAAATGTCCATTTTCTTTGACTACATAGACAAGGTTGGCAACTTCACTACGGCAGCTGGTTTACTGTGTGTGTGTGTGTGTGTGTGTAAAAGCCAGCCATTAGTTGTTAAAGCTGAGTGGCGTTGCAAGACATTCACACTTACACATCAGGGAGCCGAGTTCCAGTCGCCTGCCAAATTGATTTCAGGTCAAAATCCGTTAATTAAATAAAGACCCAAACAGCTCCAGAGTCCAGAGCCCAGTCAGAGTAATCATAGTGTGTTTAGTCTGGCAGCCAGAGAGAGAGAGAAGGCTGTTAAACAATCCTTCTGTGTGAACGGGGTCAGAAATACACAGTTCAATCACACAGTTTTCATCCAGCAAACTGGAGTTTAGACGGAGGATGTTTGGAGGAGTCGGTGCTGAAGATGGTTGGAAAGGGTTCATGGAGGTGGAGGAGTCATTAAATCCTTCATGTCAGTAAGAGGACCGAGACTTAGATGTTCCTCCTACTGGGCTCAAGAGGCAGTATTGGGTCAAACTACCTCATCTGAAGTGCATCTTGCAAAGAATGCATCGAGTAGTGACAAAGCCTCCAGCTAAAGGTATGACAGCTGCTCCTGGATCAGTAGGTGGATCAGTACGTGGATCAGCTGGTGGATCACCGGTGTTTGCTGACATCATTCACACTTGTGTTGTAGAAGTGCCATGTGAGGGGTATGGTCAACTAAACCCGTCACCATCAAGAGAATCAAGCTTGTAGCCGTTGGAGAACTCTGACACCCGTCCATTGGCCGATAATGTGGTTGGATCAAAAAGGTATGAGATGTTCAAGGCCGGGCAGGGCCGAGCAGGGTGTCCGTCACCCTGCTTACCTGCATCACCATGCTTTGTTCTCTCCACACTGGGTGGATTTGTTTTGGCCAACCTCACTTTCAAATCTATTTTGTAACCATTGCATGTCCTACTATACTGTATGTTGTACATACTATCTGTAGGTCACGCTCCAGCTGAGCACCTCGTTTTTATTTAGAACTTAAAGCATTATTGACAGATTCATCAGCTCCAGCTCATTAATATTCACTCAAACTACAAAATGAAATGCTCGGCTGAAATATTTTCATTTCCAGGCTGACTTTCAATTCTATTTGCTGAGTCATTTTTATAAAAGAGAAATCTGACTTCCCATTAAATCCAAATATCTATCTATTTGCCTCACAGACGGTAGAAGCGTAGAAGGATCAAGGGCGTAACCGCAGCGATCTGCCTTTCTAAAATATTAAAAATTTAAATACTTTAGATATTCAATATAATGTACTCGAGTTAGCTGAAAGGCTAGTTTTCATCAGCGGTCCCTTCACTTCACAAACGGGATTCACTTTTTATTATCATAAGGGATGAACTCCTCATCCATCCTCGCCTGCCTGTCTGCTCTCTCTCTCTCTCTCTCTCTCTCTGTCTGACTGTATTATCTGAAATACAAATGAGGAGCCATACTTAGAGCCAGTGTTTTCCACAGGACTTCATGAGACTGTGGTGGGGGGACCTGGGACCCTGTAGGGGGGCCTGTAGGTTATGGTCCCCTGGAAGAAAATATTGTACATTTTACAGTTAAATGTATGAATGAATCACATTGAGAGCCAACTTTAGTGATCTACCTTTATTTGTATCCACCAAAGAAGTCACCCCCACCCCCCACACCAATAACTGTAGCCAGTTCAGGCCCCCAATTACCATCACATTCTCATGGCCCTCTGAATCCTAAAGTCATTCATGTTCTGTGAGGAGATTCCGATGGGAACGGACCTGGTCAAACAAAGAAATGCCACGGCGGTTGGACGGTGCTGTTGGATCTGGACAACCGTTAGCTGCTACCATGTTGTTTGGCCGACTGCTTTAAAGGCAGCACGCTCTCTGAGTTCCCCTAAGTTCTCAAAAACTGACCGGCAGTGAGCTGCCGTGCTGGCAAGCAACCAACAGCACCGTTTCCCACGTTAGCCTCTTGGAAGAGAGAGATGAAATATAGGGGTGAGTGGGAGCAAGTGCTTATTCTTTCATTTCAGAGCCCTTTGAAAACTATATAATAAATTATCCATATCTGTGTCAAACACACACATCGGTGTCTATTTTTGTCAAGCGAATATTTTTTTTCAGATCGTCATTGTATCGGATGTATATTGTGTTCTCTGGTCCTGACTTAGGGTTATTAGTCCAGACCACATCAGACTGCAACACCAGGGCCAAGATTCTGGCAATGACTTCTTCAATCTCTGTCAGGTTTCAGGCAAGGAGGAAGGACTCAGATGCAGAGGCAGTGTGAAAAAAGGTCTTTATTCCAAAAACTCAAAGGTGGCAAAACACTACCAAAAATAGACTAACTCTAAAAAACTAAAACCACAAACAAAAGATCGCTCCACAGGGAGGAAAACCTGACTATAAACCTAAACTGCAAAAAAACAACTTAACTGTGATTACTTCGGTGGCTGTGATCATGACGTGACAAGAGACATAGGACGAACTGGCACAAGACAAGGGGAGACGCAGACTTAAATACACAGAGGGATAATGGGCAACAGTTGACAACAATCAGGGATCAGGGATGACATCAGACCAGGGAACACATGAGGAAGAGCAAGTGACCTGAAACGAGAGGGGAGTTATTTTCAAAATAAAACAGGAAATGACAAGACAAAATCCCAAGACGAGACATTACCTCACCGGCATGACAATCTCATTTCCACTACTGGAACAAATTATCCATCAGGAAACAAATCCACTTTTGATCAGTGCCAATTGACCACATCATCTTATTTTCTTTCACTTGCGTATGATGACCGTGTTTTTCGTCAGCATCAAATGACGCAATAATCCTCCCTTTCCCCCGAATGTGGAACACCAGACTGGCTGGAGAGAGGATGGGACCAATCTGCCAGGACGCTCCTCACTTTCTTCTTCGTCCTTTCTGTGTTGACTTGTGTAAAGGGCTTTCGCGGCCTGCCAACTATTTTGCTTGCCATTGACACAATTTTAGAAATATTTATTCCTGGACCTACAGTTCAAATGACCGTACGAGGTAGGAAGTTGAAAAGTTAAAACCCTCTCAATGATAGCTTTGTACACGGAGTCAAAACTGTGCTGACTGATACCTATGCTGCTAAGTTTCCTTAACCCTCTATTGCATGATATATGAAATAATAGAGAAAACATTTTTTTATTTATCTGTCATAGAGCACATTGAACAATTCAACACATAATTTACAAAAATTATAATAATAGGGGCTAGATTTAGGTACGTTACTTTGCCGCAACAACATGCAATAATGGGAATAAATACAAAAACTTCCATCCATCCATTTTCTACCGCTAATCCTGTATTTAGGGTCACGGGGGGGCTGGAGCTGATCCCAGCTGTCATTGGGCGAAGGCAGGGTACACCCTGGACAGGACGCCAGTCTATCACAGGGCCAAATACAAAAACTTTATTTCTTTATTTCGTAACAAAACACATTTTATGAAAGATCTTCAACAACAACTTCATTTAAAAACACATTTGTGCTGAAAAAGTAATACAGTTACAACCAGTTACCATTTTAGTGGGTTTTGTTGCCTAGAAGCAACAATGCGCAACAAAGGAGTATTCTTTTTTTGTATTTATTCTCATTCAATTATCATCTTCAGAAATCTGAAACTGGATAGAAAACTAATTTGTGTTGTTTAAAACTGAGGACTAAGGAACAAACATCATTGGTGGATCATTCATTCATTGATCATTGAGCCACTTCTTCATCACAGGTTACTGTGCGTGAAAGGCGAAGAAGCAGTTTTTGTCAGGAGTTTGACACAGGAACACGTCGCATTTCATGCACTTGACCTTAATTATGCCATTGCATCCAGGATATTTACACCTCCCTCTGTTTGCACTGGTGACGGACCAGTGGTCTATGCGGTCCAAGCGGACTGGGCCAGCGGTAGAGGTGCAGCTGCGCCCCGTCTTTTTTTCAGGTCTAAACCTGCCTGGACACTCAGAGATGGACGTCCCCTCTTGCTGCAAAGTGTGTCTTTTTTGCGGAGGCAGCTTGCCACCTCAGATTTGAAGATTTGAACGCAGCTGCTCCTTTTGTTCCATACCACAACTGGTGGAATCTCTTCTGTAGACCAGCCAAGCTTCCACCATCACCATGTCCATCATGTGGAAGAAGAGGCGCAGATACCATTTCTTGGATCGCACTTTGGTGCGATACAGTGCGGGAGGGAATCAAGGAAGTCTACTCCACCCATGCTTTTGTTGTAGATAGACACAATGTTTGGCCTTACCACCTCCACCATTTTTTGGGTCTTCTTGTCCCATCTCTTGACCAAGGTTGTGGGGTGGGCTGCTGCATAGGTACTTAGCAAGTGGACTGAGCGGTTATCATGCCACTTCACTGCTCTCAGGTTGACGCCCTCGATTTTCATTTCCTTCTCTTCAAAGGTCCCTCTTCCTTTTGTCTTCATTGTTTTGTCATCAGTAAAGGTGCAATTGGGCAACCTTGAGGATTTCACTGTTCCAACACTATGGATTTTCATTTTCTCCAGTTGGACTTGTAGGTTGATGCCGCAGAACCAGTTATCAAAAAACAACTTGAAAGACTGGTTGGTGGGAACATCTGAACACAGCTTTAGAACGATGTTGCCACTGGCACCAATGTCTGGCTTCCCTTCAGCTCGAGTGATGGTTCCAGTGTAGACCTCAAAGTTGTGAATGATGCCATGGCAGTCGGCAAGGATCAATATTTTATACCCCCAGCGTTTTGTTTTTTTTGGATTGTATTGTTTTAAACTGCTTTTCCCTTTGAAAGTCCCAATCTGTTCGTCAACACAGAGCATCTCATGCATTGGAACAGTATTGAAGCTCCTCTTCAGAGCTGTCAGGAGAGGACGAATTTTGAAGAGCCTATCATGCCCAGGCTGACCTGCTGGGATCTGGTCTTCATTGTTGCTGAAGTGGAGGTATCTCTTGATGGTCTCCCAGCGATTCACTGACATAGTGTTGGTCCACCCTTGCAGTCCACCCTTGCAGCTGTGCTCCAGTACAATCGTGTTTTTGGAAAGTTGAAGACTGCCATATACTGTGCAATGCCAATGAACTGCTCAATCTCTTTGAAAGTAACGTTAAGCGGCTTATTTATGTCACATTGGCTGGCATACAAGTTGCTCTGTGTGACCATGTTTTCTATTACATCTTGTGTCAGGTTTTTGAAGTAGTCAATTGGTGCTTTGACCTCTGTGGCCTGAGGAAGACTGATTTTCCACTGGGGGACGGGGGGGTATACTTTTTCGGCTAGTTTTCCATGTGAGATTCAGGTCCTTAGCTTTTATATATGCCTGTTCCTCTTCGTCCTCTTCCAGCTCTTCATCTCTTTCTTCAGCATCTCAATCTGGAGGTATCAATTAGCAAATAACAAGCGAAAGTTAATCATTTAGTCTAACTAATCTAACTAATGATCTAATATTACCCTAGTGTTATTTCTAATGGCTGGTTATTACATTGTATAATGCATTATACATTGCATAAATTATACTTAAGCCTAACACTCAACACTCCTACCTGACTCATCACTTTCTCCCTCATTGACAGGTCTTTCCTCCTCATTCTCCTCATCACTACCATCTAACTCATCCTCACTTTCATCACGTGGAAAAACCAAAACAGTGTCCACTGCCTGACTCCTCTTTCTACCATAGAATGTTGATATGTTCATTGTCACTGAAAAGGATAATTACACAATTATTATATGTATCTGGAAATATTAGTGGCAGATTGAACATTTGGTGCATGCTCACACACACACGCACGCACGTGTGCAAAGCTATAAAATCTAGGCTGTGCCTATGAATACTAACAGCTAAACTGTCATCAAAAATATTGTTATTAAGTATTTTAAAATAAAAGACAAGTCACATACTTTAATAACTCTCGGTATCCTGCCATCTGTGTGAAATGTTATATTGCTTATAATTGCTTGTATTGCTAACTAGCATAAAAACGGGGAATCCTCATTCCACTGTTGCATATTGTTGCTTTGAGGCAACATAGCTGTTTTACCCCTTTACAAAAGAAATATTCAATGAAAACATAATCATAAGAGTGAAATTAAATCAGAACTTACCCAAAATTGTGACAATATTTTTTATTCCACGGAAATATTTAAGAAAATGTCACTTTTTCAAGGTTTTGTGGAGCTGAAAGAACATTGCTGCCGCATGTGAGTGCAAGTGAGGAAAAGAGATTGAAAAGGGGGTTGGACAAGTCATGTGATCAAATACAGACTATTGGCTTTTTATACTTCCTCCAGATTGAAATGAGCATTTTTATTGGTGTAAGATTTTTAATGCCTGAGAAAATGAGGGAAAATGGGTATGTTACCCTGAAGCAACACCATGCAATAGAGGGTTAAAAGATGAAGGTGCTGTGAGTATCTTTTGAAAATGTATTCTGTATTTTCACAGAAGGTCACCTGGAAGTCTGAAACTGTGCCACGATATTGAAAGTTATCCACAGTTTCCTGCATAGACTGGCAGAAGACATGTATCAATACAAGGCCCACCCAGAGGATGTGCATTTCTGCACAGCTGCAGGGGTCCTGAACAAAATGCACCCTTGTTTGATGCTCATTTGATGGTTTCTATGGTTGGAAATGTTGAAGTACAACATAGGAAACTACTCAAATTGCAGGAAAGTCAAGAGGCGCTACTGAGCTGAAGGTTACCTTTATTCCATCTTCTTTGTTCTCAACGCTGCAGAGCTTTGACAAAGAGAGACTTCAACCATTTACGGAGGTTGGGATAAGCAATAATGAATAAGAGTCAACGGCTCCCACATTGGCCTTTGTAACATATGCTGTTGTTACATTAAACACCTAATTTGTCAATATATTTAACTCAATTTGGTAGTTGTAAAGTGTATTTATTTGTGTTATTTTTACAAATTATATATATATATATTAGGGCCCGGACTTTAACGCGTTAATTAAGATTAATGAATTACACAAACACTAACGCGTTAAAAAATTGCGAATAGGCGCGGCCGCCCCACGCCGTGAAGCGGTCGTTTTGGCGTCTGCTCTATTTTTTGCGCGTGCCGCGAGCGATCGCGTCAATTCTGGCAGGAAATCACACAAAGAAACACAAGACAATCCGGTCAATTTTCAAAATAAAAGCAATTTTCAAAATAAAATACCGCGGTTGACAAATGCGACATTTCTGTATCTAAACTGGGAAACAGGAAGAGAAAACACATTTAATAAATGTAAAGAGTAGATAAACAAATATGTGTAATTCAACTGTATATCTACACTACTACTGTCTACTATACCATACACACACTCTCTGTGTGTGTGTGTGTGTGTGTGTGTGTGTGTGTGTGTGTTTCTCTCTCTCTCTCTCTCTCTCTCTCTCTCTCTCTCTCTCTCTATCTCTCTCTCTCTCTCTGAACGGATAAATAAAGAAGTGTACAAACTTCTTGGTTACAGAAACATGGAGTATTTATTTTATGAAGTTATGATAAAAAAAATAGCTCTGAATGAACAACAGCTGAGCAGAAGCGCTTGTCGACCGCCGCGGAGAAATACGCGTCTGGTCTGAACAGGGGGGCAGGGGGGGGTCCATTTGTGTGTGTGTGTGTGTGTGTGTGTGTGGGGGGGCGGCGCTGGAGGTGAGGTTCGCCCAGGGCGTCATGAAACCTAGGACCGCCACTGGCTACACTTAATGGCAAAAATTGCACTGGTCTGTTGGACTTGGTTGAACAAAAATAAACAATATTTTGTTGCTTAAGCTTATGTATCCAGTCATTATTCAATGGTCAATATATTTAACTCAATTTGGTAGTTGTAAAGTGCATTTATTTGTGTTATTTTCGTATTGTTATGCCATGATACTAAGATCAGAAACTAGAGGTGAAATGTCTCAAAATGATAAACAAACAAGGTCTTGGTCGACTGGGAAATGGTGAATTAACAATGACAATATTGCTCATTATCTCTGCCAGGTGTGAGTCTCAGAGAAGATTGTGTTCCAGGCGAGATCAGACCGGACACGTAACCACTTTAAACCTGGTTAGTCGTACCTGCTATGTTTGTTCTTTTCAAACAGAATACACAGATTGAATATTGTGATATTTGCTGGAAATGAAAATGTAGCAAGCCCAACTCACACCAACCTGAATCATAAAAAGTCTTAACCTTCAAAAATGTCCTCTGATGTTTAAAAGATTGTGACGGTCCGTATTATGTATGTAAGTACAGGTACACACACACACACACACACACACACACACACACACACGAACACACACACACACACACACGAACATTGAACATATCATTGAGTGAAGAAGAAACATTACATTTTTGGTGAAAACTTGACATTGTTTTCACAGCGATATCATATTTATATTTAGATATTAGAGAGTGACGTTTGACTTTGACTGTTTAACAACGTCAGACTTTGCTCTAAGCAGCTTAAAATACAGTATATAGTTAAAATAGCTAGTGTCAAGATGTTTTTTAATCAAAACAAAAATTCAATAATCTATTTCCTAATCATTTTGATTGTGTTTTTTAATGAAAATAACCACTACATGTGATGGGACACCTGTAGTGACGGGAATAAAAAGTTAGTGTTACGAGTTAGCTCCTCTGGGAAAAGGAAGTAATGTAAAACCCGTTGTTCATGGTTAAACAAAATGTATTTATCAAAAACAATAAGAGACAATATATACAATTTGAGGTAACTTAGAATGACCAGTAGTACACATAGGGTCTGTACTCACAAAACGAGGCATTTGAAAGTTTGTAAGTACACCAGGAGAAGAACAAAATCCCCTAACAGATCTAACAGTACTAATGTGTATCTAAATGTACTAATGTGGGTGTGTGAATGTGCTAGGTTAAGGTAGTAACTGGCCAAAAGTCAAACAGATGCCTCCAGAAGTTAACAGTATTTCTAACAGTATTTCTCATAACCAAGCATAAAGCTGCAATCATATTGTATGTTGTTTATGATGTTATATTTGATGTAACAAAATTAATAATGCAGCACCCGGATATTGTACAACCCTCAGGCACACAAACGATACTTGCATTTCTTGGAAAGAGGGTAAAGATAAAGATAAAGATTAACAATGATACTCTCCTGCTTTTATATCCACATTAAAGGCAACTTTGTGAGCATCAGATCTGAGTGCAAATAATAAAAGCTTTTAACAGTTTGACTTGTCAAATGAATCAGTGAATTAATAAATAGTGATACATTTTCAGCTCATTACTGCTTCCCCTAAGTTCAGAGAATCACGATTTATGATGATTGACGAATTCTCACTTTGTTTTTTTAGGAGCAGTTAAAAATCCAGTATTCTGGTGAGTACCAAAAACACACAAGCATGATGGGCATTATTACAAAGATGTGTGGGCACTTCTGTAAGTGGAATGCAGTGTTTCAAAAGAAAAGAAAGTCCTCTGTGGTTTGGTGAGAGCCTTTGCCTGTACAAGCCTTCATGCTGTGTTAACGCTGCCGCTCCATCCTGCATCTGTCTCGGTGAGATACATCCAATGGGGACAAAAGGGCAAATACTTCAGGTAAGCTGTTTTGGGAGCAACTCAAGGTGAAGTGCATCACTAACTAACCCGTGGCCCATCTGATGGCAAGTCTGGTTTGGTACCCCGAATGAGGCTCAGAATCCCCCTAATCTTGTGTGACAGGTGCCCTGCAGCCTCCCTTCCACTACTACTTCGTGCCCACAACACAAAGCCCCCAGCACTTGTTTGTCACACACAAGGCATTAGCTACAAATGTTTGCATGGTTGCAGGCTTGTTAAATTAGCTTGTTGGCAACAGCTTGTAAATGGCTTTGGCCCGTAATGAAGTTATTCCACGTTGATATTTTGTGCCAAAAGATTAATGTTTTTTTCTGTTAAGCAACTGTGTAATAAGTAGGATGATGTACAAGCTGCTGTTCAGGGCGAGGAGGTCCACTTTTCAATTGATTCACCCAGTTGGGCTTAATTTTGTGATAATGAACGCCTAGATTGCTGCACAATATAACATAGCCACTAAAATTAAATATTCATTGTTTTTTTACCCCTTGTATAATTTTGCCTACATTATGTTGGTATAGTATAAATATCCCTTATATATGCTTGTCATCCAAATATATTATATTTTAATACTTGCTCATATTTTTACTTAATGCCGAGCCCATATCCAATTTGCTATACTGTTCTTTGTAGCCTTTTTTTATTTTGCTGTTGTAATAACTCAACATTGGTTGTAATTCTATTTATTTTTGCTGACTATTCATGAAGCTGTGCAGCTGCAATAAAAGCTACAGGAAACCTGAATGCTTGTGTGGGTGTTGGTTGTGCTGAATGTTGCTCCACTGGTCAGAAACTGAACGGAGTCATAATGTTTAGTGGGAACTCACGATTCTGTGATGCTCGACATAATGGAAGTTATTTCTAAGAACATCTGATGTAAAATAGCCTAAAGCTGAACTCTCAGAAAGAAAAGCAGTTCCGGTGTTAAAATGTTTACAGGAAGGATACAGCTATCTTACTAGAACTGTATTTATTCAAGTTCCTTGCTAAAAACAACATTGTAGGGCCCAGTTGCCCTGTATCGTGCCAAAGTACGATTGTCCCCCCTCCCCAGTCCGCTCACTGGCCTGCACTCGCATCTCTCACAAGCCCTATTGAATATACGTTATGTCAGCATTGCGTAC
Source organism: Eutrigla gurnardus (assembly GCF_963514095.1). NCBI lineage: Eukaryota > Metazoa > Chordata > Actinopteri > Perciformes > Triglidae > Eutrigla > Eutrigla gurnardus. The sequence continues at coordinate 2,496,704 of NC_139921.1, read as the reverse complement.
CAGCAGTGTGGCCACAATTACTTTGAAAAAGTAATCTGATTACTGATTACTGCTTTAAACAGTAACAGTTAGATTACTTGACTTTAAAAGTAACTAAGTTAGATTACAAGGTACTTTATTGGAAGTGCATTTTCAACCGGAGTGTCTGCTTCGTTCCACCTGGTGGGACGAGCTCTTTAAAGCGATGGTTCGGAGTACCCTAGGTAATTTCAGAGATGGACAGAGTACTCGACCCCATTACTTGAGTAAGAGTACAAATACTACTGGTCAAAATTTACTCCGTTACAAGTTAAAATTAGCTCAGTCGACATGGTACTCGAGTAAGAGTAAAAAGGTACTTGCTTTTAAAGGCACTTAAGTATCCAAAAGTACATGCTTTTAAATTTACTTTAAGTAAAAGTAAGAGTAAGAGTAAATTTCAAATAAAATGAATGGGATCACAGGACTACAGCAGATGTTGCAGATGCAGATGTTTATTCACAATCATTGAAATTGTAACCAAATGAACCTGCACCGTCCAACGAACTCTCTATCATTGGGAACTGGAACCCCCTCAAAGACCAATGTTCTCCCCACACCACTGGTTGAGAATCACTGTTTTACCAAAAACTACATCTCTGCTTTCAATAACTCAATGTTGAGGTCACCTGTCTTTACAGGAAGGACAATATAGGAGCACAACAAACTCTGTCTCCCCATCTATCCTTATGGGGAGGGATTACGTATTTCCGCTTTCATGTAGATCCCAGTGGAGAGCGTGCACTGTGATAGGGTTCCTTCTTTGACAAACACAGCTTGTGTCCAATAGTATTTAAAAAAAAAGAAAGGGAAAAAAAAGACCAGACCTGAAAGTAACAAGTACTTTTCAGCCTTTCTAGAAATTAACTTGAGTAAAAGTAAAAGTATTTGTCTTGGAAATGTATTCAAGTAAGAGTAATACGTACCAAAGAAATCTAATACTCAAGTAAAGTACAAATCCTCTGGATATGTACTTAAGTACAGTACTTAAGTAAATTTACTCCGTTACTGTCCACCACTGGGTAATTTCCACCATGACATCCAGCCAAACACCCCCTCAGAAGCATTTTTAGCGATGGTCAGCATTGGTCTTAGTACTAGCGCTATGGTACAGTGTGCATATCTGGTAAATTACCCCACTAATAATGCATGGAATGTTACCAAACTTTGCAGTAGTACACATAGGGTCTGTACTCACAAAACGAGGCATTTGAAAGTTTGTTAGTACATCAGTTATTTAAAAGAACACTTGCCTGATTGCCCGGTTCTATCCTAAGATGCTAGCGCTAGCGCTGCGCCGCCACCACTTCCGTGTTTACCCAGCTCTTGCCGTCACACGAGAGTATGAAAAAGTTTTGCTGAATTTTTATAAATGCTTGTATTATCAGGTCAACACTTGTCAACACTTGTTGACCTGATAATACAAGCATTTATAAAAATGTGTCACATAGGCTACGTGACTTCACTCCCAGAGACGCAAGAAGAAAGCAAATATATTTTTATTAAGGAAAATGACAAACATAGTAATGCACAGTGACTTGGATAAGTAACTTTAATCTGATTACCGGTTAGTAACACGTTGGATTACTTGTTACTGAAAAAAGTGTTCAGATTGGAGTAACTAAGTTACTAAGTAATGCGTTAACAATGTAATATATTCTAAGTAATGCGTTAACAATGTAATCTAATCTAAGTAATGCGTTAACAATGTAATCTAATCTTTCCTGCATCAACCATTGAACACATTCCCAATGTTTTTTAACTATGTGATTTTATACCAGTGCTGGAGAGACAGACAGGCAGGCAGACAGACAGGCTCACAATTGTGCTCAAAATCACAGTAAAAGACGACAACGTTGCTGCCGTAGTAACCATACGTTGTTGTCGAATTATTTAAATCTCCCATCATCCCCTTCTCTCCTTCCTCTCTCTCTTTGGGTCTCTCCATCGTTCAGCCTCATGAATACTGAGCAGCACATCAAATATTCATAGAGCACACACACAACACACACACGCCCATGCACAGGGACACACACACACAACACACACACGCCCATGCACAGGGACACACACACACACAACACACACACACACCTATGCACAGGGACACACACACCCATGCACAGGGACACACACACACACGCCTATGCACAGGGACACACAAACAACACACACACACCCATGCACAGGGACACACACACACAACACACACACGCCCATGCACAGGGACACACACACACACACACACACACAACACACACACACCTATGCACAGGGACACACACACCCATGCACAGGGACACACAAACAACACACACACACCCATGCACAGGGACACACACACCTATGCACAGGGACACACACACCTATGCACAGGTACACACACACACACACGCCTATGCACAGGGACACACAAACCACACACACACACCCATGCACAGGGACACACAAACAACACACACACACACCCATGCACAGGGACACACACACACACACACACACACACACCCATGCACAGGGAAACACACACACAACACACACACGCCCATGCACAGGGACACACACACACACAACACACACACACACCTATGCACAGGGACACACACACCCATGCACAGGGACACACACACACACGCCTATGCACAGGGACACACAAACAACACACACACACCCATGCACAGGGACACACACACACAACACACACACGCCCATGCACAGGGACACACACACACACACACACACAACACACACACACCTATGCACAGGGACACACACACCCATGCACAGGGACACACAAACAACACACACACACCCATGCACAGGGACACACACACCTATGCACAGGGACACACACACCTATGCACAGGTACACACACACACACACGCCTATGCACAGGGACACACAAACCACACACACACACCCATGCACAGGGACACACAAACAACACACACACACACCCATGCACAGGGACACACACACACACACACACACACACACACACACACACACACCCATGCACAGGGAAACACACACACACACACACACACACACACACACACACCCATGCACAGGGACACACACAAACGCCAATGCACAGGGACACACACACCCATGCACAGGGACACACACACACACACCTATGCACAGGGACACACACACACACACACCCATGCACAGGGACACACACACACACACCTATGCACAGGGACACACACACCCATGCACAGGGACACACACACACACACCCATGCACAGGGACACACACACACACACACCTATGCACAGGGACACACACACACACACCCATGCACAGGGACACACACACACACCCATGCACAGGGACACACACACACACCCATGCACAGGGACACACACACACAAACCCATGAACAGGGACACACACACACACACCCATGCACAGGGACACACACCCATGCACAGGGACACACACACACAAGCTTGCATACGGACACTAACAAACAAATCGCACGCTCACCTTCTCTCGCTTACGTACTTGAACGCACACACACAAACACACACACACACACACACACACACACACACAGGGACACACACACACAAACACACACACACACAGGGATACACACACATATAGGAACAACACTGAGAGAGAAAAGAACCAAGCGTCCATGAAAGTTTAATACACAGGGCGTCCAAAGCATTCACACACACACACACACACACACACACTCTCCCTCTTTCATTCACAGCCATTAAAGTTTAATCTACAGGATGTCAAGTGGATTCATTGTGTTGAGCTGTTTGTTGCACCTGTATTTTTACACTCCTTAAATATTTAAAACATATTCATACGGCAGGAAACAGCCGACATCATCATCAGGAGCCCAAACGCTATTTTACCAAACACTGTTAGACGGATTCATATTCATCCGTTCAACAACAAGATATTCAAGGAAAAACGGCCGTCCCAGTCTAGTTCTGACCCCCTTCAAAGGACCATCCCAGTCTAGTTCTGACACCCTTTAAAGGACCATCCCAGTCTAGTTCTGACCCCCTTCAAAGGACCATCCCAGTCTAGTTCTGACCCCTTTTAAAGGACCATGCCAGTTTAGATCTGACCCCTTCTAAAGGACCATCCCAGTCTAGTTCTGACACCCTTTAAAGGACCATCCCAGTCTAGATCTGACCCCCTTTAAAGGACCATCCCAGTCTAGTTCTGACCCCCTTTAAAGGACCATGCCAGTTTAGTTCTGACACCCTTTAAAGGACCGTTCCAGTCTAGTTCTGACCCCTTCTAAAGGATCGTCCCAGTCTAGTTCTGACCCCCTTTAAAGGACCATGCCAGTTTAGTTCTGACCCCTTCTAAAGGATCATCCCAGTCTAGTTCTGACCCCCTTTAAAGGACCATGCCAGTTTAGTTCTGACACCCTTTAAAGGACCGTCCCAGTCTAGTTCTGACCCCCTCTAGAGGACCATGCCAGTTTTGTTCTGACACCCTTTAAAGGACCGTCCCAGTTTAGTTCTGACCTCGTCTAAAGGATCGTTCCAGTCTAGTTCTGTCCCCCTTTAAAGGACCATGCCAGTTTAGTTCTGACCCCTTCTAAAGGATCGTCCCAGTCTAGTTCTGACCCCCTTTAAAGGACCATGCCAGTTTAGTTCTGACCCCTTCTAAAGGATCGTCCCAGTCTAGTTCTGACACCCTTTAAAGGACCATCCCAGTCTAGTTCTGACCCCCTTTAAAGGACCCTACTAGTCTAGTTCTGACCCCCCCTAAAGGACCATGCCAGTTTAGTTCTGACCCCCTTTAAAGGACCATCCCAGTCTAGTTCTGACACCCTTTAAAGGACCATCCCAGTCTAGTTCTGACCCCCTTTAAAGGACCCTACTAGTCTAGTTCTGACCCCCTCTAAAGGACCATGCCAGTTTTGTTCTGACCCCTTCTAAAGGATCATCCCAGTGTAGTTCTGACCCCCTTTAAAGGACCATGCCAGTTTAGTTCTGACCCCTTCTAAAGGATCGTCCCAGTCTAGTTCTGACCCCCTTTAAAGGACCATCCCAGTCTAGTTCTGACACCCTTTAAAGGACCATCCCAGTCTAGTTCTGACCCCCTTTAAAGGACCATCCCAGTCTACTTCTGACCCCTTCTAATGGATCGTCCCAGTCTAGTTCTGACCCCCTTGAAAGGACCATCCCAGTCTAGTTCTGGCCCCTTCTAAAGGATCGACCCACTCTAGTTCTGACCCCCTTGAAAGGACCATCCCAGTCTAGTTCTGACCCCCTTTAAAGGACCATCCCAATCTAGTTCTGACCCCCTTTAAAGAACCCTCCTAGTCTATTTCTGACCGCCTTTAAAAGGACCCTACCAGTCTAGTTCAGACCCCCTTTAAAGAACCATCCTAGTCTAGTTCTGACCCCCTTTTACGATCCACAAGGACCATTTACGATCCACAGTTCAACATAGAAGATCCTGGTTAGAGAACAAGTTCCCAACACTCCCAGTATGAATATGAGGAAGACGTACATCATTCATTTATGGAGACTGTTTATCTGTACGAGCCTGAGGTGTAACATTCAGCCAATCGTTGACCTCCTTTATACCTCACAAGAAAGCTATTGAAACAATGCTGTGTGATGAGGAAGGTCTGTGGCCGTCGTTCAGATTCCCAGAATGCATTTCCACATATGCAAGAGCACTTGACACAAACACACAGTCGCTTCCTTTTCTTGACGTTGCTGTTGTTGACCTTTCGAGTCGGACTTTAAAAGGTTTCAGGTTTCAGAGAGGCTGGTTTTAGTAGAACGTAACTGCAAATGCAGGATCAAAGTCATGTTTGAAAATTAAAGAAAGGAGGAAATGCAATCAAGGAAGAGAGGGAGGTGGACGGGGGGTGCATAGGAAGGAAAATTCTATTTAAATGGGATTTTAATATTTAGGAGCTCTGCATTCATAAATACGTACATTATGTGGCCAAAAGTATTTGGAAAAGTTGAACGCGTCATTCCAGCTGTGGCTCAGAGGTAGAGTGAATCGTCCTCCAATCAGTGGTTCGATTCCTGACTCCTCCAATCCGCATGCCGAAGTGTGAATGAGTGTGAATGAGTTAGATCAGAGCAGATCCTGATGGCTGAATGGCTGAAAGCGGACTGAATGGCAGGTGACTGGATGAACCATCTGTCCATCAAACTGTTATGAAAGCGACCTCGTCTTCTGGTTCTCACCTGTGAAAGTCTGGCTGCAGGTGAGATGAGGCCTGGTGGTGTTCAGGGTTAAAGGTCAGGACTCTGTAGTTATTATTATTTTACAAAACTGCTAAATCATTCGTTGATCGACTGTTTTGTGCAACTTGTTGAAGCAGCAACGATCCGTCTCCAAACTGCTGACACATCTGGAAGCTCACATTTGGCTCAATATGCAGCAGGGTATTGCTCTCTGGACACGGGTGTCCCTCAAGGCTCAGTATTAGGACCGCTTCTGTTCTCACTATACACCAGATCACTAGGTTCTGTTATCACATCGCATGGATTCTCCTACCATTGCTACGCTGATGACACCCAGCTGTTCCTCTCTTTTCCCCCGTCCTCTGACGCTCAAATTGCAACTCGCATCTCGGACTGTCTGGCTGACATCTCTGTCTGGACAACTGCACATCACCTCAAGCTTAACCTGAATAAAACCGAACTCCTCTTCATCCCAGGGAAAGACTGCCCTCGCATGGACCTGTCGGTCACTGTTGAGGGCATCACAGTATTTCCTTCCTCAACTGCGAGGAACCTGGGTGTAATCCTCGATGACCAACTATCCTGCACCCCCAACATCACTGCTGTGGCCCGATCCTGCAGATTTGCCCTCTACAATATCCGCAGGATTCGGACCTTCCTCACAAAGGATGCAACGCAGCTCTTGGTCCAAGCACTGGTCATCTCCGGCCTTGACTACTGCAACTCTCTCCTGGCCGGACTCCCGGCCTCTGCGATTAAACCATTGCAGCGTATCCAGAACGCTGCAGCACGCCTTATCTTCAATCTACCCAAATTCTCCCACGTGAACCCCCTCCTCCGTGACCTCCACTGGCTCCCTGTTGCAGCACGCATCCAATTCAAGACGATGACACTGGCCTTCAGGGCCATCAATGGAACGGCACCCATCTACCTTCAAACACTGGTCAAACCTCATGCCCCGAAGCGAGCACTTCGCTCCTCTACTTCAGCTGGCCGGCTGGTACCACCATCGCTGAAATCAAACAAATGTCGCTCAGCAAAGTCCAGACTCTTTTCTGTTCTGGCGCCTCAGTGGTGGAACGAACTCCCGACTAATGTCAGGACAGCAGAGTCATTTGCCATCTTCCGGAAAAGGCTCAAGACTCACCTGTTCAGACTTCACCTCGACTCTACATAGCATGACCCACTAACACCCCCCCCCCCCCCCCCCCCGCAAAAAAAAAAAAAAAACTTACCTATAGCACTCTGATCGTAGCACTGTTGCTCTTGAAGTACTACTTTACTCAGATGAGGACCTAACACTTGTTCTATTTTTAGCTCTTACTTTATCGGCAATGATACGTTTCTTTGTTTCCTTCTTTTGACAAATGTACTTATTGTAAGTCGCTTTGGACAAAAGCGTCTGCTAAATGACCTAAATGTAAATGTAAATGCAGCAATAAGGTTTACCTTCATTGGAATTAAGGTGCCAACCCAAACTATGAAAACCTTCCCTGGACCAGAAGTATACAGACGGGGCCCTCTGCTCCCATAGGCTACCCTAAAACCTACAGGATTTGATTTGAAAAAGTTAACAAGTAGTTTTCAATTAAATACACGATTGCCAAAGTGACTGTCCGGTTATGATTTTTAATGTTCCCACAAAATAAAATACAGTTTTCATTGTAGCAGATGGAATGATTGACCCTCCAGCTGCTGAAACGTGACTAGCTCTCCTCACCAGAGAGACGGTTGCCATGGTGAAGATGCTGGTAGACAGTGTCTGATGGTGTCTCCCTCTCTATTCTGGCTGTTCTCCTTCTTGGTCTCATAACCCCCCCCCCCCCCCCCCCCCATTACTGTCACTGCCTCCTGCCTCTTTTGTCCTGTCTCACATTTCCTGTCGCCCACTTAGCGAAGTGAAGAGCGACAACTCCACTACCTTCACGTGCCCTCCGTGGCCCCGTTGAAAAATAAGAGATGTTGGCCAGGTGCTGGCCGAGTGTACGAAGGTTCCCTCACCATCTGTGACCACCGTTTATAAATACCACATCGCTTTTAATAGTAGCCGATACAACCTGAAATTAGAATTGTTTCCTGCTCGGATAATATTGTTTTTCAGTTTACAAAGTTGAAAGTGGCAAATAGAGTTTACTCCTCAATTTGGCCTTAAAATTGCTAGATAATACAAAATACTGTTGCAGCTCCAAAGTGAACCATTCAGTTGAAGTTTCTGGCCTGGCTGTCTGGTGTCCATGTCTCGTCTATGTGGCCAGCAGAGAGAATGCAGCTTTAAGGACCTTCAGCATTGCCTTCACTGCTCAGAACCAAAGGTTGCTGCCTGGTTATTACTTAAAGGGGGGCCATAAAAAGGTTGTCGTTGTACATGCTGTATTTAATTAACGTGCCCTCCAGAGGGGTCTTTGGAAGCACCGAGCACCTGAACACGGGGCCACTTCGGTCCCACCACACCATCACCACAGGACCGGCCTCGGATACGCCTGATTAGAATTAGTTTAACATCTCGGGGCCTCCAGAAGCAAACAAAAAGCTGCCCTCGGGACTCGCCTGCATGTTATTAATGACCAGAACATTTGTAGAAGTAGGGGTCATACAGAGGCTGTCCTACAACATGCCTGGATAGAACTAATGTTCTATCCAAAGGGGTCATTCTGAGGGAGCTGGGGGTCCTCACCGCTCAGGGACAAGCCTGCATATATTTGAGGGAACGCCTGTAGGGGGCAGTGGGTCACTCAGCCCGGAGCTTCCTGGGGGATTTCACCAGTTGATAATGAATGCAACTTCCCTCATATAGGCTCCAGTGTGGAGGAGGAACGGGGAGAGAGTTCTGCATAAAGCTTTCTACTTCCTCTACATCCACTCCCATTTCCTAAACAGCTAAAGGTCGGCTCTCAGCGGTGCTATAGGTGCACACATCAGCCTTTTAATATCAGTAAAGTTCTGGCTTTTAAAATTGAATAAAGTTATTACTGTAATCAATCATTGATAGAGGATGGACATTATGGGGCCTGCCCTCATTAGCAAGTAAAGGACCAGGCAAGAAAGGAAGAGAAGGATGGGGAGGAAGGGAGAAAGTAATCAATGAACACAACAGATCAGAGAGAAAAAAGAGATTCTACTGGGTGGATTGGCTGCAAAGGGGATTAAGTTTGCATTATTGAAATATGCTTAATAAAAGTGTTTCTGGGCATCCGTGTGTGTGTGTGTGTGTGTGTGTGTTGTAGACCCAATCTGACTATGAATAAATCAGTAACTGTTCAATTATACATAAGTGCAAACATGGTAACATAAATATGAGAAACACAGATCTCGGTCTATTTTCTGCAGAGACACACAAAATGAAATCTCTGTCATCAGAAAGTTGGCGTATTGTGCCACAGTGAGCTTCAGTGAACGCTGAGTGGCTTCGGGTCAACCAATCAGGCGGCTCCACATCTGCCACACTTCACAGGTGCAGCAGGACTCCACAGAGCCGTTTGTAAGATTGAATCTCTGCTGGGAGTGAATACGAGACGGCAGAGCGAAGAAATACGTGGATTTGTTTCAGAAGTTAACTGCTAATGCAGGTGACGAGACATTATTATTGTTGGGTTGTGAGAAAGGGAATTGCTATAAAACCATTTTTTCCTAAAAAATGTTTTTGTTTTGTGCTCTCTGCTGCGTCAACGCCCTCGGGCGCTCGCATTACATATGCATTGGGTGTTACATCACAAATATATGAATGCTAACTGTCGATGCAGGACCAAGCAGCGTGATTTCTCTTTTCAGTGCAGAGGTACCATGATGTCCTGTTGCATGCCTTAAAACCGCAGGTTCGATTCCAGCTCTGGGACCTTCGTTGCATGTTGGAGGTGAAATCAAGAAACAGAAATGTGATCAAGGTTGTACAAGCAGACTGCCTGTAAGTGTGGTGGATTTATTCGTCTAACGTCATTGTTCCTCTTGTAAGGTGAAAGAGAAACTTTTTCTTAACAATATGATAATATGTCATAATCACGAGTACGCTTATAGATGCTATAACTCCTGTACAGATTATTTGTTTTCCACAGCCTCGGGTTCATGGCTCACCTTCAACTCCTCATTATTAGTTATACAAGACTGCCACCTGGTGGCAGCAGGTGATATCAGCCTTAAAAACACTGCCAACGCATGTAGATGTGTGAACGTTACCATGAATTGTACAACAGGAATCCCCGCTGATTGTATGTGTGTGTGTGTCAGACAGACTGATTGTGATCTGCAGGTCGTTAACTTTGACCTTTCAGGTTTCATCGATAAGGTCGATAAGTTTGGAAATGTGTGAAGGTGTATACGTCTTTCCCTCCCCTTCTCATCCACTTTCACTAATGGCCGATGGCGATTCATAATAAATGCCTAATCAATATTTGACTCCTAATATTTTGGTGTAGGCCTATATTGATTAAATCCTGTTTCTCACCATTAAAACTCACTCTGACTGACTCAGACTGGGTCATATGTTCATGCCCGAGGTGATATATGAGTGTGTGTGTGTGTGTGTGTGTGTGTGTGTGTGTGTGTGTGTGTGTGTGTGTGTGTGTGTGTGTGTGTGTGTGTCTTTGATTTCCTCTCCTCTTCAGATACCAACATATTTGTATCCCCCTTTTTTCCTCATCAATCCGACATGCCGGTTAACTTTCCACAAAATGCTCCCGAAGGAAGGAAGCTGCTGCCTCGGAGTCCAGGGGAGAACGGAGAGGAAGACGAGGAGAGCAACAGAGAGGATGAAGGGGAGGAAAGGGGGGACGGAGAAGGAGAATGTGTGAGGGGAGAGATGAGAGGGAGAGAGGCAGGGGTCAATTGGGTATGGCAAGGTATGGCAGCTGCCACACCTTGGCTCCAGGGGAAAATGTAAATATTCTGTTTTTTTTAAATAAATTTATGGAATTACCCCGTGTCAATTTGTATTGATTAATCTATTATTTAATACATATAAATTAACTACAAGTGAAAATCAGAACAACACAATCGATTTCTTTAGATATTATCTTTCCCAACACTTGTATCCCCCCTCCATATCTTGAAATGTGGTATCTCCCATCCCCCCCCCCCCCCCCCCCCCTGACGAGACAACGGAGGTCAGAGCTGGGTCATTATTGTTATCGTGTTTTTGTTTTGATAAGCTAATTAACTAAAATAAAAAGAAAGCAGATAACTTTAGAATTTTTTTTATAAAAAAAAAAAAAAGGCAGGTGATGGGTCCAATGTTGCCCCAGCAGCGGAGGGAGGAGGACCAGGTAGTGAAGGTGGGATTCAGACTGTTAACGAGGCTGTTAGCCACTCAGCACCTTCTTCTCCCTCCCTCCCTCCCTCCCTCTCCTCTTTGCATTTGGACTTTAACCTGGTATGTTTTCACGTGATATTGTTGCAATTACATAGTGAATGAAGTGAACAGAATGAGTGAAATTGTGTTTGTCAGAAAGGCTATTACTGCTCTCTAACCCTGCCGCTGGATGCGTAACGGCGCATTTGACTGAATTGATTGATTAACGTGCGTAGTTAAGTGTTTGCGTCCATAGTTATGTTAGCGGGATGTGAGTGAGACTGCATTTGAAAAAGTTCTAATTTTCCTAACCACACAGATAAGCTACATAGCAGACTTGTCACTTTTGTTATGATTATTTGCTGGGCATGTATATTGATTCATACTGTAGTTAAGTCATGTGACTAGTAACCTTGCCATACCTAAGCTTTGGCTGAATTGACGCCACTGGCACGGGGGAGGAGAGTAAAGGGAGAAAGAAGAGGGAGAAGCAGCAGACAGTCAGAGAGCAGAGTCATCCCCCTGAGAACTATATCATTACCACCGAGTTCAGTTCAAAACATGAACGGAGTCGCTGGTTTAAACGTTCCTACTTTCAGATTTCAGCGTAGTAATCCAGCTAATGTGACCTGAGTGATATTCCTCACCTGTCCACCAGGGGCCCACAGTGAGCTTCTCATGCTCCACACACCTGTTGCTGAATGGCTCCACAGGTTTCCTGTCCCTGATTCTGTTGGTGACCAGTGACAATGTTGATCCTGGATTTAAGACTTTAGGGTCCAGCAGAATGAAGACCACCACGGGGGGCCAGCTGTTGATTTAGCCAAGTAACTCTGAATCTGAGCAGCGACTTAAACACCACGTCTACATGTGATCATCTCCCTTTTTTTAATAAATAAAATATATCATTTTATATACAATGGAAACTGAATGATTTCGAAAATAATATATATTATTGCAAATATTTTTGACTGAATGTTATATCATTTTTAAATGATTACGGTGTGATTTTTACAGGGATCCTGAAGATCGTTTCTAAATGATATATATGGTGTGTCTCTGCAGGTTGCTTCAGTAAAACAAGAGATTCAACTTCTCTCAGCAACTTTGGTTGTCAAAGAAACAAATGTTTCGGCTCATATTAAATATCAAGAAGGAAAAACAATTGAATGAGACGATGAGATTTTCTTTCTCATAGAAAGTCTATATATTAAATCATCAGTGACATATTGTGGTTCTGCCCTTCAGGGCCGATGTTCTACGACAAAATGAAAGAAATGACAGGATAAAATAATTGAATAGATGTTAATGTGGTGTAATTAGTGATGGAACGACACCGAGCAGTAGCTGGGCCACGAGGGAGTTCAGGCTCGTTAACTCGTCTCAGCTGGAGAAGCTCAGGTGTGATTCATAAGAGCAGCTTTAATTTGATTAGCCAAAGTCATGATTATTATATTATTAGCAACAGTGCTGTTTGTTCACCTGGACCTGTTCTGCTCTGAGGAGTATAAATGTCATTAAAAAGATGAGACCCAGTTTGGTAATAATAATTTGTAATATATATATTTCTTTTCGGCCCTGTGATAGACTGGCGTCCTGTCCAGGGTGTACCCTGCCTTCGCTGTCACAACCTGGGACAGACTGAGGGACTCAAATGCACGAAGAAACAAAAAACGCTCTCAAAAGAGGTTGCAAATAAACAAACAAAAGGTGCTCACAAAGAGGATCAAATACAACGACCTACACCAGATACTGAACAGGAGTACACCTAAACTGGGCGAACGCATCCATGACATGAACAAGACGAACTGACAAGGACAAAGGGAGACGAGGACTATTTATACATGAGGGGAGTGAACACAGGTGAAGCCAATCAGGGGCGGGGCAGACAATTACCAAGGCGGGAAAATAACACAAAGGGAGGAAGTCTGGGTCTGAAACGAGAGGGAAAAGGTGAGTACAAAAAATAAAACAGGAAGTGCTTGAACACAAAACACTGAACATGAACATGACTAACTTCAACATACTTGACGAGACATAACATTCGCCCAATGACAGCTGGGATCGGCTCCAGCCCCCCGCAACCCTGAATACAGGATAAGCGGTAGACGATGGATGGATGGATATTTTCTTTTCTTTTTCAATACTTTACTAATATGCGTGTACAATGGAAAAGGGGGTTGGGGGACATGTCTGTAATACATTACAATAACGCTTATAATACGTTTTAATCTGCACTCAGAAATATGCTTTGTGTATGTGTGTTGAAGGTGTGGAGGTGGATCAGTTTGTTAGAGGAGACTCTGTAGAAGGTCAAAGTGCCAGCAGGACAGTCCAAGTACACTGCTACCACACCAGAGGAGGAGGCGTTGGAGGAGGAGGAGATGAGTGTTTGTTTGTTTTTGTGCCAGACAGAGTAACGACCACCATAACAACCAAGACTCCAGAGGCCTGTTTCAGGTAGCTGGTTTTGAGGCAACCCCGAGTTTGTTCACTCTGAGTTAGTGGAAACTCTGGGTTTTCCGTTTCAGGTAGCAGGTTCAGCGCAACCGAGAGTTAGTTGCTGCGGCAACATACGCCGTGAGTCTAACCTGCTCGCTAGGTGGTTAGACCTACTCTGAGTTTGTTGCCTATAAGGCTGAAGGCAGCTCTCCGACAGAAGGAAGTGTTAGAAATGGCATGTCCTTTTCTCCGAGAGCCCGTGGACCTAGAGGCTGCGATCCTCAGAAGGAATCTCCGTGAGGAACGATTATTAAGACCCCGGTTGGATATACTTTCTTTTCCTGACAATTTCCTTCACGAGCGCTATCGTTTTTCAGCGCGATCTCTCATTTATTTAGACCACCTTCTCAGCCCCCACGTTAACTGCCAAACGCACCGGGGGCATGCTTTAAGTTCGATACAAATTATTTGTGTGGCAGTCCGTTTTTTTGCCAACGGCAGTTTTCTTTACAACGTCGGTGACGCCGAGCACATTTCTAAGGCAACCGTGTGTCGGGCTGTCAGAAATGTGACTTTGGCACTGAAACGTTTTCTTTACACGTTTGTGATGTTTCCAAGTCACCGACCTATACGAACAATTAAGGAAGAGTTCTACAGAATTGCAGGTAACAGTAGCAACAATGTAGCAACAATTTGTTTCTTGGAACGTTTTAATTTAATAAATAATGTGCACAATTTAATTATATAAATTAATTTGTAATGTTCTAGGTTTTCCGGGTGTCATCGGGTGCATCGATGGAACGCATATCCCTATTAAAGCTCCTTCACTAAATGAAGGAGACTATGTTAATAGGAAGTCCTTCCACAGCATCAATGTGCAGGTACAGGTGAAGGCCTAGACCTTCAGCATTTTAAATTAAAGATGCTTAACAAAACAGCCTCTGTATCTAATTATACTCCTCTGCAATTTGAAGGTTGTATGTGATGCGAGAAATGTCATCACCCAAGTGGAGGCAAAGTGGCCGGGGTCTGTGCATGACGCCCGCATATTTCGGGAGTCTAATCTGAGCACTCGCTTTGCCCGTGGTGAGTTAAGCCTATATTTGAAGGACTTATAATCCATATTTGTTCAGATGATAATATTTCCCCTGTATCGTAGGAGAGTTCGACGGTCATGTCTTAGGTGACAGAGGGTACCCCTGCCAGCCTTGCCTTCTGACCCCGTATGCCGATCCCGTGCCAGGACCACAGCAGCGCTACAACCTGGCGCATATGAGGACGAGGGCCAGGGTGGAAAACACGTTCGGGATCCTGAAGGCTAGATTTCAGTGCCTCCAAATGCTGCGAGTCACACCCGAAAGGGCATGCGACATAATAATTGCATGTGTGGTGCTTCACAACATCGCAATTTTGAGAGGGGAAAATTGCCCACCTACAGTTGCAGATGAGCATCAGCACATCAACCCAAACCATGCCATGGATCCACAGGAGGGAAGGGTGGTTCGAGAAAGACTCTGCCAAAACCATTTTGTTTGAGTTTTCTATGTAGTTAAATGTATTTTATTTCCAAAATGTTTTTCGGCATTCTTTCACCTTCCTGTATGTAAACTCGTGTGACAGACCCAGCCTCTGGTAGGGGGTGACACTGTTCAATAAAAGAACTTGTCCCACCACAGCCCGTGTTCTAATGAAGACAATCTATTTTTTTGAGGATTTCTTTATTTCCTGAAAGCACCAAAAAAAAAAGTCATATTGGGTATGTTTTTGGAGAAGGAAACAGTATCCCAGTTTGCACCTCACCCACCTTTAACTTGTGTTCCAAAATTTGGATCTCCAAAGCTTCCTTTTTCATCTTTTGCCTAATGTGGTCCATTTCCAAGTCTGCTTTGTTTATTAGTTTTTCCAGATAGATTTTATAGAGCTCTTTGACTGGAAGCTATAGGAATGCAAAAGATGACATTGGATTTCACAGTACCAAGTAGAGCGTTTCATTATAATTCCAGGGAGAATCTTACAGAGGTAAGCTGTGATTTAGAAGTGGCTGGCCTCTCATTGAATTCGATTTTATCCTGTTTGAGAGAAAGAAGATGTCAGTTTTAAATTGTACAACGCTATCATCAACTTTTAGATGTTATTTTTAAAAAGGTGTTAACCTCAATAGGCCTTTCCTCTTCCTTTTCAAATGCCGCAGACAATGTTTCTCCATCATCTTCCTGTAATGACATTAACAGTTGTGTTCAGCAATTATCAATACATTATTAATAATCTGTGGAAGGTGAAGAATTGTTACAATTGCATGGAGGTTGGTGAGGGCATCTGGTTCCAGTAGGGCGATGACGCCATCAGTAACTGGAAGAAGATGATTAGACAGTGAACTTATTACTTGAGCCAGAATATTGCCCCATCTAATTTGCAACGCGCTGGGTTGCGTGTACATATTTAATTATTTTGAATAACCAACCTCTTATAAAAGCACTTCTATCCTGGGGGGTGGGGGGATCAGAGGAGCTCCCTCCAGGGATGCCCTCAGCCACAGGACGTATACTCTGTTGGCTGAGGGCTATCTCCTCAGCCACTGTGAGGGCTGCAGGTGGTGGACCCCCTCCAGTCTTCCGGGCCTCTGCTTTTTTTCGATTTGCTAACATGGAGGAAAATGTTACCCTAATATTCAGTAAGCCCTATTTTGAAGACACATACATACATACATACATACATACATACATACATATACATACATATACATACATACATATAATGCATTTTGCCTATAGGTGTAGCCTTCTAATATATCTAAATCCTATATTGGCAGTGTTGGGGTGGCTGAGAAATGTATTACTTACATTTACTGCAAAAATATAGACCCATCACATGTTGAATATAGCTGTTGAATTAGGTAGAGCAGGCAAAACAGCACAATTGATTTGATTTCAATTAAACATTAGTTTACCTTTTTGAACTATATTTTTGTAGTTCATTTTCATTTGCTGCCAAGTCCTCTTGGGGCAACTGGGGTTGTTCCTGCGTATATTGACACACACAATTTACATATTCAATAAGTGGAAGATATTAAACTTTCCTCTCATTTTATTTTACTGTTTTATTTTACTCACGCATTGACTTGCTCAGCTATTTCCTGCCAAGCTCTCTCTCGCGCTCTCGCTGCCGCGGCGGTATTGCTTTTTTTGGTTAAAATTGGTAACTGCTCGGCATGTGCGTGCATTAGAATTTCTAATTCCGTGGGGGAAAAGTATGCAGATCTACGGTTTTGGTCCATGTTTGATCATGTTATCAGAGATCCATTGATGATGGCTCTTTAAAGTCAACAGGCACGCCCCCAACCCAGCGTGAACACACTCAGAGTTGATTAAACCAACGCTGATCACCTGTTCTCAAACCGAAAACCCAGAGTTGCTTTTGAACCCTGAACTCTGAGTCAACCAACTCAGAGCGCAGGATTAAACTCAGAGTATGTTAAACCAGCTACCTGAAACAGGCCCCAGGACTGATCATTCCTTCCAAACACAGTGTCGTTTCCTCTCCTCTTGATTCCTCTGTAACTCACTGATATACAAACCCTTCCTCTCCACTCAACCTCCCAGTAACAGCGACCAGTCAGACCGTCTCTACACAGCAGCTGAGGCTGTGAGACAAATCTGTCTGGATGATCTGGATATGACTGGTCGTCTAACACACGTCACCTTCCTGACTAAATTCCTTATTCAATTTTGAACATTCACCAAAGGCATTAAAGCTGTTATAAATTCAGTGTTTCTTCTCCAATTTTGATTTGATTTGATTTATTGGGATCTCCATTAGATGGGGCCATAGCCACAGCTATTCTTCCTGGAGTCCGCACAACACCTGTGCATCTATACATTGCAGTGCATAATTACATTAAACAACGAACACAATAACAAAACAGTGATAACAAAAATAATAACAGTCAAGAACTCAACACAACACACACATGACCTAAATTATTCACAGAATGTAGAGATAAACATATAGATAAACATGACATGTATCTATGATGGTCAGACCAAACATAAACATAAATAAACATAAACAAAACCCTTATTGATTATATATCTTGATAGGAGTGGCAGCATACGTTAGATATTAGCAAATGCAAAGAGCTGCTCAGCTAGGAGATGTTCTTTAAGTAATATTTTGATTTTTGCTACTTTCTTGGATGATCTGTCCAGGCATGGTGTTCCATTTACTCATGGCTCTATATACTACAGTACTTTTTGCTCCGTTTGTTTTTACCTTAGGTAGTGTGAATCTGCCTTCCGAGGCATGCCTGGTATTATAATCATGCTCATCAAAACTGAAACAAAAACATTTATACAATACCCTTGGCAATTTAGTCACTGAAATATTTCTAGTAAAGTTAAGCAATGAGGCAGTTAATCTATTCTTAACACTTAACAAGGATAGGCAGTTATGCATTATATTCACATTAGATCTATATGAACACCTTAGTAAACGGCGTGCAGCCTTATTCTGAACAATTTGCAATTTTTTTATATATGACATGGCAGCACCTGACCAAACCTCTGAACAATAGTCCAGATGAGCTAAGACAATTGTTTTTTAATGACATTTCCCATTATATTTTTAGGTAAAAAATTTGAACATCTCCTTATAACTGAAAGACCTCTGCCCATTTTAATTACCACTGTATCAATATGTTGAGCCCAGGATAATTTACTATCTACAATAATGCCAAGAAGTTTGGTCTTTTGAACTTGTTCAACTGCCATACCTTTTACATACAAATTCAATTTTGGATCATTAAATAACAGATGGTTTGTCCCAAATACAATGCTTTTTGTTTTAGAAACATTAAGAACCAGTTTGTTATTTGTTACCCATTCCAATGCCGACTGCAATTCCTTGTTCAAGCCATTAGTAAGCATTTCAGTTGTGGACTCTGCCATGTATATTGTTGAGTCATCAGCATACATCGCTATTTTTGCATTTTTTAAGGTTAAAGGTAGTTCATTGGTAAATACAGAATATAGCAGTGGTCCCAGGCAGCTTCCTTGTGGAATTCCACAAGTTAATGTTTTTAATGCAGAGAAACTTCCATTCAAGTACACTGTCTGTTTTCTATTTGCTAAATAGTTTTCTAGCCAGAGTATTGCAGCCAAATTAAAACCATATCCTTTCAGTTTTTGTAGTAACAGATTGTGATCAATTATATCAAAAGCCGCCAGCACAGCCCCTACTAAATTCTTATTGTTGACTTCTCTGTGCCAATCATCAGTCATTTGAGTAAGGGCTGTGCTAGTGGAATGTCCAACTCTATAGGCATGTTGAAAGTCTGTATTTAAATCATTAACTGAAAAATAACATTGTATTTGTTCAAAAGCAATTTTCTCCATGATCTTACTCAGAGCAGGCAGCAGACTAATTGGTCGACTATTAGGGCCACTGAATGGTACAGTTGATTCTTTGGTAATGGAATGATCTTTGCAGTTTTCCATGCTTGTGGGAAAACACATTTTTCAAAACTTAGGTTCAACACATGACAAACTGGAGTGGCAATCAAGTTTGCTACCAGTTTCAACAGTTTCGTATCCATATTATCCACCCCAGATGGTTTGTCTTTACAATCAAGTAGCAACTTTTCCACATAGCTCACATTGACTTTAGTAAATTCAAATGTACATTTTTTACCTCTCATAATTTGCTCTCTAATCAGAGTATGTGATTGTGTGTGTTCTGTTTGGCACATTTCATCCCTAAGTTTTTCCACTTTGTTATTAAAAAAGTTGTTGAGGTGATTAGCAATACCTAAAGGCTTAGTAATGAAAGGTCCTTCTGATTCAAGAAATGATGGCGTAGATTTGGATTTTCTGCCCATCATGTCATTAAGAATATTCCACATTTTTTTACTGTCATGCCTTGCATTACTAATCACCTTTTCATAATACATCTTCTTCTTTCTTTTATTTAATTTGGTTACATAATTTCTTAGCTTGCGGTAAACTTGCCAATCAGATTCATAATTAGAATTATTTGCCATTTTCTTTGCTTGATCTCTTTGTTCCATACAATCCTTCAATTCCTCATCAATCCAAAGGGATCTGACATTTCTGACAGTTCTCTTTTTCACAGGTGCATGCTTATCAACTATTTCTACAAACAGCTTATCAAAAGCCTCAACAGCGTCATCCAGATCATTCTTAACCAACACACTATCCCAGCAAATATTTTTCTAACATCTTCTATAAAACGGTCTTCATTGTGTTTGTATGCTCTCTTTATAATGATTTTGGGTCCTGCTTTCGGAACCTTTGTTTTCCTTACTACGGCCACTAGGTTGTGAACTACATCCAATTGGTAATGATATGAATTTGCTACATAGTTCTGCTTGGTTGGTTGATCGATACAGGTTGCTGTTCTTGATCCATCCCTTTTTAAGCACACTCTCGTTGGTTGGGTTATCACTTGTGTTAGTCCACATGCATCTGTAATAGCATGAAGAAGCTTATTTTTAAGTGGACAATATAATGATTTCTAATCAATGTTTAGATCTCCTAGGAGATATATTTCATTAACATGATCACATACATTATCTATCATTTCACACAATTTATCTAAGTAATCAGAATTTGCATTAGGTGGCCTATAACAACAGCCCACTAATAAGGGCTTCAGATGGGGAATATAAGCTTGAAGCCATAGTGCTTCTATCTCTGCTGACATCACGTCCAGCCTTACTTTCACTGGTATATGATTTTGAATGTAGATAGCTACCTCACCTCCATTTGCATTTCTGTCTCTTCTATATATATTATATCCTTGAATACTTATTACAGAGTCTTCAAACGTGGAATCCAGATGAGTCTCTGATATTGCTAAGACATGTATGTTGCCTTCTATTAGCATATTGGAGGTATAAATTAATTTATTTCGAAGGCTACATATATTAATATGAGCTACCTTCAACCCCTTCTGGGGTAGTTTAACAGAAGTCATTATACATAATAATTTATATAATCCATAATGTTTTCATTTATTAACTGAATTAAATTATCTTAGTGCTCCTACCTCTACAACCATTATTCAAATTACTCCTAGGTCCAAACATACATACAGACACAAACCACCAAATGCAACCCACAAAAACATACAACCACATCAAGCATCCCATTCCCTCAGAGTCCCAGTTGTTTGTGTTCATTGTGAACATATCTCTCCTGCCCCCATAGTCCCAAAATGCAAGAAAAATGGACTAATAAGAAAAACTGAGAAAAAAGACAATACCTTTGTCAGGCTTGGCAGAAACGGAGGACTCAGATGCAGGGCAGTAGTACAGACAGGCTTTATTTTTAAATACAGTTTCCCTGTAGACGGCGACAACAGAACAGGCTGTAAAACACTATAGGTCCAACGGACCACACTAACAAAACAACAAGAACAAAGGAAGCCCCCGTAGGAGAAAAAAGGAGAAGACTACACTGGTCTTAAGAATCTAGGAGTTTATGAAAGTTACTCAAACTGAAAATCGCTCCCGGAGGAGGAAGGCACACAGGCTATGAAAATAAATCTACTCTTATACAGCTGAAAACATTTAACGAACAGAAATCTCTCCAACAGGAGGAAAAGCAAACGCTATGAATCTTATCTAACAATGAAACAGAAATTCCTAACCAAAAGGTATCCAAATCAAAATCACTCTACCACAGAGGAAAACTATATGCAAAAATAAAACTTGGCAATACTTATCTAAATCGAAATATGCAAGGCAAGGTCAAGACTGTGGAATTGGCTGGACGTAATCGACGAGACGAACGAAATACTCTGGCAGCGAAGACAGGGGAAGACACAGACTATATACACATGAGGGAGGGAGCACAGGTGGAAACAATCAGGGATCAGGGAAGACGCCAGACCGGTGACACAAGAGGAAGGGCAGGTGACCTGAAACGAGAGGAGCGTTACTTTTCAAAATAAAACATGAAATTCACAAGACAGAAAAAAACCAAGACAAGACATCCCTCACCGCGGTGTGACAGTACCCCCCCCTCTACGGCCGACACCTGACGGCCCAGGCTGCCCAGGGTTATTTTTATGAAAGTCATCGATGAGGGTGGGGTCCACGATGTGGTGGGAAGGGATCCACTGTCTCTCCTCAGGTCCGTATCCCTCCCAGTCCACTAGATACTGTCTGCCCCGGCCCCGGTTGCGTACTGCCAACAGCTGCTTTACCTTGTACACCGGACCCCCTTCAATTACTTCGGGTGGTGGAGGGGCCGTGGTGGTCGGGACCATTTGACTTTCCTTGACAGGTTTGATCTGGCTGACATGGAATGTGGGATGCACACGAAGGGGCCGGGGCAGACGAAGACGCACAGCTGCAGGTCCGATGATCTGGGCGACCGGGAATGGTCCCACGAACCGAGGAGCTAGCTTCCTGGAGGGAACCTTAAGGTGGAGGTCCTTGGCCGAGAGCCACACTTTCTGGCCCACCTGGTAAGCTGGAGCAGGACGCCTCTTGCGGTCTGCCGCCTTCTTCACCCGATCCCCCTGGCGAATTAGCACCTGGCGGGCGGCTGCCCAGACACGGTGGCAGCGTCGAATCATGGCGTGGGCAGAGGGGACCGAAACCTCCCGTTCGTTCTCTGGAAAAACTGGGGGTTGATAACCGTAAGCACATTTGAATGGTGAGAATCCTGTAGCAGATGTGGGTAAAGAATTATGGGCATACTCAACCCAGACCAGGTTCTTGCTCCATGTCGAGGGATTCTGGGAGAGTAGGCACCGGAGGCCGGTTTCCAATTGTTGGTTGAGGCGCTCGGTCTGGCCGTTGGCCTCCGGGTGGTATCCTGAGGTCAGGCTGGCCTTGGCGCCGATGAGCCTACAGAACTCCCTCCAGAACCGTGACACGAACTGGGGCCCCCGGTCGGAAACAATGTCTTTGGGGAATCCATGGACCCTGAAAACCTGATTCATCATGACCTCCGCCAACTCTTTGGCGGAGGGTAGCTTGGGCAAGGCAATAAATTTGACCATTTTAGAGAAACGGTCTACCACGGTGAGGACAGTGGTGTTACCTTGGGATACCGGGAGCCCCGTGACGAAGTCCATGGAGATGTCCGACCACGGTCTGGAGGGGATGGGGAGTGGTTGCAGGAGACCCATTCGAGGCCGGGAGGATGTCTTGTTGCGGGCGCAGACCGAGCATGCCTCCACGTACTCCCGAACCTCCGGCTCCATGGACGGCCACCAGAACCGTCGGGAGATGACGAACATTGTTCTCTGAACTCCCGGGTGGCATGAAAGCAGTGAGGTATGGGCCCAATGAATCACCTGTGGGCGCAGCCCGGCCGGCACAAACAACCGATTATCTGGGCACCCACGAGGTGATGGAACCCCACCATTAGCCTGCTTCACCTCTTCTTCTATCTGCCAGGAGACCGCTCCTACCACACAGGTTAGTGGAAGGATGGTTTCAGGTTCCTTGGCAACAGGCTCGGGGTCGAATAGCCGGGATAGCGCGTCTGGCTTGACGTTCCGGGACCCCGGCCTGTAGGAAAGAGAGAAAGAGAAGCGGTTAAAAAAGAGCGCCCACCTGGCCTGGCGAGAGTTTAGCCTCTTAGCTTTTCTGATGTACTCAAGATTTCGGTGATCAGTCCAGACTATGAACGGTTGTTCGGCCCCCTCTAGCCAATGCCTCCACTCTTCGAGGGCAAGTTTGACCGCCAGTAGTTCTCGGTTGCCCACATCATAGTTCCTTTCAGCTCTGGACAGCCGCCGCGACAGGAAGGCGCATGGGTGTATCTTGCCATCCTTTTCCGATCGTTGGGAGAGGATGGCGCCCACCCCTTCGTTCGATGCGTCTACTTCGACCACAAACTGCCGCTGAGGGTCCGGCATGGTGAGGATGGGGGCTGACGTGAAGCGGAGCTTGAGATCCTGGAATGCTTTCTCTGCTGCAGGCGACCAGTGGAACTGCACCTGAGTGGAGGTAAGAGCATGAAGAGGAGCCGCTATTGCGCTAAAGCCTCTGATAAACCGCCTGTAAAAGTTAGCAAACCCCAAAAATTGCTGAACCTTCTTGCGGCTATCAGGTGTGGGCCATTCGGCTACAGCGCTAACTTTAGCCGGGTCCATCTGAACTCTTCCAGGGGCTACGATGAAGCCCAGAAAGGAGACGGTGTCGGCATGAAATACACTCTTCTCGGCCTTCACATACAAGTGATTGTCTAGGAGTCTTTTAAGAACTTTGGTCACATGGTCTTGGTGAGTGTCAATGTCAGGTGAGTAAATCAAAATATCGTCTAAATATACATAGACAAAATGATCCAAGAAGTCCCTCAACACATCATTAATCATGGCCTGAAACACGGCGGGGGCATTGGTGAGACCGAATGGCATGACCAGATACTCGTAATGGCCACTCGAAGTGTTGAACCCGGTCTTCCACTCATCGCCCTCTCTTATTCGGACCAAGTGGTAGGCGTTGCGTAGGTCGAGTTTTGTGAACACTTTGGCCTGTTGGATTTGGTCAAAGACCGATGACATGAGAGGGAGTGGATAGCGATTTTTTATTGTAATGTCATTAAGTGGGCTATAGTCTATGCAAGGTCTCAGGGACCCATCTTTCTTATCCACAAAGAAGAAGCCCGCCCCAGCTGGCGATGATGAAGGGCGGATGAGACCAGCTTTTAGTGACGTGGTGAGGTACTCTCTCATGGCCTCTTTTTCTGGTCCAGAAACAGAGTACAGGCGGCCCTTAGGTATGGTGGATCCAGGAATCAGGTCGATGGCGCAGTCGTATGGGCGGTGTGGGGGGAGAGACAGAGCTTTGGATTTACTAAAAACTTCCCGAAGCTGATGGTAGCAGGGGGGTACCAGGTTCAGGTCCGGGGATTCTGGTTCTGTATTAGGGTTGACAGAGAACAGGTTAATCTCAGCTTCTTTGCCCATACAATGTCTTAAACAGTCCTCCCCCCATCTGATGATGTCTCCGGACCTCCAATCTACCTGGGGGTTGTGGCGAAACAGCCAAGGTTGGCCCAGAATGAGTGTATGAGAGGTGGACTTAAATAAGAAAAAACGAATTTCCTCTTCATGATCCTTAATGTGCAGGTGGACGGGTTCGCTGATGTGAGTGATAGTAAAGAGTTCTTTACCGTTGAGAGATCGGGCCCTGACTGGATTAACCAGGGGTTCGGATTTAATCCCCAATCTCTCCGCTAAACCCCAGTCCATCAAACTCTCATCTGCCCCAGAGTCAATAAGTGCCTTAAGGTTCGTGTCTGTGTGGTGCATTACCTTTACTTTGGTCAAGGCGCGTGAAACAGAGCTTGCAGTCGCGGATACATTCACCGTCGGGGTTCGTTTAGTTGGACAGGTGGTTACAAGGTGCCCCGTTTCCCCACAGTAAAAACACCTTCCCTCCGACAGCCGTCTCCGCCTCTCCTCCTCCGACAGCCGCGCTCTGCCCAGCTGCATGGGTTCGCTCTCTCCCTCAGTCGCGGACTGATGACGTGGGGTTGGCGAGGTGTGGTGAGTGAACGGGTGGCTTGGGATGGTAGTGAACGGTGCTCCTCCTACCGTGTCCGTACTACCTTCCCGGTGTCGTCTGAGCTGACGAAGTCGATTATCCGTCCGAATGGCGAGTGCGACGAGGTCGTCCAATCCTGCGGGCAAATCGAGGGGAACAAGCAGATCCTGGATCGGGGCTGCCAGCCCCTTAAAAAACACATCATACAACGCTGTGGAGTTCCACCCACTCTCAGCTGATAGTGTGCGAAAACGAATAGCATAATCACACACGGGGTCCTTGCCTTGTCTTAATCCACTTAGCTCTTGAGCCTTTTCCCGGTCGTCTGCCACCGGATCGAATGTTTTCTTTAGCGCCGTCTCGAAGTCTCCAAGAGTGTTACAGATGGCTGACTTCCTGCTCCATTCAGCGGACGCCCAGGCTTTGGCTCTCCCGGTTAGGTGCGAGATCATGAAGGCGATCTTTACTCGGTCAGAGGGGAATGCGTGGGGGGTTAATTCAAAGTGAATGGAACAGTCTATAATGAATGTCTTACATAGTCCTGGTTCCCCGGAGTATTGAGCTGGTGGAGCCAATCTGCTACCCGCCCCAAAGTAAGGGGTGGGCGGAGTAGGTGGAGTCGGTGGTACGGGAGCCGGTGGTACGGGAGCCGGTGCGATGGGTCGAGGGGGCTGCGCGAGCAGTCCCTGTAGTTGAGCCGAGATCTGACCCATCTGCGCCGCCATGGCACTCTGGAACTCCTCCTGGCGTGAGATGCGGGCTTCTTGGTCACGCAGGACTCCCGACAGCTGTTCTGCCTCTGCTGGGTCCATTTCTGGCCAGAGTATTCTGTCAGGCTTGGCAGAAACGGAGGACTCAGATGCAGGGCAGTAGTACAGACAGGCTTTATTTTTAAATACAGTTTCCCTGTAGACGGCGACAACAGAACAGGCTGTAAAACACTATAGGTCCAACGGACCACACTAACAAAACAACAAGAACAAAGGAAGCCCCCGTAGGAGAAAAAAGGAGAAGACTACACTGGTCTTAAGAATCTAGGAGTTTATGAAAGTTACTCAAACTGAAAATCGCTCCCGGAGGAGGAAGGCACACAGGCTATGAAAATAAATCTACTCTTATACAGCTGAAAACATTTAACGAACAGAAATCTCTCCAACAGGAGGAAAAGCAAACGCTATGAATCTTATCTAACAATGAAACAGAAATTCCTAACCAAAAGGTATCCAAATCAAAATCACTCTACCACAGAGGAAAACTATATGCAAAAATAAAACTTGGCAATACTTATCTAAATCGAAATATGCAAGGCAAGGTCAAGACTGTGGAATTGGCTGGACGTAATCGACGAGACGAACGAAATACTCTGGCAGCGAAGACAGGGGAAGACACAGACTATATACACATGAGGGAGGGAGCACAGGTGGAAACAATCAGGGATCAGGGAAGACGCCAGACCGGTGACACAAGAGGAAGGGCAGGTGACCTGAAACGAGAGGAGCGTTACTTTTCAAAATAAAACATGAAATTCACAAGACAGAAAAAAACCAAGACAAGACATCCCTCACCGCGGTGTGACAACCTTGGCATATCTACTCTAGGATGCAGCAAGTCTATGTGGTCACGTGACTAAAATCACCAAGCCAACAGTGTCAACAATCTGGGTCACGTGACCAGAAGCTGACGACCAAAACAATGTTCACAGTGGCTGCCGCAGCCCGGTTAGATGATCAGAATAAAGACAAAACTAAGAAAAAAGAAACACCGAAGGGGTTCATATTTCCCGGAATAAACACATCAATTGTCATTAGTCCTTGTCAATGTCAGCTTGTTATTTACTCATTTATTTTATTCTTGCTGGACTACTTCGGATCCTGTCCTCTAAGAAAGTCCTCCAACTTTACCGGGTCATCAAAGAAGTTGTGTTCATGCCCTCTGGAAACCTTTATAGTCGCCGGATAGATTAGGAAGGCGAGGAAACCCGCCTGGCGAGCCTTATCCATGGAGGCATAGCAAGATTTGCGTCGGACTCTGGTTGCCATGCTGTAGTCCGCGGTGAAGCGGACCTTCTTCCCTTCCATGGTCAATGGTGAGTTTCTTGCTGCTTTAAGGATAAATGCTCGATCAGTATACCTTAGACACACAAAAACCAGCACTCTTGGTTTGGAGGTGGCGTTCCCCCGAGGGGGTCCAATGCGATGCGCTCGCATAATCTCCGGTGGAGCGTCTTTCAGTGTGGGAGACTACAGTTATAGCTGAGTGTTGAGATATTGTGTGGCATTAGGGCCCTCTTTTCCCTCAGGAAGCCCATGAACACAGATATTGTTTCTCCTACTTCCATCTTCAAGGCCTGCTAGCTTTTCTTCTACTGTTGTTAGAGATTTTGAAAGTGAACTAGATGAGCTCTCTACCTTTTCTGTGCGCTTTAGTAAAGTTGCTTGGTCAGCTCGGAGTGCACCGGTTTCTTCTTTGAGTGATAATATATCTGACTGTAGCACATCAAGACGTTGCTCAAGGCAGGTAAATCTTTCCTTGGCGATGGCATCAGCCTTGGAAAAATGTTTCTCCAATGCAATGTCAATCAGCTCGGCCAGACTTTCAGACGATTCCATTGTTTGCATTGTTTGCATGCCCTCCAAGGCAGCTGGCTGTGCGCTGTTTTTTGTTCCACGCGGCATGGGTATAAACCACTCACAGTCGCTTTTTAGTAGCTATTGTACTATGATAGACAACTGGTTCAGTTTGACAGGTAATCCGGTTTGAAAGCCAACAATTCCTCTTACTGCATTGGGAAAAGTAGAGGGTAGAGGATGCAGCTACACACAAACAGCCATCTTGGTGGAGAGTGCTCCAAAAAAATCATACTTGATAAGAGTCCCGTCCTGAACACATCTGCACTGCAATATTGACTCAGTCAGAGCGCCACCTAATGGCGACATGAAGTGTGACTACTTTATGCCCTTTTTCTGAGTAACAGCCCCACCTTTAGGTTGGGCGTACACACATGAAATATTTTTTCCTAGATAACCCATGTGGAGATGTACAAAAAAGCCTCTTGGACCCATCACCTAAGGGAGACACACAGGGGCACAGCAACCACTAGGGGGAGTCAGAGATCTATCAGTGAGACATGGAGAAGATGTGACCTCTTCACTCTGACATGCTGTTCAAGTCTGCTTTACACCAGATCAACAGTCATGAAACTTTTAATTCCTTTTTTTAAATTCCTCTCATTTCAGCCTGTAGAGAGGACACAGGGGGAGGAGGAGAGATGGCAAACTTCACATGCACCTCACACAGCTGTCAGTTGAACCTTCGCCATAAACATAAAAACTATTATAACTTTAGTGTTTCTTCTCTGATCTGCTCCAAACGTTATATTGACTCACAGTCAGAGCGTCACCTACTGGCGACAGGAATGTCCCTGATTTTGTGACTTTTTCCAAGTAAAAGCCACACCTGGTTATTTTTTGACTAATTCCTCTCATTTCAGCCTTTCAGTCACGACACTGCTTGCATTTTTAATTCTTTCACAAGTTCGACGTGCCTTTTGGAGGCCTCAGCATTAAAAAAAAAACTAACCAAATTTGGTGTGCCCATGTGGCCTGGTGAAAAATTTGAGAATTTGGTGGTTTCGCAATCGGCCATGAAAAAGTTGCTTGGTAGCGCCACCTAGCGTGGCTATTCCCCAGCCCTGCCACACCGTAACTCCGAATGCCATTACATTTTGCACACATGTGAAGACACGTGTCCTCTACAAAACCTCCTCTTGGAGTACCAAAGTCCGCCTACCAAAATGTTCCGCCATCTTGGATTTTATGAAAAACACGATGTTGCTCATTTCTCCGACACTGTTCATCAGATTCGAAATCGAAATCGAAATGTTTGTGCCTACTCATTATCCCTAGCTGGGGTCATGGTCCAAAAAGGTTTTGAAAATATGGTTTTATTAAGAAGATATCGGCCAATGAACATAACAGGGTTGTGCCACCAAAACGCAATTAGCATAACTCCATAACATTTGGGCCAATCATCACGAAACTCGAAACCTATGTAGACATACCTTGAAAGAACATACACAGCAATTTTCATTAAACTCCAGTAATCTGGGGCGCTTCCAAAGAAATCCCCAAATTGCCATTTTTGGCCATTTTCGGCCATTCACAGGGGTTGTACTTGAACTAACTTGGACTATACCGTTGATCCGATTGATGCCAAAATTGGATATATGGTTGGAAAGGCCTGAAGGACAAAAAGTTACCCAAAGATGTCCAGAATATTTAGGGGCGTGGCCAGGGCAGCACCATGACTGTGTTACTATTTTGAACCTTCGCCAAAAGCATCAAAGCTGTTATAACTTCAGTGTTTCTTCTCTGATCTGCTCCAAAGTTTCCGTACTTGATTAGAGTCCTACCCTGTACATGTCTGCACTGTAATGTTGACTCACAGTCAGAGCGCCACCTACTGGCGACAGGAAATGTTACTGATTTAAACATCAAAACTATTATAACTCCAGTGTTTCTTACCTGATCTGCTCCAAAGTTTCCATACTTGATTAGAGTCCCACCCTGAACATGTCACCACTGTAATATTGACTCACAGTCAGAGCGCCACCTACTGGCGACAGGAATGTCACTGATTTTGTGACTTTTTCCAAGTAAAAGCCACACCTGACCACAGGCACTCCACAACCACATATGAGCGAGGGCCCGTCACGAAACTGCTTGCAGTTTTCATTTTATTTAAACCTGACCTCATGTTACTTCCTTATTACACAGAGCTTTTGTCTTTTTATTATTTGTTGGATTTGAATCCACACATTCTCTCATCTTGATTTTAATCAATTTCATTTTGGAGAATATTATGCATTACTTATGGCGTCCAGGCAGAAGGTGAAGCTGACGATAACAATAGTGACAAAACACCTCCGACCTTTATTTGCGTCCGCAGTGTCGGAGTTGCCCAGAACCTGTTGGTGACGCCGGATTCAATTCAACGGAGGTTCACTGCAGCAAAGTCACCATTTATACCCAGACACGTTCACATGCATCATGCAGCCGTCTTTATCAGCTGGTCTGTGTATCTCCAACATCACCCAAGAGCAAGCGTTATAAAGCGTTGATGAATGGAAGATCACAGCTGCAGCATCATCATAGTTTATAATTCCTTAGTGGATTTAGCAGGAGCATTTTCTCCAACAATGAAGAAACAGTTTAATATGTTTTTTATTTGTAATATGTTGAATACATTATGTTTTCTATTCTAACCTGTGTGTGCTCTGTGTTTCATGTTGATGGTTTTCACTGGACAGCAACTATTTGCTCCAGTCACTAATGCATGTTCCTCAACACGACAAGGTTCAGTCTAAAGACAAAGCCATCCCGATATACTCCATTCATTTAAGTACATTTACACAAGCATTAATACATTTACAACAAGTACAAGGAGGAATGAACCTGACTGATTACAAACTGCAATGTTTTCATTCACATCTTTGCATTGACTCTGAATGTAATCACACCGCTTTGTGTTTGTTGTGAACAGTTTCAGAGACACAGAGACACTGATCCATCCCAGACTGCAAACCCAGGATAAAGAGGTTCAGTGAATGTGGTGTTGAAGGTGTGGAGGTGGATCAGTTTGTTAGAGGAGACTCTGTAGAAGGTCAGAGTGCCAGCAGGACAGTCCAAGTACACTGCTACCACACCAGAGGAGGAGGAGGAGGAGGAGATGAGTGTTTGTTTTCTTTTGTGCCAGACAGAGTAACCACCACCAAAACAACTCAGACTCCAGGACTGATCATTCCTTCCAAACCAAGAGTCGTTTCCTCTCCTCTTGATTCCTCTGTAACTCACTGATATATCAACATCTCCTCTCCACTCGACCTCCCAGTAACAGCGACCAGTCAGACCGTCTCTACACAGCAGCTGACGCTCTGAGACAAATCTGTCTGGATGATCTGGATATGACTGGTCGTCTGACACACGTGTCACCTTCCTGTTGGTGTCGTCCAGTTTGAGTTTTCTGCTGACTGTGTTTGTGTCCAGTTCCAGTTCACAGACATCTGATGGAGAGAACAAACACAATGCAGCTAAAGGTTATTGTTGGAGACAATTGGGAGTTTTTTTGTTTTTGTTTTGAAAGCTTAATAAATATACTTTGGGTATTAGTATATGACATCACAAGGGGGCGGTAACTTGATGGTGATGGGTCACGTCATACATTTCATTGATAAATAGGACACCGGTGTGTAGTGGTGTGTGTTTTGTTGGATCGCAGAGAAAAACACAGTGTTGGGGAACTAGCAGGAGCAGATTCAGTTATTAATAGATAATTATTAATATCAATACTCAGTCTCAATATAAAGGAGTTTTTACTCAAATGCCAATAATTAATAACTATTAGAATATGAGTACAAACAGTTGAAGGATTTGTGAATTCTTCACAGAGAAGAGGTTGATATCATTCATTCTTATACAACATTAATAAACACAGCAGTATGTTCATAAGGGGTTTATTAACAATAAACAAGAAACATACACTAAGTCCAAGTGGCCTATCTAACTAAATACTATACAAGTGTGTGTGTGTGTGTGTGTGTGTGTGTGTGTGTGTGTGTGTGTGTGTTACAAGATGGCGGCTGTGGGTGTCGACCAGTCAGCCATGTGGAGTGGGGGTGTTCTTTGTGGGAAGCTGGAGCTGCGTTTCAATAACAGTTTGAGTCGCCCTCGCTCACTTGCCCTCAGCCCTTGCTATGACGTCACATGGAGGCCACTTGCAGGGCGGAGGGAAAGTGGGCGGAGGAGGAGTGAAAGAGGTAAATGGAACACACCTGCCCTCGTTCACTAACAGCCCAGACAATCATGGATCAACCACACGTTGTTGGAGTAGCGCTATACTGCCTATTCCAAATTACACAAAATATGCGGAGACTCATTTCATTGAGACGAAGATGTATTCTGCGCTTGATGGCAATACGTCGGCTTATATACTTACACTTGTAAACAGTGGGCTCTGCCATAACTCTGCAACAGACAGTCTAATTGCACAATTTAAGAAAATTAATTAAATTTAATTCATTTTGTTCTTTCTTCTTCTTCCTTGGTGGTGAATAGACAGCATACAATGGTGTTTGAGGTTCATTATCGCCACCGCATGGACATATTTTTCGTGCACCACTGCAATGCATTGTGGGTGATATACAGCTCTGAAGTGACCATCGTTGTTCACTCGATCACTCAGCCCTCAAGGGTCACGGAGTTCACTTCAGCTGTTCAGGGAAATGGAACAGCCCTTAAAATGGCGGCGGGGATTCCCCCGAGGGCAAGTGCTTAGGGCAAGTGAGCGAGGGCGACTCAAACTGTTATTGAAACGCATGTGGTCCTGCCTGGAGAACAGGTTTCTATATATGTGTATAATTAGTGTAATATATGTAGAGCGGTTAGGAAAGTTGGATTAGTGAGAACGCAACCTGTCTGTTCTGGATTACTGACGATCAACAGACAAAACAAAAACACGACAAAATTACATCGTTGGTCGTAAAAATATCACAGTTTGGCCTTAAATTACTAAAGATTGAAACCAGACCAACCTGTGGTCTGGTCTCTGGACTAATGTGAGCTACTATCTATCAATCAATCAATCAATTTATTATTTAAGGCGCAAAATCACCATGGTACATGGTCTCAATACACTTGAAACAAATCCAGTACAATAATAACAGACTATAAAACAACAATAAAAACATAAAAACAATAATAGCAGACTATAAAACAATAATAAAAAACATCAGAGGGAAATGATAAAACAGTGAAGAATTAGTTACAACCAAAATATAGGGTAAAAAAGGGAGTTTTAAGACGGGACTTAAAATTAAAATAAAACGGATGTAGCTTCTTTGATGTCAAGTGGGAGGCTGTTCCATAAAAAAGGAGCACGGTAGGAGAAGGCTCTTTCACCACCTGATTTTTTATTGGTTGAGGGGATGACAAGGAGGTTTGAGCTAAGGGAACGAATAGGACGTGGCGGAATGTAGGGAGAGAGCAGTTCAGTTAAATACGATGGAGCAAGTCCATTTAAGGCCTTAAAACTTAAAAGAAGAACTTTAAAATCAGCTCTAGCCTGAATGGGCAGCCAATGCAACGATGCCAGGACAGGAGATATGTGGCAGAATCGACTTGTTTTTGTTAATAGTCTGGCTGCTGAATTTTGCACAAGCTGAAGACTCTTGGTATAACAAATGGGAAGGCCCGAAAAAAGGTCATTACAGTAATCAAGGCGGGAGGTCACAAGGGCATGGAGAACCACCTCAGCGCTTTGCCGGGATAGAGCAGGACGGATTTTGGCAATATTACGCAGGTGGAAGAAGGCTGTCCTTGTGATGTCCTTGATGTGAGTCTGGAAAGTCAGGGTTGGATCAAAAGTAACACCAAGGTTTCTAATGTGCGTGCTTTCAGGGATTGAGCAACCATCAATGTTAAGACAGAAACTCTCAGAAAAGTGCTTATAGTTATTAGGCTTAATCAGCAGCAAATCAGTCTTAGCAGTGTTAAGCAAGAGAAAGTTATGAGTCATCCAGCTCTTGATTCGGCTTACACATGTTTCCAGATTTTGTATTTGAGAGGGGTCATTAGGCTGAAGTGGGATGTATAGCTGTGTTTCATCAGCATAGAAATGGAACTTAATACCAAAATCTGCAATTATCCTACCTAGGGGGAGCATGTAAATACAAAACAACAGAGGGCCCAGGACAGAACCCTGGGGCACACCAGTGGTAACCGTAGAGGAATCTGACAAAGAGTTATTAAAACTAACACGTTGGGTTCTAGTAGATAAGTAAGACTGGAACCATGAGAGCGCCAGCCCCCGAACACCAACATAGTGCTCCAGTCGGTGTAGAAGCACACAATGGTCTACGGTATCGAAGGCCGAACTTAGGTCAAGAATTAAAAGCAAGGAGGCAGATCCAGAGTCAGCAGTGACAAGAAGATCATTAACCACTCTAGTTAGAGCAGTCTCAGTAGAGTGGCAGGGGCGGAAACCAGACTGAAAATTGTCAAAGAGATTATTAGCAGAAAGGTGGACATTCAGTTGATCAGCAACAATTCTCTCAAGTGTTTTGGATACGAAAGGGAGAGTGGAGACAGGTCGATAATTGGCAAGAACCAGGGGATCACTATTGGGTTTCTTGAGGAGTGGTTTAATGATAGCAGATTTATAGTCTAAGGGGACACACCCCTCAGAGAAGGAAGTGTTCAAAATGGCACGTATAGGGGTATTTAGAATAGGAAAAATGTCCTTAAAGAGGTCAGAAGGGATGGGATCTCGTGAACACGTTGTTGGCTTTGAAGCGGCAACCATTGAGGCCAAGGCCTCAGCAAAAATGGGTTGAAACTGAGCGAGTGAACCCGTGGGCCAGGACCCAGACTGCTGGCTTGTCATGGTACTAGAGAGCTGCTGGCTAATGACATTGTCCCTTATTAGGGAGACTTTATTGGTAAAAAACTCAAGAAAATCGTTCGCTGTGAAAGAGGAGCACGGAACAGGTGAAGAGAGTGTAAGCCTGGCCACA
Source organism: Eutrigla gurnardus (assembly GCF_963514095.1). Taxonomy (NCBI): domain Eukaryota; kingdom Metazoa; phylum Chordata; class Actinopteri; order Perciformes; family Triglidae; genus Eutrigla; species Eutrigla gurnardus. Next base: position 2,461,669 of record NC_139921.1, on the reverse strand, counting down.
GTATTAAACAAGACCCGATGATTGTTGTTATTGGTTTCAATCAAGTTGGAGAAATAAGAAGATCTGGCAGCAGAAAGGGCATGTTTATAACGTTTAAAACTAACAGTCCAGGCAAGGCGTGAGGACTCTGATTTACAGGTGCGCCATCTGTCTTCAAGTCTACGACATGCCCGTTTTAATGAGCGAGTGTGGTCGGAGAACCAAGGCACAGATTTTGTTCGAGTGCCTCTACTAGTTCTAAGAGGGGCAAAGAACTCGAGCGATTCTGACAGTGCACTTTTTAGGCCATCAGTGAGGATGTTGACAGACATGGCAGTGTTGGAGAAAGACTCAAGTTTATCGTGCAGATGATCAGTTAGAAGGGACTTAACATGGTTGTTAATCGGACGAAAAGAGTGGGGGTTAGATTCAGAGCGATTAGTCAGTGCATGAGTTAGCAGGTTAAAAAAGATACTAGAGTGATCAGACACCGGAACCTGAAGAATAGCAGGGAGGCCAGCAGTAACATCCTTTGTACAGACTAGATCAAAAGTATTACCAAGATTATGAGTGGGGCCAGAGACATGTTGGATGAAGTTGAGACTAGAAAAAAGATCCAGAAATTCGGTTGCTTTGGAATCCAAAACATCATTAATGTGAAAATTCAGGTCACCCAGCATAACTATTTTGTCATATTTAATCAGAGCGGTAGATAAAAATTCAGAGAACTCAGTTAAGAAGATGGGATTAAACCTGAGTGGTCTATAAATGAGTAATGCCAGGATATGATGGCGGTTTCCAATAAGCACGGCCAGGTACTCAAAAGATGCGAAGTTACCAAGTGAACATGGTATACAGGAAAATTGATTAGAAAAAATAACCGCAAGTCCCCCACCCGTTTTGTCTTTCCTAGTGGAAAATAAAAAGCTATACTCAGGGGGGATGCCTCGATAAGAACAGCACTGGCAGTGGAGGAAAGCCAGCGCTCAGTGAGGAAAAAGAAATGCAAACCATAGTGAGAAATAAAATCATTAATATAAAATGTCTTACTGGAGAGTGACCTAATGTTCAGTAAAGCACAACTGAGGTTGACAGGGGGAAGAACTGAAGGGACAGGAACTGTTTTAATACTAATTAGGTTAGATGTGGACCTCCCATGAGTGCTAGTGTGATTAACTTTACTGGGATCAGGGTTGTTGGTATGAGGACAGTGGAAGCGTTTTGACAGGATACAATGCCTATCAGTAACTCTACTAGGGACATGAGAGCTGATAGGAGTTGGAATTGAGATATGAGGATCAACTACAGGTTTTACAGGTGTAAAGGAACTAGGTGGAGTAAGGGGGCCAAAATTGGAGACAGTGCACGTACTAAAGATGGCAGCAGGACCCGCACTATCAGAGACAGTGTTGTGACCACAAGTGTGCAGGGCAGGGTCTTGCTGGGAAAAGCATCATTGCAGGCTAAATGCGATAAAGTTAATAAGATTACTTGTTAATCTTTCAGACCCTTTCCTATTTAAATGAAAACCATCAGCTTTGAAAAGGTCACGCTCAGTCTAAAAATAATCAAAATTGCTAATAAAACACAGGCCAGTTGCAGTACTGAAGTTCTGCATCCACGTGTGCAGACTAAAAAGTCAACTAAAACGCTCTGAGCTTTTGAGCAGGGTGGGAATAGGGCCAGAGAGGACACACCTCTTCCCGAGGCTTTCAACAGTGTGAATCAGTGACTCAAGATCATGATAGAGTTTGAGGGAGCGTCTGGACTGACGTCATTTGTGCCGGTGTGCAACATAACTGTGTGAACAGACAGATGCAGATCAATGAGGACAGGTATCAGTTCAATGAAATCAGCAGTGATCCCACCAGAAAGACAGTAAGTGATGGAGCCTGGGAGATGCACATTTCTGATGATAGAGTCACCGATTATAAGGATTTCAGGAGGTTGATTCTTGCAGCCATTGTCATAGACCGACAATTTAGTGGACGACAGATAGGAGGTGCCAGGGGGATCCGGAACCGTAGAAGAGGGATTAGCGTCAGCTGCGCAGATGACGTCATCATTGAGCGTCGACGGGATCGGACCCACGGTATGCCGTGGAAGCGATGGCTGCGGGGCTGGGAGAGGAGGCCAGTTTTCTGAGCAGGATATCGATGAAGGGGATGAGCACCGTGGACGTTTACCCTGGGACATCAGTGGACTAGTTGGAGGGATGCGACGCTTTCTGTGTCTGGAGTTTGGCAGGGTTGATTGCTCCAGAGCGGTGGGCGAGCATGTAGCCGGTAGCTCCGTTAACTTCTCCAGTGGGGTGAAGAAGTTGGACAGCGGGATGGGATCGTCGTCACATACTTCCGAGTCGGGGGAAAACAAGGGGAGAGTTCCTCCACATAGTCTGGTCTGGTCTCTGGACTAATGTGAGCTACTATCTAGACCTCTGGGGGACCACAGACAGTCTCTGGTTCCTCCACATAGTCTGGTCTGGTCTCTGGACTAATGTGAGCTACTATCTAGATCTCTGGGGGACCACAGACAGTCTCTGGTTCCTCCACATAGTCTGGTCTCTGGACTAATGTGAGCTACTATCTAGACCTCTAGGGGACCACAGACCCAGGAGACAACATCTGGTTCCTCCATTTAGGATTCAGGGACGTCAGGACGACAGGAGGACGATCTCAACGCTTTAGAGACACAGAGGAATTTATCTCTTGAGTTGAAATATTTAAACTCACACAAACACGACTACGTGAATGTTGCGTGTTTGTCTCCGTTGCCGTCCGGCAGGAATTGCCGTCCGTTTGTGTCTCTGCATTGACTTTGTGTGTAATTGAGTGTGAAAATGTGGCGTTTGGTGTGAACACAACACGACATCTTTACAGCCACGAAGAAACAAACGCTACATCCTGATAGAAACGTGATCATCGGATTTCAGTCATGAACACGTTCAAATCTGGAGCAGCTGAGTTACTGAAAACATACTCACACTTCCTCAGACCAGGTCTCAGTCCCTGCTGTCCCCCATGGTCCACCCTGCAGGAAGACATTCAAAGACCTCAATCAGGTCCACCATTAAACATGAACCCCAGTTCCTCAGTCAGAGACGGAGACACAGTCTGGAGCTGTTGTCCATCTGTCCTCACCTGAGAGTGTCCAGTCTGATGTCTGTCCATCTGTCCTCACCTGAGAGTGTCCAGTCTGATGTCTGTCCATCTGTCCTCACCTGAGAGTCCATTCTGATGTCTGTCCATCTGTCCTCACCTGAGAGTGTCCAGTCTGATGTCTGTCCATCTGTCCTCACCTGAGAGTGTCCAGTCTGATGTCTGTCCACCTGTCCTCACCTGAGAGTGTCCAGTCTGATGTCTGTCCATCTGTCCTCACCTGAGAGTGTCCAGTCTCCAGTGTGGACCCTCCAGTCCAGCAGACAGCAGCTTGACTCCTGAGTCTCCTGGATGATTGTAGCTCAGGTCCAGCTGTCTCAGATAGGAGGGGTTGGAGTCCAGAGCTGAGGCCAGAGAAGAACAGCCGTCCTCTGTGATCAGACAACCTGACAGACTGAAGACACACACACTACTGTCACTTCTGGGGACATTACATAGACTTATGTCCATTTGTCCACTTTTTAAAATGAGAAAAAGTGATATTTGTCTTTTGCTGTGTTGATGTTGTACTGGGTGGGATAAGCGTGGCTGAGTGATGGACAGAGATGGACAGAGGAGGAAGTTAAAAGAAAGAAAAGAGACGAGCTGAAATGATTGAGAGAGAAATTGAAGCGTTAGAAAAGAGAAGAAACAACAGTTGAAACAGTCTATGTGGTCTGTCTTCAGACCTGGTGTGCCAACAAAGATCTGGTATTGATTTTAAACCATCGAGCAAAGAAAAAAGGCTGTAATTCAATAACATTTCAACAATGTTTATAGTTTTCATGTTGAACTGGAGGAATTATGAATAACAAGTACTCTGATAATAACAGTAAAATAAAAAACACAGCTTTGAAAATGTGCTTCTTAAGAGTCTCAGAACATATGAGGCATTCAGGTGTTCAACTGCCAGTTGGAAGAAAAGAGTCTGTCTTGATTCAAAGCTCTGTTCTCATTGTCAGCGTTCCTCTTTGAGAGCAGCCGTGTGAACTTATCTATCGGCTCTAGATTTCACCGACCTGACTGACGTTTATCACCTCCACTCTCTGATCCATCTGTCAGCTGTCAGTGAGTCTCCTCAGTTGTCACCATAGAAACGTCACTCACAGAAACTCCAGTTTGCACAGATTTGATTAAGTTCAGTGTTAATGTTTCACCCCGTTGCATTACTGGGTAATTTAGTGTTTGTGAGTAGCAACCAGTGAGATGATTTAGCCTCCAACCATCTGAACCAGTGTAGTGATGCTAACGCTGCAGCAGTAAAATGGAAACGCTCCATCATCATTTCATAATTCTCAATGATCTATCAGTTATGGGTCTGGGTCCAGATAGGACGGGGTCTGGGTCTGGATCTGGGCCAAGCTCCACCTCTTAGTGACCCTTGCTATAGAGCCTTTTACAGTCAATGTCATCATAAATGTGTGTGCACATGTTGGTGTTAAAATGGTGTTTTGTCTCCGCCGTGCAGACGAGTTAGAAGCTTTAAACTTTGAATTAAAACTGTCAGCAGCATCAAAATGTCTGGTTGGTTCATGTTCAGTTGTCAGAGTTGATATTCCAATCAGGCATCAACCTCTGGTTCAGAAAAGTGAAGTCAAGCCTGAAGGTCCTTAAAGCTGCATTCTCTCTGCTGGCCACTAGGGGGTGTTTTCATGAATAATATGTCTTCATTGCATCTGCATAGCTTTGAGTCTGCATGTGGGTCCTCCCTGCTGCTTCAGCCACCGTGACAAGAATATTAGTTCATTTCATATAAAATAATAATAATAATAATAATACATTTTATTTTGAAGCCCCTTTCAGGTCACTCAAGGACACTTTACAATTTAAAACAAGAGCAAACAAATAACAAAACCATTAAAAGTGCAAGTAAAAACATCATGAAAACTACAATGAGAATGCTGTCCTGAAAAGGTGGGTTTTGAGAGAGGATTTGAACTGAGGGAGGGAGTCAATATTTCGGATGTCCGATGGGAGTGAGTTCCAGAGTTTGGGAGCAGAGCGGCTGACAGGTACGGCAGTGACAGGTACGGCAGTGACAGGCACGGCAGTGACAGGTACGGCAGTGACAAAACAGTGACAAAACAGAACAGAAGCTGGTTCAGCTTCAAAGGTTAGTGCCTCCCAGTGATCTTGGCGGAATATTCAGTGGCAAATTCAACGATCCTGCCGTGCAACAGTCCCGTGGTGTGTCTGGCTAGCAGCTAACGGAGCTAGCTGCTATAGCTAGCGCCGGCCACAGCATGATGGTGGTGTGCGAATCCTGCTTTCCCACCCTCTCAAAACTGAGAGAGAGCGTAAACGGCCTGGAGGCTGATCTCAGGGAGAAGGACAAAATCCTAATGAACTTCTCCACCGTCGCCACGACCCAGTCCAGGCTCATCGCCCACCTGAAAGCTTCCGGCGCTGACGACCGGAGCATGTCGGCCACAAACAACACCACCCTGCCGTGGACCGGCTCCGCCATCGCTGGATCGCCGGCACCAGCTGTCGCCGAGTCCCGCTGGCACCACCTGGGAGCCAAGCCGAAGGGAACGGCAGCCTCCACCTCACGCCTCCGCCTGCCGGAATGGCAGTGCTCCATCAGGGAGGATGGAGCGGTGGCCCCAGCACCGGTGAGCTCGACGCCTGTCAAGCCGAGGGACCCGTGGTCGGTGGTGGGAAGGGGCGCCGGGGCTCGTCCATCTCCCCTGCCTCCGCCCCCGGAAATCCCGCTCGACAACAGGTACAACATCCTAAGCCTGCAGGACTTCCCTCCAGTTGGCACCTGCTGCAGCCCGCCGCCAGGAACCGACCACCCGGCTCAACGGTCGCGGAACCGGGATCCACCCGCCCGGTCTTCACCATCACCTCCATCCCGCTCGGGACGAGCAGCGGCACAGCGCCGCCACCCGCGGGTTCCCCCCGAGGAGCGCGGCGTCTCCAGGCGCGCGGCGACGGCCGCTCCGGCTCGGCGCACTCCCGAGGTGCTGGTGGTCGGGACCTCGCTGGTGAGGCACGTGTCCGTGCGCAACGCACGGACTTTCTGCCGGCCTGGTGCCTGTGTCACGGAGGTCACATCCTCCGCTCAGCAGGTGAGTGCCCAACATCCCTCGGCTGCACCTGTGGCTAAAGGGATACTGCCTGGGCAACAGTATCCCTTTCGTTGACAACTACGCGGCCTTTTTAAACCGACCTCAACTTTTTAATCGGGACGGCCTTCACCCCAACCAGGAGGGATCCCGGCTTTTATCTGTGAACATTGACCTGACCATCCGCTCATGCACCACACCCACCTCTTGACTAACACACGGACACTCTGCCCCACGCTGTCCCTCCCACCCACACTCACCCCCCACTCCCTGCACCATACATAGCCCACACATCCACCCATCACCACCCCCATCAGAACCACAGGACATCCATCACATTGAAACACTTATCACTCACAGACATCAACCCAGGACTGTTTTTAGACCGACTGATTGTTTTAATGTCCCCATAAAGAGACATATTGAGCGCACAATCAAGGAAGACATCAAGATGGCCCTACTAAATGTGCGCTCGCTGTCTAACAAATATTTTATTATAAATTATGTAATTTTAGACAGAAAATTAGACGGTATTCTCCTTACTGAGACATGGCTCGGCACTGACGCACGTGTTGTTCTCACAGAGACCTGTCCTCCAGATTTTAACTTTTTATTTTCAACAAGGGTGGGCAGGAAAGGAGGGGGAACTGCCTCGATCACAAGGTCAACATTATCGCCAAAGGAAGCTCCTTTTAACAACTATTTATCATTTGAATACCACGCCTTTGTTTTTAGCAGCCCTCCTATTCTTTGTGTGACTGTGTACAGACCACCCCAGCACCCTACTGCTTTTATCAGCGACTTCTCAGAGTTTTTAACCATCATTCACGCTAAGTATGATAGGATTTTAATAACTGGTGATTTTAATCTACACATTGATAAGACCTCAGACCTAGCATCTAGAGAATTTTTAAACCTCCTTCACTGCTTGGATTTTAAACAGCATGTCTGCCAGCCAACCCACGACAGGGGGCGCACCCTGGACCTGGTCATAACCTATGGCCTGTCTGTGGGTGCGCCCTCTGTCGTGGATCTGGCCGTGTCAGACCATTTTTGTGTGTTTTTTAATATCACCAGTTTTAACCAGCTGGAGGACCCTGTGAGAACAGTGAGGAAACGCCATCTTACTTCTGAAGTGGCAGCAAATTTTATCCAGATTTTAAAGAACACTCCTGCACAAATTTTACCAGCACCATGTGATTTTATCATTGACAATTTTATTCACAAACTAAGGTCAACACTTGACTCAGTGGCTCCTCTTTTAACTAAAACTATAAAAACAAGACCAATGCCACCATGGAGAAATGAAGAAATCAAAAAACTGAAAAGAACGTGCAGGAGTGCTGAGAGGAGATGGAGAAAATCAAAGCTGACAGTACACTACGACATATTTCGTCAACACCTCAAAACATACAATAAAACCATCAAACTGGCAAGAATTTCACATTTCAAAAATCTAATCTCCGAAAATAAAAATAACCCCAAATTTTTATTCTCCACAATTGAGTTTTTAACCAACGGTGACCGGAACAGGTCACCAATAACACCAACAGACTCCGTTTGTGAGGCGTTTGCTGACCACTTCAGAAGTAAAATCGATAACATTAGATCCAGTCTTTTATCTCACCAAATCTCAACCTCCGACATTCCTGGATCAATGCTTCCACCTGAGGAGACTCTGGACTCTTTTGCCCTGGTTGACGCAAGGACACTTGGTCGAGTCTTCTCCCAAGTGAAGCCCACAACCTGCCTTTTAGACCCAATTCCTACACGCTTTTTTAAAACGTTTTATGACGTTTTTGAGGAACAGCTTTTATATATGGTGAACTGCTCTCTTCAGACGGGTGTCTTCCCCACATCCTTTAAAACGGCGGTGGTGAAGCCCCTTCTGAAGAAGAGTGGCATAGACCCCACCATTTTTAATAATTACCGTCCAGTATCCAACTTACCATTTTTAAGCAAAATTTTAGAAAAACTGGTTTTTACACAGATAAATAACTTTTTATATTTAAAGGAGTCATAACCTGGTTTTATACGTATCCAGCCCCCCTTGGATCGCTTTGGATCAATTCGTAAAACTTATTAGAAAAAAAAAAAAAAAATTTAATCAAACATTGAGCTTGTTCTGACCCTTTTTCGTACCGCGATTTTATCACGCGAGATTACGCGCGAGGTTTTGACTGGTCCGGATGTGCATTGTATAATATGTAATGAGGCGCGCGTTGATTCGCCGCAGGAAGGACAGAGCCGGGGGGGCTTGCCTGCATGCAGACTCCAAAACATAAACAGCCCCCTGTCATGGCGCACACACTAAATGACGAACCTTACGGAATTCAGGCATTTATGTACGAACCAGAGTCGGAACCCGAACCGGAGAGTGAAGAGCCAGAGACGGTTGAAGAGACACGTTTACAGCAGGACGTCAGGTAGCGGACGGGGGGGGGGGTTGGGTGGTGAAAGAGGGGTGGGCTTATGCAAGTAGCCTCCACGGTGACGTCACCGTAGGCGCAGAATCAAAATCTCGTGCTTTAGGAATGCACACCCTTGTGTGCTATTCCTGTTCGGAAAAAGAGCAGAAGCGAAAAAACGGCGCCACTTTCAAACTCCAGCCTTTCAGGCAAGTTTCAACTGAGGTCAAACACAGATATGCATGTTTTAACAAGAGAAATTGCGATTTCCTGGTGATGACTCCTTTAAACAATACATTGGAGAAGTATCAGTCTGGTTTTAGGACAAACCACAGCACAGAGACAGCCCTTTTAAAGATTTTAAATGACATCAGGTTCAATTTAGATAATCATAAACTCACAGTCTTGGTTCTGCTAGATCTAACCGCCGCCTTTGATACAGTGGACCATCACATTTTAATAAACCGTTTGAGGAACCTGGTTGGTCTCTCTGGTGCTGTTTTAAATTGGTTCTCCTCTTACCTCACTGACCGAAGCTTCTTCGTAAGTCTGGATACCTGTTCCTCCAAAACACACAACCTTAAGTGCGGGGTTCCCCAGGGGTCAATTTTAGGCCCAACCCTTTTTAATCTCTACATGCTTCTCCTGGGTGATGTCATCAGGAGGCACGGCATCAGCTTCCACAGTTATGCTGACGATACACAACTGTACATCGCTGTGTCTCCTGATGACACAGGGCCTTTAGATGCCCTTTTTAATTCCATTTTAGATATCCAGTCATGGATGGCAGCAAACTTTCTACAACTCAACCAGGACAAAACAGAGGTTTAAGTCATAGGTCCTGAAGGCCAGAGAGAGAAACTTTTACCAAAATTAAATAATTTTAAATCATCGAAATCTCTGAGAAACCTGGGCGTGATTTTAGACTCTGAGCTCAGTTTTATTCCACACATTAAAAATGTAACAAAGGTAGGTTTCTACCACCTGAAGAATATAGCCAGAGTCCGCCCGTTTCTCTCACAGGCCAGTACAGAGGTGCTGATGCATGCTTTTATTTCCAGTCGTCTAGACTATTGTAATGCCCTGCTCTCTGGGCTTCCTAAAAAGAGCATCCATACTCTCCAACTGCTGCAAAACTCAGCCGCACGCGTGCTGACGAGGACCAGAGGGCGGGAGCACATTACACCAGTTTTAAAGTCGCTGCATTGGCTCCCTGTCCGCTTCAGGATCGATTTTAAGATTCTTTTACTTGTTTTTAAATGTCTTAAAGGAGTCATAACCTGGTTTTATACGTATCCAGCCCCCCTTGGATCGCTTTGGATCAATTCGTAAAACTTATTAGAAAAAAAAAAAAAAATGTAATCAAACATTGAGCTTGTTCTGACCCTTTTTCGTACCGCGATTTTATCACGCGAGATTACGCGCGAGGTTTTGACTGGTCCGGATGTCCATTGTATAATATGTAATGAGGCGCGCGTTGATTCGCCGCAGGAAGGACAGAGCCGGGGGGGCTTGCCTGCATGCAGACTCCAAAACATAAACAGCCCCCTGTCATGGCGCACACACTAAATGACGAACCTTACGGAATTCAGGCATTTATGTACGAACCAGAGTCGGAACCCGAACCGGAGAGTGAAGAGCCAGAGACGGTTGAAGAGACACGTTTACAGCAGGACGTCAGGTAGCGGACGGGGGGGGGGTTGGGTGGTGAAAGAGGGGTGGGCTTATGCAAGTAGCCTCCACGGTGACGTCACCGTAGGCGCAGAATCAAAATCTCGTGCTTTAGGAATGCACACCCTTGTGTGCTATTCCTGTTCGGAAAAAGAGCAGAAGCGAAAAAACGGCGCCACTTTCAAACTCCAGCCTTTCAGGCAAGTTTCAACTGAGGTCAAACACAGATATGCATGTTTTAACAAGAGAAATTGCGATTTCCTGGTGATGACTCCTTTAAACAATACATTGGAGAAGTATCAGTCTGGTTTTAGGACAAACCACAGCACAGAGACAGCCCTTTTAAAGATTTTAAATGACATCAGGTTCAATTTAGATAATCATAAACTCACAGTCTTGGTTCTGCTAGATCTAACCGCCGCCTTTGATACAGTGGACCATCACATTTTAATAAACCGTTTGAGGAACCTGGTTGGTCTCTCTGGTGCTGTTTTAAATTGGTTCTCCTCTTACCTCACTGACCGAAGCTTCTTCGTAAGTCTGGATACCTGTTCCTCCAAAACACACAACCTTAAGTGCGGGGTTCCCCAGGGGTCAATTTTAGGCCCAACCCTTTTTAATCTCTACATGCTTCTCCTGGGTGATGTCATCAGGAGGCACGGCATCAGCTTCCACAGTTATGCTGACGATACACAACTGTACATCGCTGTGTCTCCTGATGACACAGGGCCTTTAGATGCCCTTTTTAATTCCATTTTAGATATCCAGTCATGGATGGCAGCAAACTTTCTACAACTCAACCAGGACAAAACAGAGGTTTAAGTCATAGGTCCTGAAGGCCAGAGAGAGAAACTTTTACCAAAATTAAATAATTTTAAATCATCGAAATCTCTGAGAAACCTGGGCGTGATTTTAGACTCTGAGCTCAGTTTTATTCCACACATTAAAAATGTAACAAAGGTAGGTTTCTACCACCTGAAGAATATAGCCAGAGTCCGCCCGTTTCTCTCACAGGCCAGTACAGAGGTGCCGATGCATGCTTTTATTTCCAGTCGTCTAGACTATTGTAATGCCCTGCTCTCTGGTCTTCCTAAAAAGAGCATCCATACTCTCCAACTGCTGCAAAACTCAGCCGCACGCGTGCTGACGAGGACCAGAGGGCGGGAGCACATTACACCAGTTTTAAAGTCGCTGCATTGGCTCCCTGTCCGCTTCAGGATCGATTTTAAGATTCTTTTACTTGTTTTTAAATGTCTTAAAGGAGTCATAACCTGGTTTTATACGTATCCAGCCCCCCTTGGATCGCTTTGGATCAATTCGTAAAACTTATTAGAAAAAAAAAAAAAAATGTAATCAAACATTGAGCTTGTTCTGACCCTTTTTCGTACCGCGATTTTATCACGCGAGATTACGCGCGAGGTTTTGACTGGTCCGGATGTGCATTGTATAATATGTAATGAGGCGCGCGTTGATTCGCCGCAGGAAGGACAGAGCCGGGGGGGCTTGCCTGCATGCAGACTCCAAAACATAAACAGCCCCCTGTCATGGCGCACACACTAAATGACGAACCTTACGGAATTCAGGCATTTATGTACGAACCAGAGTCGGAACCCGAACCGGAGAGTGAAGAGCCAGAGACGGTTGAAGAGACACGTTTACAGCAGGACGTCAGGTAGCGGACGGGGGGGGGGTTGGGTGGTGAAAGAGGGGTGGGCTTATGCAAGTAGCCTCCACGGTGACGTCACCGTAGGCGCAGAATCAAAATCTCGTGCTTTAGGAATGCACACCCTTGTGTGCTGTTCCTGTTCGGAAAAAGAGCAGAAGCGAAAAAACGGCGCCACTTTCAAACTCCAGCCTTTCAGGCAAGTTTCAACTGAGGTCAAACACAGATATGCATGTTTTAACAAGAGAAATTGCGATTTCCTGGTGATGACTCCTTTAATGGTCTTGGGCCCTCTTATTTATCTGACCTTCTCCTATTATATCAACCCTCACGGACCCTGAGGTCCTCTGGCACCGGCCTTTTAACCTTTCCACAAGTCAGATTGAAAACACACGGGGAGGCGGCTTTTAGTTATTATGGTCCCCGACTGTGGAACAGCCTGCCGCAGAACCTCAGGGCCGCAGAGAATGTTGATGTTTTTAAAAAACGGCTCAAGACTCATCTTTTTAGTCTGGCTTTTAATTAACTTTCTATTATTTTAAGTCTGCTATTTTATTCCCCAAGTTTTAATCTATTATTTTAAGTTTGCTTATTTTAGTAGTTTATACTGATTTTATTCTATCCTATTTAGCTATTTAGCTTTTTTATCTAGTTTTTGCTATTTATTTTATTACTGCTATCTTGTTCTATTTTACATTATTTTATCTCTTTTACCGTCGACTGACGGGAACCAGAGTCCCTCATGGTGTGGATGGCCTTTCACTCACCGATGTCTCAGTGCCGAGCCATGTCTCTACAGTTTTAGCCAATGCAGTGCGTGGGGGTGTGTGTGTGTGTGTGTGGTGTCCATACCCGAGTTGCGTGCATGTTAGTGTGAGAGTGCGAGTGTGTTCCGGGTGGGGGGTCGGGTCTTTCTTTCTGTTGTTGTTGTTTTTATTGTTGTTGTTGTTTTGTTCTTATTTTCTAAATTTGTATTTTCTGTACGGCACTTTGTGTTGCATTTACCTGCATGAATGGTGCCATATAAATAAATAAAATTGAATTGAATTGAAAGCTCTGCTCCCCATGGTGGTGAGCCGGGCAGAGGGGACAGTGAGGTGGATGGAAGAGGAGGATCTGAGGGAGCGGGTGGAGGTGGCAGTGTGAAGGAGGTCAGACAGGTAGGGAGGGGCTGGCAAAGCTGTGAATGGCTTTAAAGGTATGAAGGAGGATTTTGATGTTAATACGGAAGATAATTGGAAGCCAGTGGAGTTGCTGTAGGATGGGGGGTGATGTGGTGAAAAGTCTTAAACTAATTTAGCACCTAGCCAAGTTAAAAGGCAAGCAAGCCAATAAAGTTTCTTATTAACAAGGAAAAACAATATTTTAAAAGCCAAAACAGTGCACAACGTGAGCATGGTCATGTTTTTCCACAAACCATATAAAACTCAATAAACTCAACTGTATAGAAAGTGGTTCAAACTGGCTCCACCTTGACAGCAGAGACAGTCTGGTGTTGTAGTTCAGGCTCACATGTTCATGGAGTGACGTTCACAAACGTAGACTGACGTTTGCAACAGCATTTATAAACACCAGGTGGATTTATAAAACTATTAAAACATGGAACGGCAGGGAAAAGATAAACAAGAGGTTTGGTTTTGACAAAAGTTTTGTTTTGTTCTTTTGCTGGCAAGTCGTTAGCAGCAGAAACAGTATTTCATCAGCCATGTTAACACATTAGTAGCAAACGTGTCTTTTTAGGAATACGTGAATATAAATAACTGAATATTTGGTGCATGTAAACGCATCATTGAAAGCTTCATAGGTAAACTTCTCAAAGTAGTTGAATCTGACCTGAGAGTTTCCAGTCGACAGTGTGGACTCTCCAGGCCAGCAGACAGCAGCTTCACTCCTGAATCCTGCAGGTCGTTGGTACTCAGGTCCAGGTCTCTTAGACTGGAGGACTGGGAGCTGAGAACTGAGGACAGACCTTCACAGCTTCTCTCTGAGAGGTTACAGCCACTGAGTCTGAAGAGGAACCAGAAACAATTACAAACAACTGTTCATCACCTCAGGTTCTAACTGACATTTTTGTCATAATTAAGTTATTCACATATTCTTATTCTATGACAACTTAGTAACATTATGTGAGGTGTTTTATTTAGGAAACTAAAAGGTTCTATTTCCAAAGTCAAACCATCTTGGTTCTCTAAGGTTCTACTTGTGAGCCAATCAGCAGGTCAAATGCACACAGGAAGACCAATGGGGTTCTGCTTCTTTGTCATGTTGCTGTGGTTGCTCAGTGGCAGCAGCAACAAGGAGCAGAGGAAATGTCACGCCAACGCAACGCTTAGAAGGAACCTCAAGATCAAGCCTTGTGAAAGACAGCAGGACAAACACCAGACTAGTTCAGTCTTGCTAATAAGTTTATTTTCATTGTTAGCTACCATGCTAGCCAGCTAACACTGGCTTCCTATGATTAGTATGGCAACATTAGGAATATATAGGAAGCTAGCATTATCTGGCTAGCATTAGCATATGAAGCTGGGAACCCAAACGTCGTCCTGTCTGAGATCATAGCCTCGTCTCCACAGAATGAGAATCTCAACACTGACACACAAAGCGTCACACAAGTTCTTGGTTCGTGAGACTTCTGTGAATTCACCTTGTATGTGTTATTTGTGTCATTTGCGCTGCCCATTGTGAAATGGCTACTATTCACGTCTTTGATTGACTTTGTATGCAATTATGCTGTGTGACAAATTCACTTTGTGTCTTGTGTGAGCAGCATTGGGGTTAGAAGGTCCTGTTTGCATTAAACCCAAGAAGAAGAACATATTTGAATCTTATGTATGAAAAGGACTTGTTCTCATATAACTTTAGCAGTTGCAGTCTGATGTCTGTCCATCTGTCCTCACATGAGTGTCCAGTCTGATGTCTGTCCATCTGTCCTCACCTGAGAGTGTCCAGTCTGATGTCTGTCCATCTGTCCTCACCTGAGAGTGTCCAGTCTGATGTCTGTCCATCTGTCCTCACCTGGGTGTCCAGTCTGATGTCTGTCCATCTGTCTTCACCTGAGGGTGTCCAGTCTGATGTCTGTCCATCTGTCCTCACCTGAGAGTGTCCAGTCTGATGTCTGTCCATCTGTCCTCACCTGGGTGTCCAGTCTGATGTCTGTCCATCTGTCTTCAGCTGAGGGTGTCCAGTCTGATGTCTGTCCATCTGTCCTCTCCTGAGTGTCCAGTCTGATGTCTGTCCATCTGTCCTCACCTGAGTGTCCAGTCTGATGTCTGTCCATCTGTCCTCACCTGAGTGTCCAGTCTGATGTCTGTCCATCTGTCCTCACCTGAGTGTCCAGTCTTATGTCTGTCCATCTGTCCTCACCTGAGTGTCCAGTCTTATGTCTGTCCATCTGTCCTCACCTGAGAGTGTCCAGTCTCCAGTGTGGACCCTCCAGTCCAGCAGACAGCAGCTTGACTCCTGAGTCTCCTGGATGATTGTAGCTCAGGTCCAGCTGTCTCAGATAGGAGGGGTTGGAGTCCAGAGCTGAGGCCAGAGAAGAACAGCCGTCCTCTGTGATCAGACAACCTGACAGACTGAAGACACACACACTACTGTCACTTCTGGGGACATTACATAGACTTATGTCCATTTGTCCACTTTTTAAAATGAGAAAAAGTGATATTTGTCTTTTGCTGTGTTGATGTTGTACTGGGTGGGATAAGCGTGAATGAGTGATGGACAGAGATGGACAGAGGAGGAAGTTAAAAGAAAGACAAGAGACGAGCTGAAATGATTGAGAGAGAAATTGAAGCGTTAGAAAAGAGAAGAAACAACAGTTGAAACAGTCTATGTGGTCTGTCTTCAGACCTGGTGTGCCAACAAAGATCTGGTATTGATTTTAAACCATCGAGCAAAGAAAAAAGGCTGTAATTCAATAACATTTCAACAATGTTCATAGTTTTCATATTGAACTGGAGGAATTATGAATAACAAGTACTCTGATAATAACAGTAAAATACAAAACACAGCTTTGAAAATGTGCTTCTTAAGAGTCTCAGAACATATGAGGCATTCAGGTGTTCAACTGCCAGTTGGAAGAAAAGAGTCTGTCTTGAGCGTTCCTCTTTGAGAGCAGCCGTGTGAACTTATCTATCGGCTCTAGATTTCACCGACCTGACTGACGTTTATCACCTCCACTCTCTGATCCATCTGTCAGCTGTCAGTGAGTCTCGTCAGTTGTCACCATAGAAACGTCACTCACAGAAACTCCAGTTTGCACAGATTTGATTAAGTTCGGAGTTAACGTTTCACCCCGTCGCATTACTGGGTAATTTAGTGTTTGTGAATAGCAACCAGTGAGATGATTTAGCCTCCAACCATCTGAACCAGTGTAGTGATGCTAACGCTGCAGCAGTAAAATGGAAACGCTCCGTCATCATTTCATAATTCTCAATGATCTATCAGTTATGGGTCTGGGTCCAGATAGGACGGGGTCTGGGTCTGGATCTGGGCCAAGCTCCACCTCTTAGTGACCCTTGCTATAGAGCCTTTTACAGTCATTGTCATCATAAATGTGTGTGCACATGTTGGTGTTAAAATGGCGTTTTGTCTCCGCCGTGCAGACGAGTTAGAAGCTTTAAACTTTGAATTAAAACTGTCAGCAGCATCAAAATGTCTGGTTGGTTCATGTTCAGTTGTCAGAGTTGATATTCCAATCAGGCATCAACCTCTGGTTCAGAAAAGTGAAGTCAAGCCTGAAGGTCCTTAAAGCTGCATTCTCTCTGCTGGCCACTAGGGGGTGTTTTCATGAATAATATGTCTTCATTGCATCTGCATAGCTTTGAGTCTGCATGTGGGTCCTCCCTGCTGTTTCAGCCACCGTGACAAGAATATTAGTTCATTTCATATAAAACTCAATAAACTCAACTGTATAGAAAGTGGTTCAAACTGGCTCCACCTTGACAGCAGAGACAGTCTGGTGTTGTAGTTCAGGCTCACATGTTCATGGAGTGACGTTCACAAACGTAGACTGACGTTTGCAACAGCATTTATTTACATTTACATTTAGGTCATTTAGCAGACGCTTTTGTCCAAAGCGACTTACAATAAGTACATTTGTCAAAAGAAGGAAACAAAGAAACCACAACGTATCATTGCCGATAAAGTAAGAGCTAAAAATAGAACAAGTGTTAGGTCCTCATCTGAGTAAAGTAGTACTTCAAGAGCAACAGTGCTACGATCAGAGTGCTATAGGTAAGTTTTTTTTTTTTTTTTGGGGGGGGGGGGGGGGGGTGTTAGTGGGTCATGCTATGTAGAGTCGAGGTGAAGTCTGAACAGGTGAGTCTTGAGCCTTTTCCGGAAGATGGCAAATGACTCTGCTGTCCTGACATTAGTCGGGAGTTCGTTCCACCACTGAGGACCAGAACAGAGAAGAGTCTGGACTTTGCTGAGCGACATTTGTTTGATTTCAGCGATGGTGGTACCAGCCGGCCAGCTGAAGTAGAGGAGCGAAGTGCTCGCTTCGGGGCATGAGGTTTGACCAGTGTTTGAAGGTAGATGGGTGCCGTTCCATTGATGGCCCTGAAGGCCAGTGTCATCGTCTTGAATTGGATGCGTGCTGCAACAGGGAGCCAGTGGAGGTCACGGAGGAGGGGGGTCACATGGGAGAATTTGGGTAGATTGAAGATAAGGCGTGCTGCAGCGTTCTGGATACGATGCAATGGTTTAATCGCAGAGGCCGGGAGTCCGGCCAGGAGAGAGTTGCAGTAGTCAAGGCCGGAGATGACCAGTGCTTGGACCAGCAGTTGCGTTGCATCCTTTGTGAGGAAGGTCCGAATCCTGCGGATATTGTAGAGGGCAAATCTGAAGGATTGGGCCACAGCAGTGATGTTGGGGGTGCAGGATAGTTGGTAATCGAGGATTACACCCAGGTTCCTCGCAGTTGACAACGGCAATACTGTGATGCCCTCGACAGTGACCGACAGGTCCATGCGAGGGCAGTCTCGCATAAACACCAGGTGAATTTATAAAACTATTCAAACATGGAACGGCAGGGAAAAGATAAACAAGAGGTTTGGTTTTGACAAAAGTTTTGTTTTGTTCTTTTGCTGGCAAGTCGTTAGCAGCAGAAACAGTATTTCATCAGTCATGTAAACAGATTAGTAGCAAACGTGTCTTTTTAGGAATACGTGAATATAAATAACTGAATATTTGGTGCATGTAAACGCATCATTGAAAGCTTCATAGGTAAACTTCTCAAAGAAGTTGAATCTGACCTCAGAGTTTCCAGTCGACAGTGTGGACTCTTCAGGCCAGCAGACAGCAGCTTCACTCCTGAATCCTGCAGGTCGTTGGTACTCAGGTCCAGGTCTCTTAGACTGGAGGACTGGGAGCTGAGAACTGAGGACAGACCTTCACAGCTTCTCTCTGAGAGGTTACAGCCACTGAGTCTGAAGAGGAATCAGAAATTACTGATGAAACAATTACAAACAACTGTTCATCCCCTCAGGTTCTAACTGACATTATTATCATAATTTACGTTATTCACATATTCTTATTCTATGACAACTTAGTAACATTATGTGAGGTGTTTTATTTAGGAAACTAAAAGGTTCTATTTCCAAAGTCAAACCACCTTGGTTCTCTAAGGTTCTACTTGTGAGCCAATCAGCAGGTCAAATGCACACAGGAAGACCAATGGGGTTGTGCTTCTTTGTCATGTTGCTGTGGTTGCTCAGTGGCAGCAGCAACAAGGAGCAGAGGAAATGTCACGCCAATGCAACGCTTAGAAGAAACCTCAAGATCAAGCCTTGTGAAAGACAGCAGGACAAACACCAGACTAGTTCAGTCTTGCTAATAAGTTTATTTTCATTGTTAGCTACCATGCTAGTCAGCTAACACTGGCTTCCTATGATTAGTATGGCAACATTAGGAATATATAGGAAGCTAGCATTATCTGGCTAGCATTAGCATATGAAGCTGGGAACCCAAACGCCGTCCTGTCTGAGATCATAGCCTCGTCTCCACAGAATGAGAATCTCAACACTGACACACAAAGCGTCACACAAGTTCTTGGTTCGTGAGACTTCCGTGAATTTGCCTTGTATGTGTTATTTGTGTCATTTGCGCTGCCCATTGTGAAATGGCTTCTATTCACGTCTTTGATTGACTTTGTATGCAATTATGCTGCGTGACAAATTCACTTTGTGTCTTGTGTGAGCAGCATTGGGGTTAGAAGGTCCTGTTTGCATTAAACCCAAGAAGAAGAACATATTTGAATCTTATGTATGAAAAGGACTTGTTCTCATATAACTTTAGCAGTTGCAGTCTGATGTCTGTCCATCTGTCTTCACCTGAGAGTGTCCAGTCTGATGTCTGTCCATCTGTCCTCACCTGAGAGTGTCCAGTCTCCAGTGTGGACCCTCCAGTCCAGCAGACAGCAGCTTGACTCCTGAGTCTCCTGGATGATTGTAGCTCAGGTCCAGCTGTCTCAGATAGGAGGGGTTGGAGTCCAGAGCTGAGGCCAGAGAAGAACAGCCGTCCTCTGTGATGAGACAACCTGACAGACTGAAGACACACACACTACTGTCACTTCTGGGGACTTTACATAGACTTATGTCCATTTGTCCACTTTTTAAAATGAGAAAAAGTGATATTTGTCTTTTGTTGTGTTGATGTTGTACTGGGTGGGATAAGCGTGGCTGAGTGATGGACAGAGATGGACAGAGGAGGAAGTTAAAAGAAAGACAAGAGACGAGCTGAAATGATTGAGAGAGAAATGCTCCATCATCATTTAATTATTCTCAATGATCTATCAGTTATGGGTCTGGGTCCAGATAGGACAGGGTCTGGGTCTGGATCTGGGCCAAGCTCCACCTCTTAGTGACCCTTGCTATAGAGCCTTTTACAGTCATTGCTATCATAAATGTGTGTGCACATGTTGGTGTTAAAATGGCGTTTTGTCTCCGCCGTGCAGACGAGTTAGAAGCTTTAAACTTTGAATTAAAACTGTCAGCAGCATCAAAATGTCTGGTTGGTTCATGTTCAGTTGTCAGAGTTGATATTCCAATCAGGCATCAACCTCTGGTTCAGAAAAGTGAAGTCAAGCCTGAAGGTCCTTAAAGCTGCATTCTCTCTGCTGGCCACTAGGGGGTGTTTTCATGAATAATATGTCTTCATTGCATCTGCATAGCTTTGAGTCTGCATGTGGGTCCTCCCTGCTGCTTCAGCCACCGTGAAAGAATATTAGTTCATTTCATATAAAACTCAATAAACTCATTTGTATAGAAAGTGGTTCAAACTGGCTTTTTTTACTTTTTATTTAGGTAAAACACGTGAAGATGTACAAAAATCACACCTGCATCAGTCTACGATCCATATCATATTACCTTCAGTCAAAAATACATACAATAACTGTACAAGTCAAACATGAGATCAGAGGGGTATTCCACCAAACTCGCTAATTAAAGCGGCGCTTACCTGGTTAAGCCTGGTTAGAACTAACGCCAACTTCCACTTGCGGCTAAACCCATTCCATGCATTTCAGCCGCGCCTTGTTGAGGCTAATTCAAGCCAGGTTAACGTTGTCGTGTGTTACGCCGTTCACGGGATATGAAGCCAGCCCAGAACCGTGAATGTCGAATGATCGAGAAAATGGCAGAAAAGACCAGAGCAAAAATGAATGATGGAACTGTATGAGGAGTACAAATCCATCATAACCAATAAAGGGAATACTGTAGTGATAAATAAAAATCGTGAGGCTGCTTGGGCAAGAATTGCGGAGCGATTAAATACGGAAGTACCGTTAAGAGTAACATGTTCTAATATAATACTGACGACAATTTCTCAAATGTGAGGATAGTGTAGAGGTAATGCGCCGGCTTTGCACGTGGCCGGCCAAGGTTCAATTCCCGACTATGGAACTTTTTGAAACTACTTTCTTTGGCCGGAACTCTCTCTCTCTCTCTTTTTTTTTAGATAGGCCTAGTAAATGCATCTACATTGACCAACTCATTTATCTCATCAATTCAATGAACACATTCAATGAACCTATTAATGAACTCACCTGAAAGGAATTTATGTGGCTGAAAATTGCATGCAGCAATGCCTTTGTCATTGGGATCTATAACATGCTATTAATAATAACATCTTTATGCCTATCATGTTTTTGCAAGTTATATTTGGGTTCTGGGGAAATTGTATGACAAATTTATCATAGTTAAGGTAAAATGTTGGTCTAATTCTCTGATCTAAAGACAATTATACAGGCAAAAAAAAAAAAAACACACATGAGATGTCCTCGCCGGGATGTGAACCTGGGATGCCCACATTCAAGGGCAAGGTGCATCACCACTCACCCAACTGGGGTTTTTTGGTCTTAAAAAAAATAAACCATTTATTCATATTTTTTTAATTGCAAGCATGTATTTTTAGACGCTTGATGAAAATATAGTCTGTTTGTACTTCATATATGTAATTTTGGTAATTTTTGGTCTTTCACGTGACGAAATCACGAGGACTAGGCTTGGCGGAACCTTCTGCTGGTACAGTTGTTTCCGACAGACGGACTTGCCTGATGGTTAGCCTGCCCCGGAGCAGGCTAGTTTGGTCGGATAAATTCCCATGGTTACTTAGCGGAGAGTGCCTCAAGTCACGTTGATGGAACGCAACTCTCGCTAAAGGTAGCGAGGCTTATTGAAATTAGCCCGGCTTTGCGCTTGGCGAGCTTGATGGAATACCCCTCAGAAATATTTTACAACAGATAACCACAACATTCTTGAATTCTGACCTCTCTAATATTCACTAGCACAGACAAATGTGAAACCAAAACAGGTGTTAATGGAAAAAATAAATAAATGATTAAAAATGTAAACAATAATACAAATAATTAAGCAACCAAAAAGCCACATATGTAAATAAAAATAAATACAATTTTAAAAACAAAAATAGGTATTTAGAGCTCTGGCATCGCTTGTATTATCGGTTTCCATCTTCTCTCAAATCTTTCTAGTTTCAGTTGTAATCTTGCTGTAGTTTTTTCCATAATAAAAACCTTTTTTACATTTGCTTCCAATTCCCATCTTTCTTTAACATCCATATTATTGTCGTTGGATTCATATTGTAGTGCTTTATATATTTTTGAAATCAGCGCTTTTTTTACTCTTCCTCTGTAAATGACATGAGCAGTTCTTCAACCTTGGTTGGTTCTTTGCTTATTCTCTCCCATTCGTTATGTTTCTGGAGGTAGTGTCTCAGTTGCAAATATTTCTAAAAATCATTATTTGGTAAATTAAATTCCTGTTTGAGTTGTTCAAACAATTTCAAAATTTGCCCTGTAAAAATTTGTGCTATATATATTAACCCCTTGTTAGTCCATTTCTCAAACCCTGCATCCATAGTACCCGGTACAAAGTCTGGATTTTGGGATATTTTTGTAGCTTTACTTACAGATCTTGATATATTTAAGTTATTTTGTATTGTCGTCCATATTTTCATTGTTTCTATAATCAAATCATTTTTAATTTTAAGCTTCTTTTGCACCGACCTGGTTACAAATGGTAGTGACTCCAAAGACACAGTAGGGCAGGCCCTTTGCTCCATCTCCACCCATATTGCCTCTCTATCCTTAGTTATCCATAATATAAGAGCTCTAAGTTGAGCAGCCCAGTAATAGTTCTTTAGATTTGGTAAATTTAGCCCTCCCTTACTTTTGGGGGCTAAAAGTGTCTTGTATTTAATTCTTGCTTTTTTGTTTTGCCATAAAAATTTGGACATACTTTTGTCCAGCATTTTAAAGGTGGAGCCAGAAATCATAACCGGAAGTGACTGAAACAGAAACAATAGTCTCGGCAATATATTCATTCTAATTGTTTCTACCCTGCCAATGAGAGTCAGGGGTAAAATCGCCCATCTATCCAAGTCTTTTTTAATTTCCTTTATCAGTTTTCCATAATTTGCATCATATAACTGTGAGACATTAGGAGAAATAATAACACCTAGATATCTAAACCCTTTGTCGGTCCATTTAAACCCAACCCTTTCTTTTAACTCTGCTGGACATTTACCTGAGATCATTAGTCAAGTATCCTGACATTTTTCCATATTCACTAAGATTCTCCAACAGGGCTGGAATCGATAGGGATGGTTAATTTAAAAGTGATAATAAATCATCTGCAAACAGTGATATTTTATGTTCCACCCCCCCTTCATCCCTTATTCCCAATATTTGATTGTTTTGTCTTATTGATTCGGCCAATGGTTCAATACTTAAAGCGAACAACAGTGGACTCAAACAATCACCTTGTCTGACTCCTCTTTTGAGGTAGAAGAAATCTGAGCAACATCCATTAATTCTGATCTGTGATTTGGGGTCTTTGTAAATTATTTTTACCCATTCTATAAAATTCTGGGGGAATCCAACAGCTGATAAAGTCTGGTACAAAAAGCTCCATTTCACTCTATCGAAAGCCTTCTGGGCATCGAGACTAAGCATCATAGAAGTCTGAGATTTGGATTTTGTACTTGAAATAATATTTAATATTCTCCTAATGTTGTTTGCTCCCTGCCTCCCGCTAATGAACCCAGTTTGGTCTATTTTAATTAATTTAGTTATATATTTTTGCATTCGTTTTGCCATTATGCTTGTAAGAATCTTTAAATCATTGCAGAGTAAACTCACAGGTCTATCCTTCACACAGAGTTGGATCTTTTCCTTCTTTTTGCAAGACTGATATGATGGCCTCTGACCATGACTTAGGTGGGTCCCCAGATGTTAGAGCATAATTAAATACTTTGTATAACACAGGTGTTATCTCCTCTCTAAAACTGTTGTAGAACTCTCCTGGAAATCCATCCGTCCCAGGTGATTTATGATTTTTAAGAGTTTTGATAGTATCCAATATTTCCTGTGTAGAAACTGGCCTAATCATTTTGGATGCCTCTTCTCTTGACAGGGTTTTTTAAGAAAGGCTTGTGTGTCATTATCATTGTGGTCAGATTGTGAGTCATCATATAAGCCTTTATAATACTCTGCAAAGGCCTCTGCAATTTCTTTAGGTTTTACTATAGTTTGTTTATATGTGGTGTGTTTTATTTGTGATATTATTCTATTTGTTTGGGCCTTTCTTAGTTGGAATGCTAATAAGCGACTAGCTCTATTACCCATTTGGTAGTATCTCTGGCTTGTAAAACGTAGAGATCCTTCTGCTTTAAATGTTAAGAGTTCATCTAATTTCCCTCTGATTGTTTTTAAATCCCAAAGTATGGATTTATCTGATGTTCTTTTATGTTCCATCTCTAATTCTTAAATCTTATTCTCCAATTGTCTTTGTTTTTTTAGTCGAGCTTTCTTCATTCGAGATGATATTTCTATTATTTTCCCTCGTATCACTGCTTTCCCTGCTTACCTCCCCGTTATCATTCATTTGAAAGTATTCCTTTAAATTCTGCTTTATTTCTTTTATTACACTGTCACTCGACAGAATAGACACATTCATCCTCCAATATCTGAAAAATTGCTCATTACCTAGATCTATGGTTAGGGTAACAGGTGCATGGTCACTTATAGTAATATTTTCTATTCCACATTTCAGTACTTTGTGTATATGTTGCTGTGATACATAAAAAAAATCTATCCTCGAATAGCTACCATGCGGGTTTGAATCAAATGTATAGTCCCTCCTCTCTGGATTGTTATCCCTCCATGGATCAGTAAGACTGAGCTCTTTAGGCATGTTGTTCAATACTGTAGATTTTCTCATGCTTGGTCCCTGATCTGGGGGAAACCTGTCTAATCTGCCACTTTGTATTGTGTTAAAATCTCCCCCCATCAGTAACATCCCCTTTGCTTCACTGGTTATTACTTTAGCTATCTGATTAAAGAATGTGTCTTTCTTCTCATTTGGGGCATATACATTTAGTATTGAAATAATCATGTCTCCGGCTGCACGGTGGTGTAGTGGGTAGCACTGTCACCTCACAGCGGTCGGCCCGGGTTCCTTCTGTGTGGAGTTTGCATGTTCTCCCCGTGTAAGCGTGGGTTCTCTCTGGGTTCTCTGGCTTCCTCCCACAGTCCAAAGGCATGCAGGATGGGGATAGGTTCATTGGTGACTCTAAATTGCTTGTAGGTGTGAATGGTTGTTTGTCTCTACATGTCTCCCTGTGATAGACTGGCGTCCTGTCCAGGTGAACCCTGCCTTCGCCCAATGACAGCTGGGATCGGCTCCATCCCCCCCGCGACCCTGAATACAGGATAAAGGGTCATTCTGTGCCAACTCAGCCACCCATGTACATGACACCTCTCAGATTTTGCTGAAAAGCGGTGAAAATATGCCTTATGTTACCAAACGAGGGAATCTGAAGCTTCAGGTCAATATCTCAAACGGTTTGCCCGTGGCGTCCATTTGAATTTCAAGTGCCACACCCCTTTTTGACACATTGGAATTTCGCATTTCATTTGTTGGCATTTTTGGAGGCCCATAACTTCTGTTCTAATAGTGATAGAAGGCTGAAAATTGCTCTGTTAGTTCATTGTAATGTGTACTACACAATTCTTCAGGCAGAATCAACATTCCTTACTGTTTGAGGTGGGTCACCAAAGTCCAATTCTTTTTCGACGGCCAAAATTATTTTTCACTTTTTGGGTGCTCCTAGCACCACGATGAATAATCATATTTATTCTAAACAGGATTATTTGTTAAACTGGGACCTTTGCTCTTGGTCATTTGGGGATCCAAATATGGGGTTCCAAAAGAGTCACCTCTGCCCGGGAGGGTTTTTGGACCCCCATAAATCCCCCACCAGTGGTACCATACCCTTCAAATTAATTTTGGCAAGAGCAAAGGTCCCAGTTTAACAAATAATCCTGTTTAGAATAAATATGATTATTCATCGTGGTGCTAGGAGCACCCAAAAAGTGAAAAATAATTTTGGCCGTCGAAAAAGAATTGGAGTTTGGTGACCCACCTCAAACAGTAAGGAATGTTGATTCTGCCTGAAGAATTGTGTAGTACACATTACAATGAACTAACAGAGCAATTTTCAGCCTTCTATCACTATTAGAACAGAAGTTATGGGCCTCCAAAAATGCCAACAAATGAAATGCGAAATTCCAATGTGTCAAAAAGGGGTGTGGCACTTGAAATTCAAATGGACGCCACAGGCAAACCGTTTGAGATATTGACCTGAAACTTCAGATTCCCTCGTTTGGTAACATAAGGCATATTTTCACCGCTTTTCAGCAAAATCTGAGAGGTGTCATGTACATGATACCCCGATTTTGGCTGTTTTCACATGGAATGACCCTAAAGCGGTAGACAATGGATGGATAATCATGTCTCCTATAGATCCTACAATCATTACATATCATCCAGTATTATCCTTAATCTCTTTTTCAACCTTAATTGGTGTACCTTTATCAATTAAAATAGCTACCCCTCTCCTTTTGCCATATGTGGCATAAAATACCTGGTTCACCCATTCCCTTTTTAATTTTGTATGTTCGGTGTCTGTCAGATGTGTCTCTTGTAGTAAAGCTATTGAACATTGTAATTGTTTTAGTTGGCTCAGTATCTTTTTCCTCTTAATGGGATGATTCAGACCGTGTACGTTGTATGACACAAGATTAAGCTTATTCATATTATTTCCAAATAAGACCCACAAGCTCTATACCTCAAACAAAAGTAAGAAATTAAACAAAACCTTGCATAATAAAGAAAACAAGAAATGTACATCTCCATCAGAACCAGAACCCATGTAAAACAGGAACATGAACGTGTGTCTTCCAAAAGTCCCATCATCAGAGAGTCGTGGCATTTTCTCTCTGGGGAAAAAGCACTATGTGCAACCACAACCTAGGGTTGTGAAGAACTCAAACTTACAAATTCACTCTTCATAAAACCAATATTTCTGTCAGTTTAACAAGTAGTGCATAAACTAGCTTCGCTCATATTCACCAGACCCTGTAGTGAAGGCAGATACAAAAAGTATTACCTATTCTTAACTGTCCATTATTACACCTCACCTTTATTTTATTGTTTTGTTCTTACGATATCAGTAGAGGTGTTGAGTTTACTCCATGAGGGCATGTACGTCTTCTTCTGTGATGTGGGGCCATCTCCGCCTTCCTCTCTGTCCTGTCGCCGCGGTCCAGCTGCTCTGCGTCATCATCCTCTGCAGCCTCTCCGTCCTGTCTTCATCCACCTCAATCCCCATGTCCTTTAACACAGGTGCTGCCTCCGTTAGTGTGGCAAAGGTCTTTGTCCCTGAGTCCAAAAACACTTTAAGCTGGGCTGGGTAGGGGGACTGTGCCTTCACGTTTTCCTCCTTCAGCTTTTTGATGACATCCCTCACCTGTTTCCTCTTCTTTTGAACCTCCGTCGTGTAGTCTTGATTAAAGTAGATGGTTTGTCCCTCGTATGTAGTCTTCTGTTTCCAGGCTTGCCGTATCACATATTCCTTAACTTTGTAATCCAAGAAGCACACAATGATCGCTCTCGGCGGGGCCGCGCTGTCCTTGGGTTTAGCCGCCAGTGACCGGTGCGCCCTCTCGATGCGTATTTCTATGTCGCCTGCGATTTGGATTTTGGACTTAATGAGTCCCGTTATGAAGTCTATGGTGTCGTTCTTCTCTGCGCCCTCTGGGATGCCGTGAATCCATATTTTGTTGCGTCTCATTCTTGACTCCAGGTCATCGCACTTACCACATAGTTTGGCCGTTTGCTGGAGTAGGAAGGCGGCTGACCGCTCCAGTCGCGTCGCCCTGTCCTCTGGATTTCCAATTCTTTCCTCCATGTGTCCCGCTCTTTGCTCCAGGGATGCCGTTCTTTCCATAAGCTCCTTCATGTTCATTTCTAGTCATAGCTCTCTTGTTGTCACCTGCTGCTTCGGCATGTTGCTGTCTGAATTTGTGCAGCTCCATTAATATAAACGAGTCATGTTCGCTGCTAGCCGACTCTAGCCGCTCCATATCTGGGCTCACTCCCTCCACCGACTCGGTACAACTTGCCTTTGCACCGTCCTCCTCTCCAGGCTTCCCTATCTTAACCATAAACTTTCCACAAACTTTGTTCGTCGACTGATTTCCCAGGTTTCCGTACTTTCTGCCGATTTTTCTTTAGTTAATGGCTAGTTTTAATTGGTTTTCTTTAGAGCTACTTTTCCCGCTGCTGACTACAACATGACGCCACTGGAAGTCCTCGTGACAAGAATATTAGTTCATTTCATATAAACTCAATAAACTCAACTGTACAGAAAGTGGTTCAAACTGGCTCCACCTTGACAGCAGAGACAGTCTGGTGTTGTAGTTCAGGCTCACATGTTCATGGAGTGACGTTCACAAACGTAGACTGACGTTTGCAACAGCATTTATAAACACCAGGTGGATTTATAAAACTATTAAAACATCGAACGGCAGGGAAAAGATAAACAAGAGGTTTGGTTTTGACAAAAGTTTTGTTTTGTTTTGGGTCATTCCATGTCATTTCATCAAATTTCTGAAAATCTTCCCACTTGACCATCTCAGAATGTCACGAAAAAATTCAAGTACAAAGACACACTTTTTAATAGGAAATATCCAAAATATTAGGTCTCTACTGTCAACAGTTTTCTCATGAAACATCATTGAATGAAGGGTAGTTTAGATGGTTTTTGGCATCATGCTCTGAAAAGCCATTTTTAAACAGCAATATCTGGAAAACTATCTCACCTGTGGCCTTCAAATTCAACAGTGTATATCTGTTACTAATAGCCTCCAGACATGGAATATCAGGGGTGTAGCTCAATGATAACCTAGTATGGTAGGTACTTAAATTGAGGCTTGTTGAAATAAAGTAGTACATTTGAAGAGTGGCTGAGCTCCCATTTTTGCAGATAAAAGACTTCTATCACTTCTGCCTCTATCTCTGGTGTTAGCTTAAACATTCTACAAAATATGGTTTCTCTCAGATGATTAGTTTCACAGATATTAAGGCTCAAAAATGGAAGTGAACACATCTTTGCCCAACTTCAGAGTCATATTCCAAAAAACTGACAAGTATCAGGTCCAAACTTACTTTTTTTTAAAGATCATATTCTTGTTAAAATCATATTAAAAAATCGGGAGGGTGTTTTGCCTCATTTTGTCGCAGTGATTTTTTAAAATCCTGATATTGGTGGGGTTTTTGTGGCCGTTTTGGGTACTGCATGTCCTAATATTCTACTAGTAAACATCACAGCAGGGCAATTCAATTGTGTTTTTTACCATTTACCAAAGACCTACATAGTGGGGAGGTCGGACTGTCGGAACCGACGTAGCTCACGGGCTCTTCTTCCGGTCGGGAGATTATTTAAGGACGGAACGGAAGCCGGGTACATCCTCTCCCTTTGATTAACGGCGCGACGCGGAAGTATTGACAGCAGCGTGACAGACGGCAGGCGATTGTTTGCGGTAGGTTCGTAGTCTATCGCTACACTAAGTGTAAATAAAGAGCACACGAAAAAGACGTTATAAAAACCATGTGCATGTGTTCCCGTAGAGCCCAGGTCGAGTTCGGTCAGCGTGGCCGCCGTAAAGGCACGGCCTTTAATTCCTCTTGGACAAGGTACAGCACGTTGTGTATTTTTATACTCATGTTTGTAATATATCGTTTGCTAAAATATGCCTCAAGGTGATCTGATATGCATGTATTGTTTATTCTTGCAGGGTCTCATGTGTCTTTTGACGGTCGCTGTTTTTTTTCCCATACTCAATGTAGGCTACTGGGCCCTTTTTGTTTAATTTGTTTTGGTCATTTTACTTGTTTTGTTTCTTTTGTTTGTTTTTCTTATTGACATTAAGTTAGGTTGGGCAGGTGCAATGTGTCACTCTGAATAAGGTGTAAGCCTAAATCGTAGCCTGGTTGAGCGAGCATCATAGACTTGCTGTTATTTTAGTGAGGCCCTCTTGTGCGCTCATAGCTTGGTGGCAGTGTGTGGAACTCTGCATATAGTGTGCCGTGATTTGTGTGTGTGTGCAGTGATATCTTTTGCCCTTTTGGGTCGCAGTCTTTTTTTGCCACATGTGCGTTGGGTCCTAAATATAATTGCAGCCTTTGAACTCCTGTTATACCAGTACTATATAGACTAGTTGCACTAGTGTTTAACGAACTGTCCAGTTTATTGTCTTAACTAGCCTGTGTATATTGCCGAGATTAGGTTTGCCCCCCCTTTGACTAACTGTCCAGCTTATTGTCTTACTAGCCCTGTGTATATTGCACAGGTTAGGTCTGCCAAGATCTTGACTAATTGTCCAGCTTATTGTCTTACTAGCCCGCGTATATTGCACAGGTTAGGTCTGCCAAGATCTTGACTAATTGTCCAGCTTATTGTCTTACTAGCCCACGTATATTGTACAGGTTGGCCCTGCCACGACTTTTGACCAATTGTCCAGTTTATTGTCTTAATTAACAAGTGCCGGGTAATGTAATTCGCTACTGTGTAGCTTAAGACGGTTTTAATTAGGATATATTAAATTGTGTTTTTATCAGTTGTTGAAAATAAAAGTTGTTATATTTTTGGAGCCATCGGCCTCTCGTCTTGTTTATTCCGGACTGTACCTGACTCTAAGTGGTGATCTAGAGTGCAAGTCCATAACGGATTGGTCCTTATGGCCCTTTTTCATCACTACATACATAAGACTAAATGCTACTGATAAATTTAGCCTTACGAAAACATTAAAATGTAGCACAGTTGTAGTTACAGAGGCAATAAGTCCTTGAATGTGAGTTAAACATGCTGAAAGCAGCTTTTAATGTCTTAAACTATGAACAACATAGCATAATATTGAAGACTGTACTTTTTGTCATACTTTAAGTACATACATTACACAACCAAATCAAATAATCTTAATTTGAGCATAAAGATTTTACATTACAGTAGAAAAGTCTCCAAAGTTTGATATTGAATAACAGTTTGTCTCTATGCTCACTATGAGACAATATGTGAGTTGTGTGTATGATCAGAAATGGTGGATAGGAAGTATCAGAGATGTTTCAGATGAAGATGTATTGGTTCAGTTCATGCACCCACATGGCCCTGCCAAGAGTTTCTACTGGCCAAGAAGAGAAGACATGTGCAATGTCCCACTGCAGCATAGAATTGCAAGATTTGACGTTCCCTCTACAGAAACTGGGCGCATGTATGCCATCAAAAAAGATGAGCACAACAGAGCAGAGATGTACATTAGACATTTGTAAAGTGACTGCCAAATTAATGAATGTGACGAAGGAATTGGATCTAAAAGATGAAAAATGTGTGATCCCTCACAGTGAGCATAGAGAGAAACTGTTATTCAATATCAAACTTTGGAGAATGTTCTACTGTAATGTAAAATCTTTATGCTCAAATTAAGATTATTATTTGATTTGGTTGTGTAATTTATATACTTAAAGTATGACAAAATGTACAGTCTTCAATATTATGCTGTTTGTTCATGGTTTAAGACATTAAAAGCTGCTTTCAGCATGTTTAACTCACATTCAAGGACGTATTGCCTCTGTTTTCGTAAGGCTAAATTTATCAGTAGCATTTAGTCACATATAAGTCTTTGGTAAATGGTAAAAAACACAATTGAATTGCCCTCCTGTGATGTTTACTAGTGGGCTGTTAGGACATGCAGTACCAAAACCGGCCACAAAAACCCCACCAATATCAGGATTTTAAATTGAGGCAAAACACCCTCCCGATTTTTTAATATGATTTTAACAAGAATATGACCTTTCAAAAAAAGTAAGTTTGGACCTGATACTTGTTGTCACTTTTTTGGAATATGGCTCTGAAGTTGGGCAAAGATGTGTTGACTTCCATTTTTGAGCCTTAATATCTGTGAAACTAATAATCTAAGAGAGACCATATTTTGTAGAATGTTTAAGCTAACACCAGAGATAGAGGCAGAAGTGATAGAAGTCTTTTATCTTCTTTCATGTCTGGAGGCTATTAGTAACAGATATACACTGTAGAAATTTTGAAGGCCACAGGTGAGATAGTTTTCCAGATATTGCTGTTTAAAAATGGCTTTTCAGAGCATGATGCCAAAAACTGTCTAAACTACCCTTCATTCAATGATGTTTCATGAGAAAACTACTGACAGTAGAGACCTAATATTTTGGATTTGTCTATTAACAAGTGTGTCTTTGTACTTGAATTTTTTCAGGACATTCTGAGATGGTCAGTTGGGAGGCATTTGATGAAATGACACGGAATGACCCTTTTGTTCTTTTGCTGGCAAGTCGTTAGCAGCAGAAACAGTATTTCATCAGCCATGTTAACAGATTAGTAGCAAACGTGTCTTTTTAGGAATACGTGAATATAAATAACTGAATATTTGGTGCATGTAAACACATCATTGAAAGCTTCATAGGTAAACTTCTCAAAGTAGTTGAATCTGACCTGAGAGTTTCCAGTCGACAGTGTGGACTCTCCAGGCCAGCAGACAGCAGCTTCACTCCTGAATCCTGCAGGTCGTTGTTACTCAGGTCCAGGTCTCTTAGACTGGAGGACTGGGAGCTGAGAACTGAGGACAGACCTTCACAGCTTCTCTCTGAGAGGTTACAGCCACTGAGTCTGAAGAGGAATCAGAAATTAGTGATGAAACAATTACAAACAACTGTTCATCCCCTCAGGTTCTAACTGACATTATTATCATAATGAAGTTAAATGATGTTTAACATGTTTGTTCATCAGGTTATTGTTGCAGCTGGGTGGTGTATTAGGCTCCATGGTGAGGTTAACGTCACACTGTGCCATCTGTTTATTTCTGTCTGACTCTTCTTTCAAGACTCTCACTGACTCCGTTTCACCAATCAAACGCAGCCAGGCAGTCACATGACGGCACACAAACTCTCCACGCCCAGTTATAGATAGAACTCTTTTAACGTTTTTTAATTCTAAATCCTTGTCATTCAGAGACAAATGTGCATAAATATGCAAGTGTATGTGCAATCATTTATGGAGGAGTCACAATATACCGCCCACTTTTTGAAATCCCCCGACTTTTACCGTCTAAAGTCAGTGAATCTGTCGATCCTATTTAAGTTTCACTTTCAGTTGTGAATCAGTTCCTTTCTGAATGTTTCTGATGTGAGATTCTGTTTGTAGCTGCTCATCACGCAGATTCTTGTGGGTCGAGTCATTCTTATGTCGACAAAACTCAGAGAACAGTTGGAATAAATGTCTTCGACGTGACTATCCATCACTGTGTGTGTGTGTGTGTGTATGTGTGTGTGTGTGTGTGTCTGTGTGTGTCGGTGAAACAGACAGAGAGGAGAGACGCTGGATGAAGCGGTGAGCTGTGTTTTTTCTTTTCTTTCAGCTGAGGTGACAAACGCTTCATGTTAGAGAAAGCATTGATTTTTATGTAACTGGGGGGGTTAGCTGCCCTTCCAACGTCTATGCCTCCTGTTAGTCTCTCAGATCACCAGGTGCGGGGCCACAATAATCAGAATTTACTCAGAAGTTACTCAGTACTCGAGTAGTTTTTTCACTAAATACTTTCTTACCTTTAATCTTAAGTAACTATTTGGAACTACTTTTTACTTCTTTACCTTTTGCAGTTGGGAAAACCAATCAAATGGTTCAGAATGCAGATAGAACCTTGTAATTCCAAGATGGTTTGTTGTTTTCTGAATGAAAAACTATATTTACAGAGCTTTGCTGGAGGCTTGGACCACCGGCAGCAGCCTCAGAAGAGCCTTCTCTGAAGCAGAGTATTCCTTCAGGTCAAACACGTCCAGATGTTTTTCTGATGACAGTAAGATGAAGACCAGAGCTGACCACTGACCAGGAGACAGTTTATTGGAGGAGAGACGTCCTGAAGTCAGATACTGTTGGATCTCCTCCACCAGAGAACGATCATTCAGTTCATTCAGACAGTGGAACAGATTGATGCTTCTCTCTGGAGACAGATCCTCATCAACCTTCCCCTTGATGTACTGGACTGTTTCCTGATTGGTCTGTGAGCTACTTCCTGTCTGTGTCAGCAGACCTCGTAGGTGTTTCTGATTGGTCTCTAGTGACAGACCCAGAAGGAAGCGGAGGAACAGGTCCAGGTGTCCGTTTGGACTCTGTAAAGCCTTGTCCACAGCTCTCTGGTGCAGATGTGTTAGTTTAGGTTTGTGTCTGGAGACTTTAGACCACCAGGAGGTTGTTTGTTTTTCTGCCATCAGATTGACACCAGAGTTGACGAAGGTCAGATGGACATGAAGAGCAGCCAGAAACTCCTGAACACTCAGATGGACGAAGCAGAACACCTGGTCCTGGTACAGTCCTCTCTCCTCTCTGAAGACCTGTGTGAACACTCCTGAGTACACTGAGGCTGCTTTGATATCGATGCCACACTCTTTCAGGTCTGGTTCATAGAAGATCAGGTTTCCTTTCTGCAGCTGCTCAAAAGCCAGTTTTCCTAGAGACTTAATCATCTCTCTGCTCTGTGGACTCCAGTGTGGATCCGTCTCAGCTCCTCCATCATACTTGACGTTCTTCAGTTTGGACTGAACCACCAGGAAGTGGATGTACATGTTGGTCAGAGTCTTGGGCAGCTCCCCTCCCTCCCTGGTCTTCAACACGTCCTCCAGAACTGTAGCAGTGATCCAGCAGAAGACCGGGATGTGGCACATGATGTGGAGGCTCCGTGAGGTCTTGATGTGGGTGATGATCCTGTTAGCCTGCTCCTCATCTCTGAACCTCTTCCTGAAGTAGTCCTCCTTCTGTGGGTCAGTGAACCCTCTGACCTCTGTCACCATGTCAACACACCCAGGAGGGATCTGATTGGCTGCTGCAGGTCTTGTGGTGATCCAGAGACGAGCAGAGGGAAGCAGTTTCCCCCTGATGAGGTTTGTCAGCAGCACATCCACCGAGGTGGACTCTGTAACATCAGTCAGGATCTCGTTGTTGTGGAAGTCCAGAGGAAGTCGACACTCGTCCAGACCGTCAAAGATGAACGCAACCTGGAACTCTTCAAACCTGCAGATTCCTGCTTCTTTGGTTTTGGTGAAGAAGTGATGAATGAGTTCCACCAAGCTGAACTTCTTCTCTTTCAGCAGGTTCAGCTCTCTGAAAGTGAATGGAAACGTGAACTGTATGTCCTGGTTGGCTTTGTCTTCAGCCCAGTCCAGAGTGAACTTCTGTGTTAACACTGTTTTCCCGATGCCAGCCACTCCCTTTGTCATCACTGTTCTGATTGGTTCATCCCTTCCAGGTGAGCCTTTAAAGATGTCTTCTTGTCTGATGGTTGTTTCTGGTCTGTCTGGTTTCCTGGATGCCGTTTCAATCTGTCTGACCTCATGTTGGTCATTGACCTCTGCAGTCCCTCCCTCTGTGACGTGGAGCTCCGTGTAGACCTGATTCAGGGGGGTTGGGTTTCCTGCTTTAGTGATGCCCTCAAACAAACACTGGAACTTCTTCTTGAGGTAAGACTTGAGTTTAAGTTGGTACACTGCACCAGCGGTTCCTGGATAAACAACAAAGGAACACAGTTAGTGGATCCTACGGACCCTTTAACAGTCTATGAACAAGCCATGTGTTAGAGCCATGTATTCCTATAGTCCTCAGTAGTAGTGACTTTATGAGCTTCTTTCATGATTAAATCATAACTATTGGACACAAAATCAATCAGGTGCACCTGATGAAGCCAACAGAAGTCAAATAAAAGACAAACAGAACTGGAAGGATATATAACCCTTTGAACTGAAGCTGTAAAGCTCAGTGAGTCAGACTAAAAATAAAGAGCCTCTGTTGAAAATAGTACCGTTGGGATTTCTAAATGTCCTGGTATACCGTAATCCTCCACGCTGAGACGCCACCATTGAAAACATGGAGGTGTCCTCATAGAAGCCTGTTTTAAATACATTTTTTCTTTTCATCTACCACCTATTTAGTTATACGAGCTGAACGTCACCAGTTAACACGGTTACTGGGTGAAGTGAAACACCTGTTCCTCTGAAACGGTGGTGATCCTGTCTGAACTCTGTAGAACTTGAGTCTGTTGGAATATCTATTCTGACAAACAAACACGTAACAAGCAGACATTTAGATGCTACTAACAGTTTAAATTCACTGTTTAAAGCTTCTAACTCGTCTGGATGGTTGAAGCAAAACGACATAAACGTTGACATCATGCGTACACATATTTATGATGACATCAGCTGTAATCGGGTGTGTAGACAACCAGAGAACCTAAACATTGAAGTTGTGTGCAGCCTATTAGGAGAAATATGAAGTTCTTCATGTTGAATCCTTCTCTTCTTTCCACCATGTTAAATCTGTT
This sequence comes from Eutrigla gurnardus, assembly GCF_963514095.1. Classification (NCBI taxonomy): domain Eukaryota; kingdom Metazoa; phylum Chordata; class Actinopteri; order Perciformes; family Triglidae; genus Eutrigla; species Eutrigla gurnardus. The sequence goes on along the minus strand of NC_139921.1, from coordinate 2,425,484 downwards.
AAAATCCTCTTACTGATCAGCACACAGTCAGCCAGCTCCTCCTGCTTCATTCTCCTCAGGAAGTGCACTGTGATCTTCTGAAACGCCTCTCTGCTCCTCCTCTGCTCTTCATCCTCACCGTCCAACAACTCCTCGCCCTCACTCTCCAAGCATTCTGGGTAATCTGGACTCAGGACCTTCTGGATCTTCTTCAGCTCGTTCTTCAAAAAAGTGACGATGTTCTCCTCCAGCATCTGGAACAGAAGGATAAACTGAACATGAACTCTAAAGAACCCAACATGGGATTCATGTGTGGGTCTGAGCAGCATGGAGACCACTAGAACCTGTTCAGCCAGTAGTTGATGTGGTTAATAGTGAAAGGTGAGCTTGTACATGTACTCACCATAAATATGGAGTCCAGGTCTGTTTGATGCTGCTGGGTCAAGGGAACCTCTGAGATCTGCTGAACTCTGTGGAGAAAACCAAGTTTAAAGAATCACTAAACCACAGACTGGAGATCAGAAGTGGACGTTGTCATGGTGACAACGCCTGTTGGTTTGTGGACTACGGTTTTGAAGCCTCGGATTCTGATGAACACAAGCGGCAGAGCGGCACCCTGAGCAGCAACCTTACTGGATCTGGATCCATGTGGATTCTGGTGTGAAGCTGCTAACAAAGTTAGCTTCATAATTCAAGGTCAACTTTACAGCTAAGTGTTTAAGTCATCTTAGTAGCTAATTACATTGGTAGGGTGGTAGTAACCTGTCAATCAGCAGGTAAGCCCCCAAAAGTATCCCCTGCTTTCTGGTCTGTTGGACTCTAAATGGACCTGTCAATCAGCAGGTAGCCCCGCCCCCTAAAGCATCCCCTGCTTTCTGGTCTGGTGGACTCTAAATGGATCTGAATGTACTAAATGAACATCATGCTGGATTGAAGAAGACTTGAAACTAGAGATTGAGACCATAAACTCATGTTTACAATGTTTACTGAGATAATACATCAAGAGAGAAGTAGGACCATTTTCTCATAGACTTCTATACAACCAGAGAGGAGTCGCCCCCTGGTGGCCAGCAGAGAGAAGTAGGACCATTTTCTCATAGACTTCTATACAACCAGAGAGGAGTCGCCCCCTGGTGGCCAGCAGAGAGAAGTAGGACCATTTTCTCATAGACTTCTATACAACCAGAGAGGAGTCGCCCCCTGGTGGCCAGCAGAGAGAAGTAGGACCATTTTTTCATAAACTTCTATACAACCAGAGAGGAGTCCCCCCCTGGTGGCCAGCAGAGAGAAGTAGGACAATTTTCTCATAGACTTCATACATTTACATACATTTAGGTCATTTAGCAGACGCTTTTGTCCAAAGCGACTTACAATAAGTACATTTGTCAAAAGAAGGAAACAAGGAAACCACAACGAATCATTGCCGATAAAGTAAGAGCCAAAAGTAGAACAAGTGTTAGGTCCTCATCTGAGTAAACTAGTAGTTCAAGAGCAACAGTGCTACGATCAGAGTGCTATAGGTAAGGTTTTTTTTTTTTTTTTTTGGGGGGGGGGTTCATGCTAGTCGAGGTGAAGTCTGAACAGGTGAGTCTTGAGCCTTTTTCGGAAAATGGCAAATGACTCAGCTGTCCTGACATTAGTCGGGAGTTCGTTCCACCACTGAGGCGCCAGAACAGAGAAGAGTCTGGACTTTGCTGAGCGACATTTGTTTGATTTCAGCGATGGTGGTACCAGCCGGCCAGCTGAAGTAGAGGAGCGAAGTGCTCGCTTCGGGGCATGAGGTTTGGCCAGTGTTTGAAGGTAGATGGGTGCCGTTCCATTGATGGCCCTGAAGGCCAGTGTCATCGTCTTAAATTGGATGCGTGCTGCAACAGGGAGCCAGTGGAGGTCACGGAGGAGGGGGGTCACATTTTGAATTTGGGTAGATTGAAGATAAGACGTGCTGCAGCGTTCTGGATACGCTGCAATGGTTTAATCGCAGAGGCCGGGAGTCCGGCCAGGAGAGAGTTGCAGTAGTCAAGGCGGGAGATGACCAGTGCTTGGACCAAGAGTTGCGTTGCATCCTTTGTGAGGAGGGTCCGAATCCTGCGGATGTTGTAGAGGGCAAATCTGCAGGATCGGGCCACAGCAGTGATGTTGGGGGTGCAGGATAGTTGGTCATCGAGGATTACACCCAGGTTCCTCGCAGTTGACGACGGCAATACTGTGATGCCCTCGACAGTGACCGACAGGTCCATGCGAGGGCAGTCTTTCCCTGGGATGAAGAGGAGTTCGGTTTTATTCAGGTTAAGCTTGAGGTGATGTGCAGTTGTCCAGACAGAGATGTCAGCCAGACAGTCCGAGATGCGAGTTGCAATGGGAGTGTCAGAGGACGGGGGAAAAGAGAGGAACACCTGGGTGTCATCTGCGTAGCAATGGTAGGAGAATCCATGCGATGTGATAACAGAACCTAGTGATCTGGTGTATAGTGAGAACAGAAGCGGTCCTAATACTGAGCCTTGAGGGACACCCGTGTCCAGAGAACAGGGTTTGGACATAGAGCCATTCCATGTGACCTGAAAGGTGCGATTTGTCAGGTATGATGTAAACCAGGCGAGAGCAGAGTCAGTTATGCCAAGTTCAGCCAGAGTGGAGAGGAGGATTTGGTGATTGACTGTGTCGAACGCAGCAGATAGGTCGAGGAGAACGAGAACGGAGGAGTGGGACGAGGCTCTGGCGTCTCGCAGGGACTCGGTCACTGTGAGGAGGGCCGTCTCAGTGGAGTGAGCAGTCCTGAATCCTGATTGATTAGGGTCTAGGAGGTTGTTCTGCGAGAGATAGGATGACAGTTGGTTGTAGGCGGCACGTTCCAAGGTTTTAGAGAGGAATGAAAGAAGAGATACAGGTCTGTAGCTTTGGATGTCAGTAGCGTCTAGGGTGGGTTTTTTAAGGAGAGGTTTCACGGTAGCTGTCTTAAAATCCGCTGGAATGACACCTGAGGTGAGGGAGGAGTTGATCAGGGTGGTGAGGAATGGCAAGATGTCGTGTGAGATGTCTTGGAGAAGAGAGGAGGGGATCGGGTCGAGGGAGCAGGTGGTGGCATGGTTAGATGTAACAAGTGCGTGAACATCTTCAGAGGTGAGGGGGGTAAAGCTGGTAAGACCATCCGAGTTGAGGGTTGGGGGAGATGTCTTCTGGGAGGGAATAGGCGTAAATGAGGAGCTGATGTCATTTACTTTCTTGGTAAAGTAAGTAGCAAAGTCATCGGCAGTAAGGAAGGAAGGGGGCGGAGGGGTAGGAGGGGTGAGGAGGGAGGAGAACACGGAGAAGAGTTTCCTGGGGTTGGAGGCAGAAGAGTTGATCTTTGCCAGGTAGAAGGCAGATTTAGCTGCCGAAACAGTTGAGGTGAAGTCAGAGAGGAGGCGGTGGTACTGAGCAAGGTCCTCGTGCTGGCCCGATTTCTTCCATTTTCTCTCTGACGCTCGCAACAATGATCTGTTGGTTCGCAGAGGTTCAGACAGCCAGGGAGGGGGGGGGAGATGATCGCGCAGGTCGTGAGATAGGGGGACAGAGTGTCCAAAGAAGAGGAGAGTGAGGACATCAGGATGGAGGAGGCTTCCTCAGTAGGTATTAGGAAGAACTGTTCTGAGGATGGTAGCGAGGAGATAACAGTTGAGGAGAGAGCGGAGGGAGTGAGGGATTTCAGGTTGCGGCGGCTGGTGACCATTCGAGGCGTAGAGGGGAGGGATGTGGTGGGCTCCATGTGGAGGGAGAAAGTCACAAAGTGGTGGTCGGACACGGTGAGCGGGGTAACAGAGAGTGCCGGGATGCCACAGGATCTTGTGAAGACAAGGTCAAGTTGGTTCCCGGCGCGGTGAGTTGGTGGAGAGGGGGAGAGCGTAAGGTCAAATGCGGAAAAGAAGTCGATGAATTCAGATGAGTGCAGCTTTCCCGAGTGGATGTTGAAGTCACCGAGGACGACGAGTGGCGTGCCATCATCAGGGGAGTAGCTCAGGAGGGCATCCATCTCATCCAAAAAGTCACCGAGAGGACCGGGTGGGCGATAGATCACTATGATGTTGAGTTTGAAAGGAAGGGTGACAGAGACGGCGTGGAATTCAAGTGTAGATCGGGGTAGGTGGTCTAGAGGAAGGACCTGGTAGGACCATCTGGGTGAGATGAGGAGCCCAGTTCCTCCTCCTCGCCCTGTTCGTCTTGGGGAGTGTGAAAACGAGTAGGCAGTTGAAAGGGCAGCTGGAGTGGCAGTGTTTTCCGGGGTGATCCAGGTCTCTGTGAGGGCCAGGAAGTGGAGAGACTGCAGGGAGGCATAGGCTGAAATGTTGTCCGCCTTCTTGACTGCAGACTGGCAGTTCCATAGCCCCCCTAGTACTTCAAGTCCCTTACCGGTGGAGAATGGTGGGTAGCAGAGATTGGATGGGTTACAGCCTCGAGTGAAGGGTCTTCGGTGAAATCTTCTTCTGGTTCTATACAACCAGAGAGAATGACAGTTAAAGGCACAGCGTTGGCTTCACTGTACAGAACTGGATTTTTCATCTACTTTCAATTAGTAGAGGGCATATTTGTATATGCATGTTTTATATTTAAATACTTTGCACTTAAATGTCAAAATCTGGACCTGAATCCACCAACAACAATACTAAATACCAGATACATTGGTTATGTGAATGTTGGATTCTCAAACCTGCAGTAAAACTCATTCAGGTCTTGGACCAGATGGTGTAGAATGTCTCTCTGGTTGCTGCTTGCTTGCCTTGAAAGGCCTTTTGAGGGATTAAAGTCAGAAAAGATCAAAGTTCAAATGTTGCCTTTCCTTCCCATGAAAACCTGAATCCTGGCCTGATCCAGTACCTGATATGTATCTATTTCTCCTTTCGTACCTGTTCCTGGACTTTGATCTGTTGCCTGTTCCTGATTCCTCTGGATTTCTTTACCTGTTTGGACCAAAGCGGTCTCACTCCAAACGCATCAAGTACCCAGTTTGGTCAGAGCCCCTTGGAGTCTGATGCCGGGTTTTCTAGCAGCTCTGTTGTAAACCCAGTTTAGCATAGCTTAGTTTAGCTTAGCCTAGCTTGCAATAGCTGTCACATTAGCCAATTTAGCTTCTCACTGACTCTTAACTTTTCTCTGGCTGGTCTAGACCTGATTCATCCTCTATGGAGGGTTCAGGATCAGTTCTTACCTTCCATCATCAGCTTGGTCACCTTTAAATCCAATACTGCGAGGCATAGACCAGTCACTCTTCATGGACACACAGCTGGGTCCAGGTCCAGGGGAGTCTGGTCTCTGCTGCTGCATCCTGATACATTAAATACAATTTCAGATTCTAACTAGTTGAGCTTCATGAATCAGTTTGCTCTGTTTATCTTTATATTGATGAGTCTTGCTCTAAGAGTTGATGCTAGTGTCAGAATCAATACTATAAATGGATCTGACTCACATGAGACCACGTTGTGGACCCGTGAACACCCGACTTTGTGCTGGACTCAGCGTTTTGCTAACATAATGTTAGCTTTGTGGTTTGTAGCTGAGCCTAAGGGTTCTATGAGCTGAGCGGACTAGAAATATCTCCCGTTGCCAAGTCGTATCTAAGGTCCATCCTATTAACGGGAGCAGTGGACATTGTTTCCGTTGCATGAGAACCTTATGGGGTGACAATGATGGGGAAACGGAGTTATGACTCATGAAACAACTTTACATTTTGGTTGCAAAATCTCCACTGGGCGTCTGATGGTTCTGTCCTTCACGTAGTCCATTACCTCCTGATAATAGACACCTCCTCATGCATTATCAGTTACGTTAAAACCTATAATAAGAGTCTGGTGGATATAAAGTGTCTTACTTAATACTCTACAACAGGGGTACTCAAATACAAATCCTCAAGGGCCACAAAGATGTTTTTCAATGACTCAAAGGTCCATTTATTGAGGTCGGTCAGGCCACATGTGATATACTGTATTTAGTGCATTTCTTTTTGTTGTTCTTACCTCTGAATTTTGAGGATATGTTTCTTCAAAATTTGTATGCTTTGTCTCATAATGCCGTTTCAAATTGGAAATCTTCATCACAGATAGTCTCCTGGCATATTAAGCACATGGGTCTTGTGCTGGTTGGAGGAAGAATGAACGCAAACTTTTCAGTCCATTCTTCTTTAAATTGGCGATTTTCACTGTCCACCTTTCTTTAGGCAGAGAACTTGGAACACGCCCTTTTCATGTAATCTTTTTTCCCGTCTATGCTATCTACTATCTATCTCCTACTGGGAAAGTGGCAATATGCGAACCACTTCAAAAGTTGGCATGGAGACAAGTCCCGATACACGTGTTGACCCAACCAAAACACATACTGAAAAAATAATAGTTCCGAGGCCACAAATAGGTGGCCAGCGGGCCGGATGCGGCCCGGGGCCGCCTATTGAGTACCGCTGCTCTACAACCTCCCTTGAGTGAGAGGAAGACGGTGCTCGAGTTTGGTGTTAGTTTGGAGTCTTTCAGTTCTTAGCTTAGCTTAGCCTACTCTTCTATGTCATTAACTCTTTACTTTTCCCGTCTATGAGTCTTTTCTTTCAAGAGGTTTTCTCCTCATTGTCTCTTTAAGGTTGGATTGTTTATTTCATATTCTGTAGTTTAATCCCAGTTAAAAAGGATTTAATTGGTCCTTTCTGTTCGAGCTTCAGGGAAACAAGAGACTGTCTGTCACTCATCGTGGTTCAGAAGACAGAACGGGTTGCAGGATTCAGGGCTGGTGGACTCTGAGTTATTGATTAAGGTGCTGGTCTAGACCTGATTCATCCTCTAATGAGAGTTCAGGTTCAGTTCTTACCTTCCATCAGCAGCTTGTTCAGCTTTAAAAAGAATAGGGTGATCCATAGACCAGTCAGTCTTCATGGATACACAGCTGGGTCCAGGTTCAGGGGAGTCTGGTCTCTGCTGCTGCATCCTGATACATTAAATACAATTTAAGAAATACTTTTACTACGATATTATCCCAATACAATATTATCATGATACATAGGTCACGATATGGAGGAAACCCCCCTTCCTATCTGCAATGTCATGAGTAAAAAAATAAACATAAAACGATCCTGCTGTCAAACTGAGTAGTGTGAGGGGCAAGTTGCATTGTGGGAGATGTTTGGCAATTCAGACCATCACATTATTCATTCAGCAAATGTTTCATGTGTGTAAATTACAAACCACTCAGGTGGAAGATTCCATCAGCTGTTGTGAGTTATTGTTGATCGACACTGTGTTTTTGTGGTCCAACAGACCAACAGAGAATCTGAATTTCCCAGTTAAACTTTCACTCCTTTCATTTCATTCATTCAAGTGTCAGCAGGTTACAGCGTTGGTCCAGGTGTTTGTCAGGTTCATATTTAATCTGAATATTTATTTGACTCATCAAACTTTACTGCTTCTTCTTCTCAGACAACTAACAGTATTGAAGGCAATTAAAGCTTCTGGTCTCAGTGATTGTTCACCAAAGTGAAAACAAATGGATTCAACAGGAGAGTCGACACTAGATTCAGATCATCCCCTACATCAGCGGCACTCAATAGGCGGCCACCTATTTGTGGCCCCGGAACTATTATTTTTTCAGTATGTGTTTTGGTTGGGTCAACATGTGTATCGGGACTTGTTATGAGTGGCCGTCAGGGACATAATTCAAAATTACCTCTCACACACACATGTGAAATGCTCTCATATACACTACTGAAACACTCTCACATAAACAACTGAAAAAGTATTTGCTCACACATACTACTGAAACGCTCTCACACACACTACTGAAACGCTCTCACACTCACTACTGAAACGCTCTCACACACACTACTAAAACGCTCTCACACACACTACTAAAACGCTCTCACAGACACTACTAAAACGCTCTCACACACTACTAAAACGCTCTCATACATACAAGTAAAACGCTCTCACACACACTACTGAAACTCTCTCACACACACTGCTGAAACGCTCTCACACACTACTGAAACGCTCTCACACACTACTAAAACACTCTCACACACACTACTGAAACTCTCTCACACACACTACTGAAACTCTCTCACACAAACTACTGAAACGCTCTCACACACACTACTAAAACGCTCTCACACACACTACTAAAACGATCTCATACATACAAGTAAAACGCTCTCACACACACTACTAAAACGCTCTCACACACACTACTGAAACGCTCTCACACACACTACTGAAACGCTCACACACTACTAAAACACTCTCATACACACTACTGAAACGCTCTCACACACACTACTAAAACGCTCTCACACACTACTGAAACGCTCTCACACACACACTACTGAAACGCTCTCACACACACTCAGTGTGTGTATATATATATATATATATATATATATATATATATATATATATATATATATACTGTTTATATATATATACAGTATATGTATATATACAGTATGTATGTATATATATATATATATACAGTATATGTATATATACAGTATGTATGTATATATATACATAAATATATATATACACACATTATATATATATATACATATACATATATATATATATATATATATATATATATATATATATATATATATATATATTACGATGGCAACCACAAGCTGGTCAGGTGGTCTTTCATGGCTGTGTGGATGGCTTCAGCCGGACTATTATATACTTACGGTGCTTGTCCAACAACAGAGCCTCATACGTCTTGTCATTACTTCTAGGAGGAGTACAGAACATTGGATTGCCCTTAAGGGTCAGATGTGATCATGGTATCGAAAATATAAATGTTGCCCGTCTTATGTTGGAAAGAAGAGGATTGAACAGTGTTATTACAGGTGTATCAGTACACAACCAAAGAATTGAGAGACTATGGGTAGAACGCAATAGAGTCATGGATGGGGTGTACTGGATTCATTGAATGAACTACATTTATTTTGTCTGCATTATGTTTATTTACCAAGGATTGAAAGAGCAGTAACAGAATTGATAAATCAATGGAAAAACCATGGCCTCTTCACACAACAGACCCTCTTCAGCTGTGGCATTCAGGTCTCATTAACAATGCAGGAAAATCTGCATTGAAAATGATGGTAACCATGGAATAATGTTTTTTCCTCACTTCTGCAGTCTTCAGTGAAAAACATTGGAGTTATGTTAAGGTTTGTTAATACATTTTCTTCACTTGTGCAGTGTATTCCATGAATGAAAGTTTTGTTAAAACATTGTAAAACATTTTATGAAAAATAAATGAACATGATAAACACTGGCTGCACAGTGGTGTAGTGTCACACTGTCGCCTCACAGCAAGAGGGTCCCGGGTTTGATTCCCGGGTCGGTTCGGGTTCCTTCTGTGTGGAGTTTGCATGTTCTCCCTGTGTAAGCGTGGGTTCTCTCGGGGTTCTCCGGCTTCCTCCCACAGTCCAAAGACATGCAGGATGGGGATAGGTTCATTGATGACTCTAAATGTCCCATAGGTGTGAATGTGAGTGTGAATGGTTGTCTGTCTCTACATGTTGGCCCTGCGATGGACTGGCAACCTGTCCAGGGTGTACCCCGCCTCCGCCCAATGTCAGCTGGGATCGGCTCCAGTCCCCCTGCGACCCTGAAAACAGGATAAGCGGTAGACGATGGATAGATGATCAACAATTGTTCAAAGGAACAAACGTTCAAAGACAGGTCAAGAGAGACAAACGGAGACTTAAACAGGCAGAGGGAGAAACAGACAGAGACAGAAAGTAAGGCCCAGAAAGGGATACAGAGCATATGTTCAGCTTGATTGTTTTTGATTAGGGAGTAGTATTACGTCCTTGTTGAAATGGTTATGCTGCTGTGTCCTGACTCTGAAATAAGAATGCAACAATCAGACTGCATAAAAACAGCCAGTACAATATAAGTCATACTGCTATAGGAAATACAATACCAAATACTTATTAATATCAGTTATATTTAACGCATTAATATTCATATTTAGGTCAAATATATATAGAGAGAGCGATGTTCGCTGGTTTATTTTATTAGGTGTATTGATATTGAACGTGTCATGTGTCCAAATTGCACTGTAAAGCGACTATCAAAAAAACAAAAAAACAAAAAAAATAGGAGCCAGTCGCCATGAGGCTAAGCAGGGGAAAACTTCACCTGCCAGATGCACTGGCTGTTCAATAAAACATATCTTCAAAGCAATGCTGGTTTGTGTATATTTATTGCAGCTAAAAACACAAGCAGTGACATTGTGTTATTTTTCTTTTACTCTGATTGCTGTTGTTGTGAGGCTGCTCAGACTGTCTTAGAGACAGTTCACACACCAGGTGAAGAACAGCTGATTTTACTACCTGCTTACGTCCCACCACGTGACTCGCATTCCCGTATGTTACCATAGCAACAATGCTACAAGACTACAAACAATACTAGCTGGCACCTACAAGCACCTAATTCGACAGTGTACCACTTTGGGCGCCCTGCAAGTTTGCAGTAGATCTGAGATTCTTGCGGAAACCCTGTTACGCTCGGTTCACACCGGCCGCCGAAGCGTCGCGAATAGCCACTGAATGGAGCCCGCTTCCTTTCGGCGCCCTTGTTAACTGATAGTGTAGTTCAGACCAGACGCGAAGCGCCGTGCAGCGATCGTTTCGCCGTCTGGTCTATTTTGTGCGCGAGCCGCGAGCCATCGTGTCAATTCTGACAGGAAGTCACACATAAAAACACGAGACAAGCCGATCAATTTTCAAAATAAAAGCAATTTCAAAATAAAATACCGCGATTGACAAATGCGATCGTATTTGTGTATCTAAACAGAGTAGAAAGATGAAAACCAACAAACAAACACACACACACACACACACACATACACACGCACACAATAGCTCTGAATAAACAACAACTGAGCAGAGAGTGAGGGCTCAATCCCCCGCATGTTTGTAGTGGTGGCACAAACAGCTAACTATTAGCTCACTACCATGCCATATTACGTTGCGTTACGTTCGATTAAACAATAATTTAGAAAAACTATATTTATAATTACCCTTTCCTCCTTGATGTAGCCGAAGCGTTGCGCATGATAACGCGGCGCACACTCTCTCCGGACTGGAGCTGCAGTTGGCAGTGTTTATGCTGCTGTGCTGTCCGGGAGGGGAAAAGCAACGCGATGTGACTGTCCAGCGTGTCGCGGCTTGGATTTGCAATGTCAGTTGCTGCCTGACAACGCATTTGACGAGGTTCTGATGGTCTCCGCTGACGCCAGTAGTGTGAAGAGTAACGCTGCTGCCTCGGTTAGGCTACCTGCAGGCTGTTGGGCAGACATTAGTGTTGCAAACAACGTGGCTGACGATCAACACGTGAATCGCCTTCCGGTTTTACTGAAACACCTTCCGCTTTGACTGAAATGCCTTCCGGTTTAACTGAAAATCCTCTCACACACTATACTGAAATGCTCTCATATAACCAAGTAAAATCCTCTCACAAATTATAGTGAAGTAGTGTGTATGAGAGCATTTTAGTAGTGTGTATGAGAGTGTTTTAGTAGTGTGTGTGAGAGTGTTCTAGTAGTGTGTATGAGAGTGTTTTAGTAGTGTGTATGAGAGTGTTTTAGTAGTATGTGTGAGAGTGTTTCAGTAGTGTGTATGAGAGTGTTTTAGTAGTGTGTGTGAGAGTGTTTTAGTAGTGTGTGTGAGAGTGTTTTAGTAGTGTGTGTGAGAGCGTTTCAGTAGTGTGTGTGAAAGCGTTTCAGTAGTGTGTGTGAGAGCGTTTTAGTAGTGTGTGTGAGCGTTTCAGTAGTGTGTGAGAGCGTTTCAGTAGTGTGTATGAGAGTGTTTTAGTAGTGTGTGTGGGAGTGTTTCAGTAGTGTGTGTGAAAGTGTTTTAGTAGTGTGTGAGAGCGTTTCAGTAATGTGTGTGAAAGCGTTTCAGTAGTGTATGTGAGAGTGTTTCAGTAGTGTATATGAGAGCATTTCACATGTGTGTGTGAGAGGTTGTAGAAGAAAATGTGTTACCTTACATTTCTTATTTGTTTTTTTATAATGTTCCTTTCTCTCGGGAACATCAAATGTCCTGCTGAGCTGTTTCTATTGAATTTAACCCTTGCAGTCTTGATGAAAATACTCTTTGATCTTTCCCTCTTCCTGAACTGTCGCCGTAAATTGTCTTTCATACATTGATCAAGGCCCGATGAGTGACCCCTGTAGTGACATCATCTAGCTCTCCCGAGAACGGTCACACCTTGTAGATATCAACAGATGTCTCTTCCTCTGCAGAGAGACATGTGTTGATTCAATGCAAATCCACTCATGACACCTTCCCTTTTGTTCTCTCGCATGTTCTGTATAAATCCAACTCGGCCAAGCCATTCGAGAGACTGGATCTTCATGGATACACTGTGAATTTCTTTTCTCCACTGTCAGTGATTAAATCTCATTTGAACCAGCTACAGAATTGGACCTAAAGAGTTTTCTTCCACAATATGGCGTTGTCGGCAGCTCGCTAACCCTGGGCTAGAGGATGTCTGGACTGGAGGGAGTGATTTTGAATATTAGCAATCGGCGCCAAATTCAAAGGGTAAAGGAAGCCTCTTGTAAAATTCCTAACTTTTGCTGATATTCAAAATGCCCTGTCTCAGGTCCGGATCTTCCATAGACCCAGGTAACGTGATTTAAATTTTCAAATAGCAGCGGTTGACTGCAGGCGGTTCTGGTGAGTTTAAAAAAAAAAAAAGGCCTTATGTAGTATAATAACGGATTGCATGGTGGAATTCTCCGTGACCTTATGGGTTTGAGTTTTTCTCTGTGTAACGGATTATTATATGAGGTGGATGATATTGTTATGGAGTATCCAGGCTTCCATACATATTGTCATAATTCCTAAACTTGGTAGCATAATGACAGTTTGCATGGTGGAATTCTCCGTGACCTTATGGGTCTGAGTGTTTCTCTATGTGAGAGATTGTTATGTGAGATCGACGATATTTAAGTGGGGTAGCCAGTCCGCCGCTCATATTGTCCTGAATCCTATTGGTAGTATAATGACGGTTTATATAGTGGAATTCTTTGTGATTGAGGATTTTTCTATATGAGAGATTGTTATGCGAGGTGGATGACATTGAAGTAGGGGTAGCCAGACCGCCGCTCATGTCATCGTAATCCCTACTTGGAAATATAATGACCATTTGCATGGTGAAACTCTCTGTAATCTTATGGATTTCAGTGGTTCTCTTTGTAAAAGATTGTTATATTGAATGAATGAAGTGTGTATAACCGGTTTGACAGTTGTATGAGCTCATTGTAACGTCTTGTTTGTCAATGTTGTGTATTTGTGTTTTGCTGTGATTTAAGGCCCGCTGCGGCCATAAATATGTTGTTTTCTTACTATAAGAAATTATTGCTAGAATTGAGTAGTTGTTCAGGAGGTTACAATTGAACACAACATTCCAGCTCTAATTCCTTATCCGTTAGTTAATAACCTTTTGTTCACTGTGATTCACGACTGCTGTTTTGCGATAAACCACGTGGCTAAGAGCACTTTATTTTCATGTAAATACAAATTTTTCTTTTGTGTAGTATCACTTCTTTAGCTAGTTGGGTTGTGTGTCTGTTTTAATTAATTTTCCCCAACCTACTTTAGTTTTCTTTTTAAATACGTTATATTCTATTTTTTTTATTTCTTGTTACTCAAGACTGTTAGTGACTGGCCCTTTATCCCTTCTCGGACTAGTTGGTTTCTCTGTCTGTTTTAATTAGTTTCCCCCACCCTGCCCTTTGTTATTTACTCTTTTGTTCTTTTCTGTAGTTAAATTGTTGGTTCTTTTAGTATTCCGGCTTCTCTTTAGCCTGTTGATTTGTTTATTTTTTTTAACACACTTCACCCTACCTACCTTCTATTATTTTAGTATTTTTTTGTAAATATTTCATTTTTTCAATTTTATGATTTCTTGTTTCTCATAACTAATACTGTACCTTATCCTTCTAGTATTATCATTTCTTTTGAGCTGGTTGTTTCTGTATCAATTAATTTGCCCCGTTTTATTTTAATGTAAAAATATTGTTTAATTGGTTAATTTTTAGTACTATTATTATTTTCTCGTTAATCATTTTATAATATTTTTTTGTTTCAATTGTATTTTTATTTTTTTTTATTTTTTTTCACTGTATTTCATTTTTATCTTTATTATTATTTTTTATTTTGGCCTGGTTTTTGCCTGGAATGCTCTATACAAATCTGCCACCCTATTGAACGGAGTTAAACTGAGAGAGCGTTCACAGACACCAGGATGAACACATTCACAGTAGCGTTCATCAGGCAGAAATACAGTACGTTCAGTTCACGTTCGACCAAATATGAACGAGTTCAAGAACTATCGTTCAATGAACAGGTTCAGGCACAACACAGTATTGCTTCTGTAACTAGTTGGTTGTCTGTCTGTTTTAATGCATTTTCAGCAACCTACCTGTTGCTATTTTAGTCTTTTTGTAAATACATTATTTTTCTATTTTATTACTTCAGGTTTCACATACTGTTAGTACCTTGTCCTTTAAGTGTTATTGTTTATATTAACTAGTTTGCTGTTTTTTTTTTCTATATGAATTAATTTTTACCTTTTGTTAATATTAGTTTTTTTTTTTTTTTTAAATGTATTATTTTCATTTTTAAATTTCTCGTTTGTAATTATGTTGGTTTTAATTTTTATTTCATCTTATTTTTTATTAGTGTTTCATTATTATTTTCGCTTGTACATTTTTATTTTATTTTTTCTCTCTTCTAAAAAAAAAAAAAAAGAGGGATAAATTAACTGAATTATATGACTTGCCATCAATCCTAAAGACTTGAATTGTAACTTGAAACGTTGAATTGTCCTCTGAGGTTGTAAACACAGTAGGCATTTCCGGCATCACTAAACAAAACCCAGTAAGTGCTCCAATGACAGTGGAATTAGGCCCCCTATCTAGAGAACATGCCTTTCAAATGGCTACTGATACCCCTCTGAACTTACTGGGTGGTGATTTATTTTGTCAATTTGGCTGCACCATTAATGCACCCCTTATGGGTTATATCTTGATGTACCTAATGCTAATGTTAATACTGTATTTTCTATGCTACAACAGGTTTCCCGATCAGTGACCTATGCTTGGCAGTTGCCCTCTCCTCAACTTTCTTTAAAACTTCAAACAATCTATAATCATATAACCAAACAACCCACTTCTCCTTTCCTTTCTTGGCTGATTTCTGAAATATCTGACTCTTTGCTCTGGTTTCCCTCACTCCATTGTCTAGCTCATCACGATGCAGTTCCAAATTCTGAGTATACTCAAAAAGCTGAGCAAGATGAAAGAGCAACCTCCCTCTTGCATGTTAATGATATATATTTTGGTCATGCAGGGATTGCACTTGATGTAAAACTATCTCTCACTCAACAACCTATGTTTCAGAAGGATGACGGTGTTCCCCATATCGCAGTAGCTACTGCTAACAAATGCGACACCTTGGAGCTGGGCAAGATGGTAAAGTTATTCCAATGTTGTAATGACAAAACATTTTGTGATACTGTAGCCAGTTACCCACTGTACAAGGTTGGCTCTTTGGGGTACATCCTGTGTGTCTCTTTTGACCCACAACCTGTTATCATTTCAACTCTGTCACAGACAGAACCACACCTAGCCCCCCCAGCCTATTTCTCCATCTACAACCTCCTTCCATCTTCATCCCAGATCCCTCCTACTTTGTGTTCCTCCCACCCTAATGATGTGGGACTGATTCTTTCTGCTTCTAGTGTAAAAATGAATGTCAACCCAGATAAACCACTCCCAAAGAAACGCCAGTATCCCCTTAAACCCGACACAGAACTTGGAATTGCACCTGTGATAGAGTCCCTGTTAGAACAAGGCATAATAATAGCTACCTCCAGCCTCTGTAACACTCCCATTTTGCCCATACCAAAAAAAAACAAATAAGACAAGTTATAAGACCTCAGTGCAGTTAATGATGTGTTAGCTCTATTTTTCCTGTAGATCCAGATCCAACCACTATCCTCTCCTCCTGTTCTGTTCATCCCAGATCACTGTATTTTTTTTATTTCAGTCACACTGTGGAAACTACCTCCTCTATGGTACTGAGATCTCCACTAAACACTATTTGCCCCCCACTCTGTCTCCCATGTTGTCTTCCGCTCTGAAACGCAACATTTTTCCTCCTCTAGACAGACTTGTTATGAGTTCACCCTTCTTTCCAAACATAACCTTACTATTGAATGCTGATCACCTCTTAACTCTGTTTCCCTCCTTCCTTCCCTAATTGATGGCAAGCCATATAGTTGTGAAAGTTGATCTTAGTTGATCATTATGCTCACCCCGTCCCGAACCACTAGACAAACCACTTGCAAAACCTGAGTTAATTTGTTTGTAGATGGTAGCTCATACCACTCTCCCACTGGAGCACTTGACTAGAACCCTACGAAATCCGTTTTAATTTTTCAAGATTCCTTTTATTTTTCCAGAATTTCGTGCTCTCCATTTTAATTTTCTCAATTCTGATTTCCATTTTTATTTTTCTAAATTTGATGTTTTGCCATTTAAATTTTTCCCAAATTCCGTACTTCCCGTTTTAATTTTTCTAAATCCCGGTTTCTGTTTAATTTTTCTAAATTCTTTTTTCCAGTTTAATTTTTCTACATTTTTTATTTTCCATTTGATTGTTTTTTCCTAAATTCCATGCTTTCTGTTTTCCATTTTTCGGACTTCTGTGTTTTCCGTTTAAATGTTTCTAAATTTTGTTTTCCGTTCTCATTTTTCAAAATTCTGTTTTCCGTTTTTATTTTTGAAATTCTGTTTTCCGTTTTCATTTATAGAAATTCAGTATTTTACAATTTTATAGCATTTTTTCATCAAACAGTGTCTAATCGTGTAGGTGATAAATCAAAATAAAGAAATTTTTAGCAGTCCCCTGCCCCTGACTTTCGCTGTGTCTAAAATCAGCGTATCTGTCAATCCACTCGCTGCTATTTATGTTTCACTTTTCAGACATGCTGGATGAGGCGGTGTTCCCGTTGGTTACACAACGTTTAACCCCCCCCCCCCCCCCTTTCCCTTTTCTTTCAGCTTAGGTATGGTAACAAACTCTTATAATGTTCGAGAAAACATTGATTTTCAGATTTTGACAAATTCCACGAAATTCCACGTTTTACAGGTATTCTTGTCAGATTCTGTGTTTTAGTCTATGCGCATAGTGGGAATCAGAGAGCCCTACACTTGACTCAGGTTATGCAATTGGTCCCCTATTTGAGACCCCAGTATTTCCCCCACCCCGCCCCCCCAACCTCCATGCTCAGCCCCACAAGCTGAGCTCTTTGCTTTAACGTGGCTACGTTACAAGCTGCCCCCGACACCTCTGAGCGCTCTCCCTGGTTGTGTTGTTTTATGAATTGTGGAGCTCCTGCGACGGCCGCGCATTAGCCACACATTTCCTGCTTCCTCAACTTGTTTGTGTGACACATGGTGTGACTCACAGGAGCAAATGGGGAATGGTTGCTGCAATAAGCAGATTTACGTTGCTCCTGTTACGTCCCTAAATTCAAACAATTTTGTCGCCACAAACCAAGAAGCGCATTCCCCCCGTGAGGACTCTTTTGTAAATATGCTGATTGACTTTGTACAAAGTCATATGTTCACATGTTATTGTTATTGGTTTTTTTTAATCATATGTTTTCAACATAGACTGAAGTTTTTGCAAACAGGAACGCAGACACCACAACAGTGACTACCCTGCTCCTCAGAGACATTGTCTGCCCGTTTGGGATCCCACACTGCATTAACAGCAACGACGGCACCCATTTCAACTCCTCTATCACACAAGAAGTCTGCAAGGAACTGTGTTCTTCTTTCTAAGCTTTGCACTAACAGGTGATCGCAGCCCACACGCTCTCCAGCCCAGGTGGACCGGTCCATCTCAAATACTGCTGACCAACAACACTGTCATGAAGTGTGAAGGACATCCCACATGGACTCTTCACACTGCAGAAGATCAACAGCTCAGCGGGATGCCAACATGGACCAGTGAAGATCAACAGCCCAACAGGAGAACAACCCTGAACGGTGCTGTTCTGACCAGATGCTGATGAAAGACACCAACATGGCTGCTGCTTGTGACCGGATTATCACTGCTGTGGCTCCCTTGCAGTACCAGCATTAAGCAATGGGGACAGAAGGTTGCTTTGGAAAATCCCCTTCTTAATACTGCAGCTATGGAGCCACCAGAAAGAAGCATATCAGGGATAGCTCATCCCTCCTCGAATGCAGTCTCCAGCCTTCGTCAGAAACGGGAAACTGGACCAAATCTCAACACACGACCAAATTATTTCTACAAACACTTATATCAACCTGCCTAGAATGATAGCTGACCAAAGCTCCAATTCTAACCATAACGGTTACACATGTGGATTCATCCCACATAATACCGATGAACTCTTCCCACTGATGACTCTGCCCATTTCCGAATGTGACACGTGCCATATACTTCACCGGAATACACACATCTCACACCCATGAACTTTCTCCAGTTTTCACCTGAAATTAGAACTTTATCCTGCAAAATAGCCATAAACAAGTGCCAGGCGTGCATGGATGCCCCTACTACCATCCCTCTTGGTGTAGTTCCAGGACCATTAGAATTGTGTATTAAAGGCACCGGAAGTGGACATGACATAAATTTCATATTGTCACTTTGTGCTTTCCTCCATGACCAACAAGGACTTTAATAATTTGGACTTCAACCTCGTCTACGCCTCCTGCCTACAGCTTTAGACTATCTTTTAGCATCCCAGGGTGGTACTTGTGCAGTGATTGGTGTTGAATGTTGTACTTATGTGCCAGATTATAATGCTAGCCTTTCTGATGTCATTGCACACGTTAAACACATTGCTGATTAAGTGCACACCAGCGATATTAGTAGCCCTTTTGAACGGTTGGAAACACTCATTGGTCGTTGGGGTACAAATATAGTTCAATATGTTTTTGTTGGTTTAATCTTTGTTATATTTTTGTTATTTTTTTCTTGTATCAGAGCAATGTGTAAAAATTATTACAGCTAAGGTGACTACTAAAATGATGATTCAACGAACTACTCACGACGTACCTAAAGAATTATTTCCTGATGTTTTCGATGAATTGTGTAGAATTGATGTATTGTAATTTTCTTACTTCACTTGATTACATTTTCTTGTGTATTTACTGTTGTCCTATAGGACAAAATGGGGAATTGTAGAAGAAAATGTGTTATCTTACATTTCTTATTTGTTTCTTTATAATGTTCCTTTCTCTCGGGAACATCAAATGTCCTGCTGAGCTGTTTCTATTGAATTTAACCCTTGCAGTCTTGATGAAAATACTCTTTGATCTTTCCCTCTTCCTGAACTGTCGCCGTAAATTGTCTTTCATACATTGATCAAGGCCCGATGAGTGACCCCTGTAGTGACATCGTCTAGCTCTCCCGAGAACGGTCACACCTTGTAGACATCCACAGATGCCTCTTCCTCTGCAGAGAGACTGAAAAGTTTGCATTAATTCTTCCTCCAACCAGCACAAGACCCATGTGCTTAATATGCCAGGAGACTATCTGTGATGAAGATTTCCAATTTGAAACGGCATTATGAGACAAAGCATACAAATTTTGAAGAAACATATCCTCAAAATTCAGAGGTAAGAACAACAAAAGAAATGCACTAAATACAGTATATCACATGTGGCCTGACCGACCTCAATAAATGGACCTTTGAGTCATTGAAAAACCTCTTTGTGGCCCTTGAGGATTTGTATTTGAGTACCCCTGCCCTACATGGACTACAAAGATCTGGACCAAGACCTGATTCTTCACCTCAGGACAGTCAGATAATAACAAGGTTCAGTTTTAAACTCAATAAAGGGATCTAGTTAATATTATGTATATTTATGTTGTTGAGTGAGAACCATGATGGTGGAGTGATCTGAGTCCTGGACACTTCGAGATCCTCGTCTCACCTCTGAGCTTTGGTTTGGCTGTCATGTCCCCCATCCTGGGTGGTTTTAGAGGGAAGGACTCCGTCCTCTCGGTCCTCACACTGATTCATAGCAGAGTCTCTACCTGCTGGCAGAGACGTACACTGTCACTATGGCAACACTGACAGCAGAGAGGCAAAGTCCCGCCCCTTCCTGTGTCTCCAATGGGACCTCATTTCTTGAAAACTATGAACGGTAGTTAACGGTGAGACCAATAATGTTTTGGTCCCGTTTGAGTTGTACAGCGTCCAGACGACAGCAGGAGAATCTCAAAGGCTTTCAGGACACAGCGACACACAAAGTTACCGCTCCAGTTACAATATTTCAACTGACTCAAATACGCATTTAGTCCTTGTGTTAATCTTTGAGCTTTTCTTCATAGATAACTTTAGCTTCAATGCTAACATTTTATTCACATTGTAAATAGCTCAGACTTTAATGTCCAACATGAAGCAGTAGGGATGAATCCCTGTTGTCGTTAAACACCGTTGCCGTCCTGTCGTAGGGAGTTAGACCTTGTCCATGTGTTTTTGTTGGTTTCTTTTGTTATCGGATTAGCTCGAACTCCGGTCAGGAAGTTACATTGTTACGTTTATTGCTTTGGCCTTTTGTTGGACATGAACTTCCAACAAAGTCTCACAGCAATTAGTGAAACAGTCATGCAATTAGTCATTTGTATACATGGACATGAATTTTACATTTTTTTCCTGGCATTCAGCAAACTGTTTGTACATTCAGTTGGTAGACATTATGCCACAAAACCAATGTTAGCTTTAGAAAACAAAACCAACAACAAAACCAACGTTAACTTCAGACAAAAAAAATACTACATAGAAAGAATGAAATACTACATAGACATAGTACACAATGTTGTTTAATGGTTAGATCGGTGTTTTGAGGGAAATTTTATTCAGATACATGCTAACTGACCACGTTGACTTCAACTAGCATTGCTAATAAACACTTACAATAGCTAAAAAAAACAAACACTTGAGGCAATGCCCTTTAGATGTATTGGAATGACTCTGTTTTTTCCCCAAATCAGACTGGCTTTTTAGACATAGGGAACCTTTAATTTAATTGCATTCACAATGAATGTGGGTAGTTACTGTCTTTTTTCGCCGTTGTTGACAATTTTTTACTTTGTCGTTTAACTAACAGATCCATGTCACCATAAATTTGTATGGTTATAGTTTTTTGTTTATTAGGCGACATGTAATTCTGTAGTATGTTTTTATTTACTGTATTTCACAGTAAAAACACTAATACTACTACTAATTGTACTTAAAGTATCCACAGTAAAAGTACACAGTGTTGTACTATAATACATGATATGCTTAGATTATTCTTACTGATGCATTCAGGTGGAAGCTGTATTTTACAGCTTCAGTACATTTACTGCAGTAAAGACTGAACATTGTCTCATTCTTGTATGTTTGAAATATCAGAAACTGTCACTTACCAAACTGTTCACATGTAGGAGAGACGACAGGACGATGTGTAGCAGATCTCAGACACCAGGAAGTAACCAGATTTTCAAGTACGATTTAAACCAGTTTAGGACTGTGCCAGACAGCCCCACCCATGTTTCCAGAATGCCTGGTATGCCGTCTATCAAACGCAGCACTACGGTCCAGTACAACTAGAACGAAGATTTTGGTTTATTTATTGTAACACAACGCAGACGCAGACATTTGACTGGTAGAGCTGCTGACTTCTTGTCTAAACGTAAAGGAATCTTTCCTGTAAGAAATGAAGCAAAGTGGAGAGCAGGTGAGGGGTTAGTCCTCCTTTCACCAGCGGAGAATGAGACTCCTTCATTATGTTTTTGTCAACGAGGTCAGAGAACAACATTTGTCTGTCTCTCTCTTCCAAACAGTCGGTGCTTTATTCTTCTTTGTAAATATCACAATGAACCCTGAATTCTGATGTTCCACCACCTGCGTTCAGCTCACTGCCACTTTCACTGATGTGGCGTTTGTCCACGGTGCTGCAGGACTAATGGCATCCAGGGCCCAGTTTTTCAGAAGGAATCCCATTGGATTTAGGATTTCTGATTGGATTAAATATTGAAAATGGGTTTTTCAAAAGGAAAAAAGGATTCTGAAATCAGATCACGTAATCCAATCTTGGTTTTGATCTGGATCAAACCTTCAGTCTGTGTTGTTCAGTTTAGTACAGTAATATAATGTAAACACAGCACACATTATTAGGCCACATTTGAATACAGTAAGGTAAAAAATGTATTTAGTCTTTTTATTTGATTTTCTGATTTAAAACATATTGAAAATATCCACAACATGCTTTGTTTTTAAACAAATAAAACAATGAAACAAATCTACACTTCCGGTTTGTGTATTACACAATACCAACGGGGAAAAGGAGGGAACTTTTTATAACCAATTCTATCACAGCAACAGTCGTTATCAGTGAAGTTTGATCTGCCAAAAAATCGTATATCTATATATGTATATCTATATCAATATATGTATAACAATTGTATATCTACATCTACATATCTATATATGTATATCTATATCTATATATGTATATCTATATCTACATATCTATATATGTATATCTATATCTATATATCTATATATGTATATCTATATCTACATATCTATTATATGTACCATGGAAAAGAGGGTTGGGGGACATGTCTGTAATACATTACAATAATACTTATAATATGTTTTAATCTCATTCTGTTGGTTCATAACATTAGCATTATGATGCCTTTTATAATAATCATACGTCATAATGTCATCATTCATGTACTTTTGAAGTGGCCGTAACCATGGCGACCCTAACATTTCTTACTGTAATATGAATGTGTTCCTTCAAGGCTCCAGTCTGAATAATCACTCGCCTTATGTTTTGTGTTTATTGGATCTCACATGTAATAAAATGCAATGAAACAAAGTGTTGTCACTGTCTGCCTCCTCAACCACTTTTGCCCCAGTGCATGCTGGGAGAATGAGTACAGCTGTCACAGTGAAGTAGAGCATGACATTTTTCGGGAATTCCCGCGGGTCACGTGATTCCCGTGGGATTCCCGCGGGATGGGAGTCAAAATTTTATTAATCCCGTGATTGGGACGGGATGGGAATAAAAATCAACGGGAGCGGGCAGGAGCGGGAACGCCATTAATAGATGATGATTTTCAGCCGTGTTAAACAACCAAAAGGACAGACACGTCCATTTTTGTAGTCATCTTTCAGTGAGCCAAAACTATTTTGACTTGCTTTAGCAAGTCAAAAGAACTACACATCCAACAGTGCTTTGACTTCCGGCCGGGCCGGCCACTACCGGAAGTTAAATGCGCGGAGGGAGGTAGAGGCGATGAAGCCGGGAAGCGAGAGCTGGTGCGTGTCCACAGGCAGCGGTGTTTCCCCGCGTCCCATTCATTGTCTATGTGAAAAGCTGTGCAATGCATTCTGGTAGCGTCGCGGCGAATGTCGAGAGACGGCGCGTGAGTTGGCCGCTCCTCATTTGCCTAAAGTTGAAGTCGAATCTACTTTATGCTAATCAGAGGCGCCGGGCTCGACTCGCCGCCTCGGGAACGCTCGCGAACGCTCGCAAAAATGTGTTGTTTAAAGGAGAGCGCCTGTCAATCATCCTCTAGTGGCAGCCGACCAAGCGTGCAATACTAGGAAGCGGCGCGTCCACACGCGTTTAAAATCGCCCCTGTGGACACGGACCTTAAAGTCCGACACAATGATCCGTCGGTGAGATTAACTGACTTTATTGGGAAGTCGCAAATATTGCATAGATTCATGCGAGTTGAATGTGATGAAAAAAAAAAAAAACGGAGTTGGATGGGAGTGGGATGGGAGTGGGAGTAATTTTGAGTGGGAGCGGGATGGGAGCGGGAGTCATTCTACGGGAGTGGGACGGTATGGGATTTTCTTTTTTACTCCGGCCCGGGATTGGGATGGGATGGGATTTTTTCTCTGGGAGTGGGATGGGACGGGAGTGAAAATCCACTCCCGTGTCATGCTCTACAGTGAAGCTGCCCTTCCTCCACGCGTCCCTCCGTGATCTGGTCGTAGTGACACTATGGCGTCACACTGATCAGCTGATTGTTGTTGTTGTTTTCGTTGCCACAGCTGATTTGATTGAGCCGTTGGCCTTTAGGCGTCTGATGGCGACGCCGCTGCATACGAGCAGCAGCAGCGAGCCGGCAGCCAAGCTGATCACAGCCGCCGTCATAGTCCTGACCAGAGTGTCGGGGTCCTGAACCCGGACCAGATACTGGACCACGGTCCTCCGGTGCACCTTAAACTTCACTGTCTCCACCGTCTCACAGGTGTAGATGCCGGAATCAGAAAGGGAGGCTCTGAGGACGAGACCCCGGCTCAGAACGGTGAGTCGGGGACCGGGGAGGAGGACGCCATCAGAGCGCCGCCAGCTGACTGGGAGGTTTGTCTCTGGGAAACATGGGAGGAACTGTGCTGTGTGCCTGAAGAGGATGACGATGGCAGGTTTTCTTCTCATTAACTAATGCATGTGTGGATTTACGTATATTATTTGACGAAAGATGTGTTTCTAAAACACTCCTCCTACAGTTGATGCTGATCAGAGTCAGTCCAACTACTTTAAAACATGCCTGATAAAAGTGATACGTTTACATTCCAGTGTGTTCATTTCCAGGGAGTGGAGTGTGTTCATGCATGTTAGCATGTCTGGCTGCAGGCTGACAGCTTACTGATGACTGTGGGTTTTGTTGTTTTGGTTTCCTGTTTTATTTTGTAGTCCTTCTGTCTTGTGTTGTCATGTGCTTTACTTCCTGTCTTGGTTTCCCTACTTTTCTGTCTCCCAGCTGTGTCTCACTGTCTCGTCAGCCTTGCCTCTCGTTCTCCCCAATCACCATAGCCTGCCCTTGTGTTTCCACACCTGTCTGTCGTTGAACCTAATCCACCCTTATGTATTTAGTCTGTGTTTCCTTTCTGTCTTGGCTTGGTCGTCTGTTCTATTTCATCCTTACTGACCGCCAGAGGCGGTGCTTAAAGCACTGGATATCTCCACCTCGCGCATGCGCATTTCGAGTACCAATAACAACATAGTCACCTGTGACCCCCACGTGACACCGGGAAGGCTATATCTTCCGGTGTTGTTACGGCCTCTCTTCTCTGCCTGTTTGAGTCTTTCTCTACTGCTTTACTGGCAGGTAGGGAGCCTTAATTGATTAACCACACCTTCTTTAGGCGTGGCCTCCAGAAGGCATAAGAGGCCTGCCAGCTGGGAGCTCTCTCTCTCACTCTCTGACTCAGGCCTGCTGCAGCACCACCACCAGTTTCTCCTTTGTTTGGTTTGATGCACCTTTCAACATGCCTACACCATCTTTCCACTCATCCACACACTGCTAACACAACTGATATCATACACTATCATACTCCACGCCTACTAATAGTTAATTCGGTTAATTTTGGTTTAATAAATTACTTTTTGAAAAGTTGTTGTCTGTGTGGCCTCCCTTTTTGTTGCCATCTTTGAGCCAGATGGTAACAGTGTCGTAAGAGGATCCGCATGTACCGTGTTGCACTTTGTGCTGAGAAGGAAGTTGGAAACTTTTGTTTACAGCTGGCTGCGTGCAGCCTCGTGACGACAGTCGGAGCCGCGGGCAACCCGTCCTCCAGAGGCTGTGGCTAGCTGATCTTCGTCTGAGACCAGACCAGCGTGGAGTCAGGTTTGTGTCGGCGTTTGTTGGTTGAGGCAGTGTTTTCGCTCCCGATCCTAGCACTCGTTGGCCTCCTTGCTCTCAATGTTTTTGGTGTCTAACCAATTTGTTTTTGTGTGGCTTGCCGGTGAAAGTAGTGTTTTCGCTCCCGCTCCCGGTGACGCTTTTATTCGACTTCTGTTTGGCAGCAGCGAAGCTAATTATCTGTTGTTTATTATTTACTGGTGAAGGCAGTGTGTTCGCTCCCGCTCCCAGCTCTTGTTTGCCTCATTGCTGTTTGGGGTATCTTACCGGTGGAGGCAGTGCTCTCGCCCCCGCTCCCGGTAACGCTATTATTTGACTTTTGTTTAGCAGCAGCGCTTACGCTCACAGCTAATTGTCCGTTGTTGATTGCTTACTGGTGAAGGCAGTGCTTTCGCTCCCGCTCCCGGTAACGCTATTATTTGACTTTTGTTTAGCAGCAGCGCTTACGCTCACAGCTAATTGTCCGTTGTTGATTGCTTACTGGTGAAGGCAGTGCTCTCGCTCCCGCTCCCGGTAATGCTATTATTTTACTTTTGTTTAGCAGCAGCGCTTACGCTCACAGCTAATTGTCCGTTGTTGATTGCTTACTGGTGAAGGCAGTGCTCCCGCTCCCGGTAACGCTATTATTTGACTTCTGTTAACAGCAGCGCTTACGCTCACAGCTAATTATTGTCTGATTATTGATTATTTGCTGGTGACGCCCGCTCCCAGTAAGACTATTATTGGCTACCTCTGTGATGGCCCATCCATGTGTCGCCTGTGCGGCTCCTCTTGAGTCTGAGGACGGTCATGACCGCTGCCCTCCTTGCCTCGGCCTCGAACATTTGAGAGAGGGCCTCACTGACAGTGCCTGTATGAACTGTGGCCTCCTGCCTTGGGTGCTCAGGGTGGCTAGGGAGCGTCGGGCAACAGCTGACGACCCCTCTGCTTTGACGGGTCTCCCTCCACATCAGTCCCGCCGTTGTCGGCCTCGACATGAGGGAGCTGCGGCCATGGGTGCCCCCCCCAAGAAAAAGGGGAGGGGCGGGCTGTCCTCCAAGGTGGACGGTTTGGCGGCTGACATGGAGCAGATGAAGGCGCTCCTCCTGGCCCTTCAGCCAGGGGCTGGTCGGGGGCCGGCTGGGCTACAGCCTGACCCCCCCTCGGAGGATGCGCTTGTGCTGGACGATGCCCTGTCGCTGGCGGCTTCGTCTGGCCTGTTCCGTGAGGCTGTTACGGAGGACGACAACTCCCACACATTGGGGGAGGCCTCCTGCTCCTCTGCTCGGAGCTCTCTGCAGGGGGCAGCAGAGCGTATAGCTCTTGCTCGCCTACAGCTGGATGTGCCACAGACAGACGCGGCTCAGGCTAGCGCCTTTTTCAGGCGCAGCCCTGCCCCGACCGCACTCACTGTTCCTCCTTCAGAGGAGTACTTGAAGGAGCTTCATGCGTGTTGGAGGGACACCAGGGCCTTTTCCCATCCGTCCTCAGACGCCCGGACCTTGGCTGCCATGCAGGATGCGGCACAGGTTGGGCTAGGCCATATGCCACCAGTTGAGCCTGCCATTGCGGCCCTCATTTTGGCTCCTGATGAGGCTTTGAGGCCGGATGCCAGGTGTCCCCGGCCTCAGTGCAGGGTCACGGACGACCTTCTCATAAAGGCCTATGATGCTGCGGCACGCATGGGTCGGATTGGCAATTCCCTTTCCCACCTACTGCTGGGCCTTTCTACCTCTCTGCAGCAGGCGCAGATTGATCCGTCGCTGCAGAGTCTGAGTGATGCCTCGTTACAGGCATTTGCCCTCATGTCGAGGGAGTTGGGGCGCACAATGTCCACCATTGTCCAGCCATTGGCTCGCCCCTGTCGGAGTCATGTAGGAAGGTTCTTCGTGCTGTACCGGTAGAACCTGGGGAGCTCTTTGGTTCTGCTGCCCTGGAGGCGCTGGAGAGAGCTGCCCAGGCTACTCAGACCAGGCAGCGGCTATCCGGTCTACGCAGGAGTGTGTCCGCTCCTAGCAGGCCCAGGGGCCCCTCGGCTGTCCCCCGGCAGCGCTCTCAGCCACCTGGTTACCCTGGTGGCCTGCGGAGGTCTCAGCGGCCTGCTCAGCAGCCTGTTGATGACTTTCGGCCCCCCGGGCGCCTACCTTCCCGGCAGCCTTGTGCCCCGCAGCCTGACCGTCGCCCCCCCAGAGCCTCGAGAGGCGGGGGGGGCAGGCGCTAGGGCCACGGGGCCGGTCGTCGGATGTTTTTCCCAACAGCAGCTCAGTTACTGGGCTGCCTGTACTTCAGACCCCTGGGTGGTTTCCACTTTAACCCAGGGGTACGAATTGCAGTTCCGACGCCGGCCCCTGGCCTTCAGCCGGGTCAAAATGACTGTTAACGATCCGGCGAAGGCCTTAGCTCTGAGCCAGGAGTTGTCCGCCCTCCTGGCCAAGGGAGCAAATCGAGCCAGTGGACCCTCTGCTACACCCCAGGGGGTTCTACTCCAGGTACTTTCTGGTAACAAAGAAAGGTGGCGGATTTCGCCCCATTCTCGACCTGAGGGGACTCAACAGGTTCCTGAAGGTGCTTCCATTTCACATGCTGACCGCGTCAGACACGCTTCGTGTGGTGACCAGGGGGGAGTGGTTCACCACTGTGGATCTAAAGGATGCGTACTTCCATGTCCCAATTGCGTTGCACCATCGATGCTTCCTGAGATTTGCTTTTCGCGGCCGGCATTTTCAGTTCAGGGTTCTTCCCTTTGGCCTCTCCCTCTTCCCGCGGGTGTTCACCAGGGTTGTTTCGGCAGCTCTGGCACCCCTGCAGAAGCAGGGCATGAAGGTTCTGCCATATTTAGACGACTGGCTGGTCTGTGCACCATCCCGGTGTCTGGTGGCCCAGGATAGGGCTCGGCGGCTTCAGCACGTGGCCCGGCTGGGCCTGACTGTAAATTTTTCAAAGAGTATCCTGGACCCATCCCAACGGGTAGTATACCTGGGGATGGTCCTGGACTCGGTCACTATGAGGGCGTATCTGTCGCCTCGGCGTGTAGACGACATCCTCCTCCGCCTTCCCCTCTTCAGGGGTGGCAGGATGGTGCCATTCCTTCAGTTCCTCCAGCTCCTGGGCAAACTGACAGCTGCTTCAGCTGTGGTGCCGTTGGGCTTGCTGTCTCTGCGCCCACTACAGATGTGGCTGAACAGCCTCCACTTGGACCCCAAGTGGCACGGCTACCGGAAGGTCAGGGTGTCTCGATCGGACAACATGTCCACTGTTGCCCAGATCAACCACCAAGGGGGCACCCGGTCTACACAGCTTCTCCAGGTAGCTCGGAGCCTGTTGACTTGGGCGTATCCCCGTCTGGCCAGCCTGCGGGCAGTATTTATACCAGGGGAACGGAATCTGGCCGCGGATTTTCTGTCGCGGCAGAAGCCCCCACCAGGGGAGTGGCGGCTTCATCCGGAAGTGGTGGAGACGTTGTGGGGTCTTTTTGGCAGGGCGGAAGTGGACCTCTTCGCTTCGGCGGAGTCGACACATTGCCCCCTCTGGTTCTCCTGGACGGAGGTGACCAGCCCCCTTGGCCAGGACGCTCTGGCTCACGATTGGCCGCAGTGTCCTCTGTATGCCTTCCCACCGCTGCTCCTGATTCTTCCAACACTCCAGCGGGTACTTCTGCAGGGCCACAGGCTCCTTCTGGTGGCCCCCTTTTGGCCAGGGAGACTGTGGTTTCCACTGCTGCGCAGGCTCTGCTGCAGCTCTCCGTGGCGCCTCCCCTACAGGACGGACCTCCTTTCACAGCTGGGGGGTCTGATTTGGCATCCGGACCCCGGTCGCCTCCAGCTCTGGGCTTGGCCGCTACAGGGCCCGACCCACTGCTGAGGGTTTGCCCTGCGGACATCAGGCGTACTATTCTGAATGCCAGGGCACCATCTACCCGGGTTCAATATGAGAACAGATGGAGGCTGTTCTCTAACTGGTGTGTGGATAAGGCAGTAGATCCAGCACGTTGCTCTGTGGCCACTGTTCTGGAGTTTCTGCAGTCCCTGCTGGATGGTGGTCGCGCTCCTTCCACCTTAAGAGTCTATGTGGCTGCTATTTCTTCCCAACACGAGATGGTCGACGGAGCCACAGTGGGGTGCCACAGGTTGGTGTCCCTCTTCCTTAGAGGGGCTCTGAGGCTGCGTCCCCCTAGGACCCTGAGGGCTCCAGCATGGGACCTGCCCCTGGTGCTGGAGGCCGTGTCCGCTCCTCCCTTTGAGCCTTGACCCAGGTAGGGTTGAAATGGCTTTCTATGAAGACGGCTTTTCTGCTCGCCATTACCTCTGCGAAGCGGGTCGGGGAGTTGCATGCCCTCTCCGTGGCTGATGCCTGCCTGCGGTGGAACCCTGATGGCTCAGGGGTGGTCCTGTGGCCGAATGTGGCGTTCCTACCCAAGGTGCTTTCACGTGCCCATCTTAACCAGCCTATCCAGCTCGCACGCTTTGACTCCCTGTCTGAGGATGGTCAGTCGGAGCTGCTGTGCCCGGTACGGGCACTTGAGGCTTATTTTGCCGCTACTGCCGGTATGCGGCAGTCGGAACAGCTGTTTGTGTGTCATAGTGGCCCTAACAGAGGCCGTGCACTTTCCAAGCAGCGGCTGTCCCACTGGGTTGTGGATGCGATCACGCATGCCTATGGGGCCAGTGGCTGCCCCCCGCCATCCGGGGTAAGGTGTCACTCCACCAGGAGTGTTTCAACATCATGGGCAGCACTAAGAGGGGTGCCCCTGGAGGCGATCTGTGCTGCGGCATCATGGACGTCACCTGGCACATTTGCACGTTTTTATCGTGTCAACGTCGCCGCTCCCCATCCGATGGGGGTGGTCCTGTGTCCAAGCGCTGCTGCCCCCGATGAGTGAGGTGGGTGTTGGATTCTTTGTGACCTTGTTGGTATGGGTCATCCAGTGCTTTAAGCACCGCCTCTGGCGGTCAGTAAGGATGAAATAGAACGAAAGTTACAAATGTAACTACGGTTCTATGAATCCTGGATGACCGCCAGAGCATCTTGTCACTCAGAATCCGTGTGTTTTCGCGAGAAGATTCTGGGAACAGATCCTCTTGCGACACCGGAAGATATAGCCTTCCCGGTGTCACGTGGGGGTCACAGGTGACTATGTTGTTATTGGTACTCGAAATGCGCATGCGCGAGGTGGAGATATCCAGTGCTTTAAGCACCGCCTCTGGCGGTCATCCAGGATTCATAGAACCGTAGTTACATTTGTAACTTTCGTTTTATCCCGGATGTGTGTCCACCACCTGATCTGTCCTGCCTGTGTCCTGGTCTTTGTCTGGATTATTGTTTGAGTTTTGTCGACGCTTTGGATTGGATCTTTGTTTTTTTGATAGTGTTTTTGCCCCTGTGGCCTCCCTGAGTTTTTGGACTTATCATTTAAATAAACATTTTAACTGCATTTGGGTCCATACCTCCTTCAATCATCCGTGCATACATCCGTGACAAAAACACAACAAGATTAACAAAAACACAACCACGTTAACACATTGTGGGAGTCTTTGGCCAAATCCCAATGGCCCCCTAAGGTCTAAGTCCTGAACCCTCAGGGACTTACCTGACGTCACCTGGTAAACGGTTGAGTGTGAGAGGCTGTGAGGACTTGAAATGGTAGAAATACAAATGGGACAGCACTCGGTATGTCACTTTACTTTGATGACACAAAATATATTATCTAAAAGTGTTGGGTTTTATTTCACGTTTTACAGCCTGATCTGAACGTCTTCCAGACTCTTATCATCCCAGACCAGACGTCACTCAAATAATGTATTTACTTCAATAAGCTAAATTAAAATAACTGGTTGATGATTAAACCAGGTGTGTAGGCTATGATGACATGCCTATGATTTCAAGTGTTTTATGTTCCATATTAAATCTTTAATGTTAAAGTTTCTGCTTAAATGCAATATTCCACACATGCGGCGTCCTCTTGGTTGACCTTTTTAAGTCCTCCCGGCTTTCCCTGGTAACCACGTGTTTGACGTTGCAACGCTATGAACTGTGGGTAATTCTCTCAGGCAAAGTCAGCATCGAAGCTGACTTACGTAAGTGGGCATAAAGGGCTCAAAATGTCCGTGACCGAGTCCTCGTGCACTTCACGATGTGACCGTGGGACAGACCTGAACCCTCAGGGACTCAACGGGAACGCACATCAAAGTCTGTGAGTCTGTGAGGGGCGACGTTGGGATTTGGCCTTTTACTCTGAGGAAGGTTCCTAACTGAAGACGTGACCCGGAAGTAAACAAGTGGCTGCCATGATAAGAGCCGTTCAGATTCTCTAAATGCAAAGGAAAGGAGCTCCAATGATCCTTTCAGATCTCCTTTAGGATACAACGGACCTTCCTTTACCAAAGGAAAGGAGCTGCAATGATCCTTTCAGATTTCCTTTAGGATACAACAGACCTTCCTTTACCAAAGGAAAGGATCTCCAATGATCCTTTCAGATCTCCTTTCGGATAAAACTGACCTTCCTTTACTAAAGGAAAGGAGCTCCAATGATCCTTTCAGATCTCCTTTAGGATACAACGGACTTTCCTATGCAAAAGGAAAAGAGTTGTGGGTCGGCGTGATCTCTTTAAAGTCCCGCACACCTTTAACAATTACTTTCATGCAGACATATAGTAATTGGAATTGTGTTGATAATTGTGTCTATTATAAGTGAAGGAGTTGCATTCATGAAGGACCCCAAGTTGCATTTATGGACAGTTTGCAGTCTTGGTTTTGGGACACTCTGGTCTGAGTCTCATCAACGGCCCTAACTTTACCCTCAGGATCTACTTTTAACTCACATTCTTTGTATTATTATTTTATTTGAACATGTTCTCATGTAACTTCCTTATTACACAGAGCTTTAGTCTTTTTATTATTTCAGTCGTTTGATTTGAATCCACACATTCTCTCATCTTGATTTAATCAATTTCCTTTTGGAGAATATTATGCGTTACTCACTGCGTCTAGGCCGAGGTGAAGCTGACGATAAAATAGTGACAAAACACCTCCGACCTTTATTTGCGTCGCTTCTCTTCTTCCAAGCCTGTTGGTGACGCCGGATTCAATTCAACGGAGGTTCACTGCAGCAAAGTCACCATTTATACCCAGACACGTTCACATGCATCATGCAGCCGTCTTCATCAGCTGGTCTGTGTATCTCTGGACATGAAGACGAGTCCTTGGGAACACAACATTCAGCAGGCCTCCTGCACAAGTTGTACCAAGTTCAACTGATGCAGGTATTAGAAATAATAACACAATAGAGTGATAATAATGGGACTAATCTCCATATTCAATATACTATAGTATTGGACTGTACTTGGGAAATTAAACAAACATCAGCCCTGTTTTCATGATGAGGCATCTTTCAGATCGTCACACTGGTTTTAAAATATAGTTTAATTAAACTTTTGCTAAAATATCAGTTCAAGAACAGTTTATTCTCTTTTAAATGCAATTTTATTTATTGTTCCATATCATAACAAAAGTTATCCCAGGACATGTTTTCACATACAGCAGGACTAGAACACCCTCATGATGTTCAAAGTCCCAACATCACCCAAGAGCAAGCGTTATAAAGCGTTGATGAATGGAAAATCACAGCTGCAGCATCATCATAGTTTATAATTCCTTAGTGGATTTAACAGGAGCATTTTCTCCAACAATGAAGAAACAGTTTAATATGTGTTTTATTTGTAATATGTTAAATACATTATGTTTTCTATTCTAATCTGTGTTTGCTCTGTGTTTCATGTTGATGGTTTTCACTGGACAGCAACTATTTGCTCCAGTCACTAATGCATGTTCCTCAACACGACAAGGTTCAGTCTAAAGACAAAGCCATCCCGATATACTCCATTCATTTAAGTACATTTACACAAGCATTAATACATTTACAACAAGTACAAGGAGGAATTAACCTGACTGATTACAAACTGCAATGTTTTCATTCACATCTTTGCATTGACTCTGAATGTAATCACACCGCTTTGTGTTTGTTGTGAACAGTTTCAGAGACACAGAGACACTGATCCAGACCAGACTGCAAACCCAGGATAAAGAGGTTCAGTGAATGTGGTGTTGAAGGTGTGGAGGTGGATCAGTTTGTTAGAGGAGACTCTGTAGAAGGTCAAAGTGCCAGCAGGACAGTCCAAGTACACTGCTACCACACCAGAGGAGGAGGAGGAGGAGGAGGAGGAGGAGGAGGAGGAGGAGGAGGCGGAGGAGATGAGTGTTTGTTTGTTTTTGTGATAGACAGAGTAACCACCACCATAACAATACAGACTCCAGGACTGATCATTCCATCCAAACCCAGAGTTGTTTCCTCTCCTCTTGATTCCTCTGTAACTCACTGATATATCAACCCTTCCTCTCCACTCGACCTCCCAGTAACAGCGACCAGTCAGACCGTCTCTACACAGCAGCTGAGGATATGAGACAAATCTGTCTGGATGATCTGGATATGACTGGTCGTCGAACACATGTGTCACCTTCCTGTTGGTGTCGTCCAGTTTGAGTTTTCTGCTGACTGTGTTTGTGTCCAGTTCCAGTTCACAGACATCTGATGGAGAGAACAAACACAATGCAGCTAAAGGTTATTGTTGGAGACAATTGGGTGTTTTTTGGTGTGTGTTTTGAAAGCTTAATAAATATACTTTGGGTATTAGTATATGACATCACAAGGGGGCGGTAACTTGATGGTGATGGGTCACGTCATACCTTTCATTGATAAATAGGACACCGGTGTGTAGTGGTGTGTGTTTTGTTGGATCGCAGAGAAAAACACAGTGTTGGGGAACTAGCAGGAGCAGATTCAGTTATTAATAGATCATTATTAATATCAATACTCAGTCTCAATATAAAGGAGTTTGTACTCAAATGCCAATAATTAATAACTATTAGAATATGAGTACAAACAGTTGAAGGATTAGTGAATTCTTCACAGAGAAGAGGTTGATATCATTCATTCTTATACAACATTAATAAACACAGCAGTATGTTCATAAGGGGTTTATTAACAATAAACAAGAAACATACACTAAGTCCAAGTGGCCTATCTAACTAAATACTATACAAGTGTGTGTGTGTGTGTGTGTGTGTGTGTGTGTGTGTGTGTGGGTGTGTGTGTGTGTGTGTGAGTGTGTGTGAGTGTGTATGTGTGTGTGTGTGTGTGTGTTTGTGTCTTTGCTCGTGTGAGAAGCAAATGATTCTGCCTCTCTTCCTTCCGTCGTGAAGTCAGAAGGTGGTGATGCGTTGGAGTTTAAGAGGGAAAAAAAAACATCAGTGTGTACACGACACAGGAAGTGTGTGTGTGTGTGTGTGTGTGTGTGCGTGTGCATGTGAGTGAAGCGAACATCACCTCGATGTCACCTCAAAGAGAAATAATGAGATTGGTTTGAACTAAGTGCAAGAGTGCAAGAGTCTCGTTAGCAGCATCAGTGTCCGCGTCCGCTGCGAGCTGAGGGCACGAGGTCCACTCTCCGCGGTTGTGAGGCTGATTGGATGTACTGCCAGTTTCTCTGAAATGCCTTTGTAGACGGCTTATGGTAGAGAAATGAACATTCAATTCATGGCGACAGCTCTGGTGGACATCCCTGCTGTCAGCATGCCAATTGCACGCTTCCTCAAAACTTGCGACATCTGTGGCATTCTGCTGTGTGATACAACTGAACATTTTAGAGTGGCCTTTTATTGTGCGTGTGTGTGTGTGTGCGCGTGTGTGTGTGTGTGTGCGTGTGTGTGTGCGTGTGTGTGCGTGTGTGTGTGTGTGTGCATATGCACCAACTCTTGATGCCGATCACAACACCAAAGAGGATTTCTACCTCCCCCACCCCCAACCCCATCCCTGGAGCAAGAGTCGTCATCGGGAACGATGGACAGCCAAGAAGGAGAAGGTGTGTGTGTGAGTGTGTGTGTGTGTGTTTGTGTGTGTGTGTGTGAGTGTGTGTGTGTGTGTGTGTGCGCGTGTGTGTGTTTGTGTGTGTGTGTGTGTGTGTGAAACTGTCTAAAACACAGCACAGCAGAAATTAGGACTAGCTTGTGTTCATTTAACGTCATGTGACTCGTGAGTGGTGGCACGAGCCCTAGCAGTAGCGTACCTTCTGTTGGGGAGATGGGTCCGTGAACGCTGCGGCCATCCGACTTTCGTTTTGAAGTCGACAACCGGAAAACGGATAACGAGTCGTTTCCCGTTTTTCGCTTCAAAATAAAAGAACGAAAAACGGAAATGACTCGTATCCCGTTATTTGTTTTAAAATCGGAAAACGACTCGTTAACTGATATTAGATATTGTGTTCATGAATGAATATTCATATTTTATAACAGCCAGGAGGTCGAGTGGGAGGTCTTGTGGTGATCTAGCCCAGCACTGAGTGACCACTCTGGTCTCCTGCAAGGCTTTTCAAAACGCGAGCGTCACACGCTGTCGGAGCGTTTATGAACAGTGTTTTAGAGCTCCTCCTAAATGTCTCAGGTAGGCTTTCAGGTAATCCGGACCATGCAGTGATACAGCCTCACACTAATGGGCCTTTTGTTCATTAAGCACATATCTGGACACATCTGAACTGATAACATATACTTATTATACTAATAATGAATAATTATTAAATGCTCACATACGAGGTCAACGATAACGACGACGGACTATGACTGCTACAGAGATCACAGCAACTTAAAGCTGGCTGTCTGGGCAGAAATCTTTCAGTCCCTGCTCAGAGCACCACCGGCTCCTCTCGGAAAAGCCTCGCAGGAGACCAGAGTGGTCACTCAGTGCTGCTGGCTAGATCACCACAAGACCTCCCACTCGACCTCCTGGCTGTTATAAAACACATGACATAACACGTCATTAACTGGTAGAGCTGCTGACTTCTTGTCTAAACGTAAAGGAATCTTTCCTGTAAGAAATGAAGCAAAGTGGAGAGCAGGTGAGGGGTTAGTCCTCCTTCCACCAGCGGAGAATGAGACTCCTTCATTATGTTTTTGTCAACGAGGTCAGAGAACAACATTTGTCTGGCTCTCTCTTCCAAACAGTCGGTGCTTTATTCTTCTTTGTAAATATCACAATGAACCCTGAATTCTGATGTTTCACCACCTGCATTCAGCTCACTGCCACTTTCACTGATGTGGCGTTTGTCCACGGTGCTGCAGGACTAATGGCATCCAGGGCCCAGTTTTTCAGAAGGAATCCCATTGGATTTAGGATTTCTGATTGGATTAAATATTGAAAATGGGTTTTTCAAAAGGAAAAACGGATTCTGAAATCAGATCACGTAATCCAATCTTGGTTTTGATCTGGATCAAACCTTCAGTCTGTGTTGTTCAGTTTAGTACAGTAATATGATGTAAACACAGCACACATTATTAGGCCACATTTGAATACAGTAAGGTAAAAAATGTATTTAGTCTTTTTATTTGATTTTCTGATTTAAAACATATTGAAAATATCCACAACATGCTTTGTTTTTAAACAAATAAAACAATGAAACAAATCTACACTTCCGGTTTGTGTATTACACACTACCAACGGGGAAAAGGAGGGAACTTTTTTATAACCAATTCTATCACAGCAACAGTCGTTGTCAGTGAAGTTTGATCTGCCAAAAAATCATATATCTATATATGTATATCAATATATGTATATCTATATCTAT
The DNA here is from genome assembly GCF_963514095.1 of Eutrigla gurnardus. Lineage (NCBI taxonomy): Eukaryota > Metazoa > Chordata > Actinopteri > Perciformes > Triglidae > Eutrigla > Eutrigla gurnardus. Next base: position 2,388,131 of record NC_139921.1, on the reverse strand, counting down.
ATATGTACTGTATATCTATATCAATATATGTATATCTATATCTATATATCTATATATGTATATCTATATCTATATATCTATATATGTATATCTATATCTATATATGTATATCTATATCTATATATGTATAACAATATATGTATATCTATATCTACATATCTATATATGTATATCTATATCTATATATTAGTGGTGGGCATAGATTAATTTTTTTATTCTAGATTAATCTCACTGTAATCTTGAAATTAATCTAGATTAAAATGGCTCATTTAATTTCTGCCGAAGGCATTCATAATATGTGTGCTACCTAAATAATGACTAACTAACTCCCCACAAGGTGCAAACAACCTTAGTGTTGTCGAGGTTTCCATTGGGAAGCTTCTTAGAAATACATGTTCCCTGAAGCAAACCTTCATAGCTGCATCCATGTCAGCACGTCACGTTTGATGTGGTCATTTCACAGCAGGCTTACACAGGTTCCAAGTCTGACTCGTTCTCGCCCCCTACAGTGCAATCTGGCCAGGTATACATCCGCGCTAAAATGAAAGTGAAAGTCATCATAGCTATCCTTTAGTTATGAATGAGGGCCGGTTGATGGGAATCATCCAAAATGAGGGGCCGGAAAAATATTTCTGGAAAATGATGAGCATCACATTAATAGCTGCAGATACTGTTAAACACTACACCGACGTATGAGTGGATATATTGTCTTATTTTATCAAGTAAAATATAAGTTACAGGTTTACTCAACAGCTTAATAGTTAAAAAAAATAATAGGTAGAAATAGGTAAACTCAGAGTTCCACAGCTCATCAAAAAACAAACTTTATTTAATTAACATAGGCTGCCTAAGGGCACGATCCGTAGCATGGCTCGACATGATTTCGGTTCCGGTCCGGTTCCGCTCACACCACGAGTCTGAAGAGTGCAGCAGCTTATCAAAATACAGAGTCAACATGCCGTGTTTTCAAGTAGAAAGCGCCGTTGTGGTGGTTCAACGAGGCGGAACGGCGTCAGAACAACATCAAGCGTACAGGACGAAGAACTAGCGGGGGCGCGCGGTGAGGATTGTTGTGGCCGCGCGTCTTGTGGAGCAAGTCTCTCTGCTGCTGAGATGAGAGGGCAGCTCATATCGGCCACTATAGGGCCAGCATGTTTGAATGTTTTCTCCACTAAAAGGGCCAGTAAATATTCCTTCGCGGGTCGGATCCGAGCCCCGGTATAGACCCAGCTCCCAACCCAACTCTCAGAATAGATTAACGGCGATATTTTTTTATCTCGCGATAAGAGTCTCGCGTTAACGCAGCACGTTAACGCCGATAACGGCCACCACTAATTGATATATGTAGCTACCATGGAAAAGGTTGTTGGGGGACATGTCTGTAATACATTACAATAACACTTATAATATGTTTTAATCTCATTCTGTTGGTTAATAACATTAGCATTATGATGCCTTTTATAATAATCATACATCATAATGTAATCATTCATGTACTTTTGAAGTGGCCGTAACCATGGCGACCCTAACATTTCTTACTGTAATATGAATGTGTTCCTTCAAGGCTCCAGTCTGAATAATCACTCGCCTTATGTTTTGTGTTTATTGGATCTCACATGTAATAAAATGCAATGAAACAAAGTGTTGTCACTGTCTGCCTCCTCAACCACTTTTGCCCCAGTGCATGCTGGGAGAATGAGTACAGATGTCACAGTGAAGCAGCCCTTCCTCCACGCGTCCCTCCGTGATCTGGTCGTAGTGACACTATGGCGTCACACTGATCAGCTGATTGTTGTTGTTGTTTTCGTTGCCACAGCTGATTTGATTGAGCCGTTGGCCTTTAGGCGTCTGATGGCGACGCCGCTGCATACGAGCAGCAGCAGCGAGCCGGCAGCCAAGCTGATCACAGCCGCCGTCATAGTCCTGACCAGAGTGTCGGGGTCCTGAACCCGGACCAGATACTGGACCACGGTCCTCCGGTGCACCTTAAACTTCACTGTCTCCACCGTCTCACAGGTGTAGATGCCGGAATCAGAAAGGGAGGCTCTGAGGACGAGACCCCGGCTCAGAACGGTGAGTCGGGGACCGGGGAGGAGGACGCCATCAGAGCGCCGCCAGCTGACTGGGAGGTTTGTCTCTGGGAAACATGGGAGGAACTGTGCTGTGTGCCTGAAGAGGATGACGATGGCAGGTTTTCTTCTCATTAACTAATGCATGTGTGGATTTACGTATATTATTTGACTAAAGATGTGTTTCTAAAACACTCCTCCTACAGTTGATGCTGATCAGAGTCAGTCCAACTACTTTAAAACATGCCTGATAAAAGTGATACGTTTACATTCCAGTGTGTTCATTTCCAGGGAGTGGAGTGTGTTCATGCATGTTAGCATGTCTGGCTGCAGGCTGACAGGGTACTGATGACTGTGGGTTTTGTTGTTTTGGTTTCCTGTTTTATTTTGTAGTCCTTCTGTCTTGTGTTGTCACGTGCTTTACTTCCTGTCTTGGTTTCCCTACTTTTCTGTCTCCCAGCTGTGTCTCATTGTCTCGTCAGCCTTGCCTCTCGTTCTCCACAATCACCATAGCCTGCCCTTGTGTTTCCACACCTGTCTGTCGTTGAACCTAATCCACCCTTATGTATTTAGTCTGTGTTTCCTTCTGTCTTGGCTTGGTCGTCTGTTTTATCCCGGATGTGTGTCCACCACCTGATCTGTCCTGTGTCCTGGTCGTTGTCTGGATTATTGTTTGAGTTTTGTCCACGCTTTAGATTGGATCTTTGTTTTTTTGATAGTGTTTTTGCCCCTGTGGTCTCCCTGAGATTTTGGACTTATCATTTAAATAAACATTTTAACTGCATTTGGGTCCATACCTCCTTCAATCATAGTACATCCGTGACAAAAACACAACAAGATTAACAAAAACACAACCACATTAACAAACACACAACCACGTTAACACATTGTGGGAGTCTTGGCCAAATCCCAATGTCCCCCTAAGGTCTAAGTCCTGAACCCTCAGGGACTTACCTGATGTCACCTGGTAAACGGTTGCGTGTGAGAGGCTGTGAGGACTTGAAATGGTAGAAATACAAATGGGACAGCACTCGGTATGTCACTTTACTTTGATGACACAAAATATATTATCTAAAAGTGTTGGGTTTTATTTCACGTTTTACAGCCTGATCTGAACGTCTTCCAGACTCTTATCATCCCAGACCAGACGTCACTCAAATAATGTGTTTACTTCAATAAGCTAAATTAAAATAACTGGTTGATGATTAAACCAGGTGTGTAGGCTATGATTGTCATGGGGTGCAGTCGAATAGTCTTTTTTGCTTAGGAAGGTTCCTAACTGAAGAAGTGACCCGGAAGTAAACAAGTGGCCGCCATGATAAGAGCTGTTCGAATTCTCTGAATGCATAGGAAAGGAGCTGCAATGCTTCCTTTCAGAGCTCCTTTAGCATAGGATGCAACGGACCTTCCTATGCGATAGGAAAGGAGATTACGCCAACCCACAATTCTTTGCGAGAGCAACATTTAAAGTGCCGCACACCTCGGCCATTAATGAAAACAAACGATATGTGCATTTACATATTTAACAATGACTTTCATGCAGACATGTAGTAATTGGAATAGTGTTGATAAATGTGTGTGGACAGTGATAATAATCGAATGTTTTTTTTTAATTTTATTTTATTTCAATCATGTTACAAACTTGACAAAAACGAAACTAAAACCACAAATGAAACGTAAATAAAGCAACCGGTCAAACAGGAGCTGCTGGACCTGAAGCCGGTCAGTGAACCAGCTGCTTATAAAACCAACATGGGAAGAAGTGGACGATGCGCTTTTTGTTGTCCATTATTGTAGTTTCTCCAGCGCAGACGCACGTCAATCGCCGGTGCCGATCATCAGCTGTCAATCATCAGCGGCTGCGTTATAATGACGTAGCTTAGTGAAAGTCCGGTCGGATTCTCTGAACACCGCGGTCGACTATTCCTAAATCCTTTTGAGTTCTCCTATCGCCTTTCCTTAAAGGAAAACACCACCGCATTTCCATACTGAACTATGTTCTGCTCTGATGTTAGACGAGGTGATACATACCTCCCTCTCCTCTGTGCGTGCACTAAATGGCTCTTGAGCGCACTCCGCGCAGCGCTAATTTGCTAGCATGTAGCTTGTCCTTAGGATCCAAAGGGGGGTGAAGTTAGAAGCGACCAAGCACTTCCACGTTGTCCCTATTTAAATACGGTTACGTGAGTAGTTACACGACCCAAGTTTGGTTACACAAAATGAAAGATGCTAATTTTTCTAAGCGGATAACAACGATAACTATATAGTATGGCGGAATAACAACTGGAAGCACTTCGACGTTGGCGCAGTAATATCATCACTCCGCTCCCCCTCTTACTTCCGTCAATAGAACCTACGTGACCTGCACGCCGTCGCCTGCACTACCTGTAGTAGTTTGTGCACAGTTGAGGAAGCATCAGGTTGTAGTAAGATAGTTTGTGAACAATCAAACATCATGGTTATAACGTGCATCGTACAGGGTTGTGAAAACAAGCAGAAGGTATATAGTCCCGTCATGTTTTGAGTGATGATATTACTGCGCCGACGTCGAAGTGCTTCCAGTTGTTATTCCGCCATACTATATAGTTATCGTTGTTATCCGCTTAGAAAAATTAGCATGTTTCATTTTGTGTAACCAAACTTGGGTCGTGTAACTACTCACGTAACCGTATTTAAATAGGGACAACGTGGAAGTGCTTGGTCGCTTCTAACTTCACCCCCCTTTGGATCCTAAGGACAAGCTACATGCTAGCAAATTAGCGCTGCGCGGAGTGCGCTCAAGAGCCATTTAGTGCACGCACAGAGGAGAGGGAGGTATGTATCACCTCGTCTAAGATCAGAGCAGAACATAGTTCAGTATGGAAATGCGGTGGTGTTTTCCTTTAACCCCGTGACGTTTTCCCCAGAGGTCAAGGAATAGGAGTTAGGACCTTATTTTTTGACTATTCGACTGCACCCCTGATCTGTGTTTTTGTCATGTTCTGTTTCCTTGGTTTTGATTTCCTGTTTTATTTAGTCCTCAGTGCGATTTCCTGTCTCGTACTTCCTGGTCCTTGTTGTTTCCGCTGTCTTGACTCCCGCACCCTCTCGTGTTGATTACCATGCCTGCCCTGATGTGTTTCACCTGTTCCTCGTCAGCTCCCTGCCTCCCTGTGTATATAGTCTGTGTGTTTCCCCTGTCTCTTGTTGGTTCATTGTCAATGTCGCTGTAATCTGTTACCCCCTGCATGCTGCACCACGTCATGTCCCTGGATTTTTTTCTTTGTGTTCTGGTTTTCTTTCGTAAGTGTTTCTTTTGACGGTCGTGTTTTTGCCTTGTGGTCTTCCTGGTTTGATACTTTGTTTTTGGTCTTAGTTTTTGTTTTGTATTTAGTTTATTATTGAAATAAATCCTTTTTTAACTGCATTTGGGTCCTCACCTCCTGTTATCGAGTCCACGTCTGGTCCTGAACGTGACAGAATGAACCAACCAAAGGAGGACCCAGCAGTCAATGGGCCTAGAGTCATACAGTGGTATGTGGACTTCATTCAGATCCTGCTAGCAGGGCTCGCCAAATTGCTGCAAGTAAACTTTTTTTTGAAGCCGCAGCTAAGCCACCAGATCATGTCTCAGCCACCGCACAGCTTCCCAGCTCCGGCCCCAACCCGTTTTGGGGTACTCGCCTGGCCCTGGGAGGGCCAAGGAGCGTCCAGCTGGCTAACCGGCAGTTGGCTCGTCGGTTGCCGGCCTCAAGGAGGGGCGGCACAAGGAAGCAAGCCTCCCCGATGCTGCTCACATCGGTTCTGACGGGGGTCCATCCGTCACCAGTTCCAGCGGAGGCCCAGGCCGTAGCTCCAGCCATGCTACTAGCCCAGGCCTCAGCTACAGCCAAGCATCCAGCCCAGGCCTCAGCTACAGCCAAGCATCCAGCCCAGGCCTCAGCTACAGCCAAGCATCCAGCCCAGGCCTCAGCTACAGCCAAGCATCCAGCCCAGGCCTCAGCCACAGCCAAGCATCCAGCCCAGGCCTTAGCCACAGCCAAGCTACCAGCCCAGGCCACAGTTCCAGCCAAGCTACCAGTCCGCTCTTTGCCCCTTCCTGTTCCGACGGGGGTCCGTCCGACGCCTGCTCCGAGCAGCCTTCGGGAGGTCCGCTCGTCACCCGTTCCTGTTCCGACGGGGGGCCGTCCTAAGCCTGCTCCACGCAGCCTTCGGGAGGTCCGCTCGTCACCCGTTCCTGTTCCGAAGGGGGGCCGTCCTAAGCCTGCTCCGAGCAGCCTTCGAGAGGTCCGCTCGTCACCCGTTCCTGTTCCGACGGGGGGCCGTCCTACGCCTGCTCCGAGTAGCCTTCGGGAGGTCCGCTCGTCACCCGTTCCTGTTCCGACGGGGGGCCGTCCTACGCCAGCTCCATGCAGCCTTCGGGAGGTCCGCTCGTCACCCGTTCCTGTTCCGACGGGGGGCCGTCCTACGCCTGCTCCACGCAGCCTTCGGGAGGTCCGCTCCTCACCCGTTCCTGTTCCGACGGGGGGCCGTCCTAAGCCTGCTCCACGCAGCCTTCGGGAGGTCCGCTCGTCACCCGTTCCTGTTCCGACGGGGGGCCGTCCTAAGCCTGCTCCACGCAGCCTTCGGGAGGTCCGCTCGTCACCCGTTCCTGTTCCAACGGGGGGTCGCCCTCATGCCCGGCCTCCTGAGCGGTCCCGCCCGCTAGGTCGCCCTCATGCCCGGCCTCCTGAGCGGTCCCGCCCGCTGGGTCGCCCTCATGCCCGGCCTCCTGAGCGGCCCCGCCCGCTGGGTCGCCCTCATGCCCGGCCTCCTGAGCGGCCCCGTCCGCTGGGTCGCCTTCATGCCCGGCCTCCTGAGCGGCCCCGTCCGCTGGGTCGCCCTCATGCCCGGCCTCCTGAGCCCTGCCCCCAGACCCCCTCCACCCACCCTACGTATCTTGAACCCTTCCTCCTGGCCCCCTCCACCCGCCCTACGTATCATGAACCTCGGGGACGTCTGGGATCCGTCACTTGAGGGGGGGGGGGGTAATGTCATGATCTGTGTTTTTGTCATGTTCTGTTTCCTTGGTTTTGATTTCCTGTTTTATTTTGTCCTCAGTGTGATTTCCTGTCTCGTACTTCCTGGTACTTGTTGTTTCCGCTGTCTTGACTCCCCCGACCTCTCGTGTTGATGACCATGCCTGCCCTGATGTGTTTCACCTGTTCCTCGTCAGCTCCCTGCCTCCCTGTGTATATAGTCTGTGTGACCCCTGTCTCTTGCTGGTTCATTGTCAATGTCGCTGTCATCTGTTACCCCCTGCATGCTGCACCACGTCATGTCCCTGGATTTTTCTCTGTACCTGCGTCCTGCCTTCCGTGTCCCTTTGTGTTCTGGTTTTCTTTCGTGTTTCTTTTGACGGTCGTGTTTTTGCCTTGTGGTCTTCCTGGTTTGATACTTTGTTTTTGGTCTTTTTGTTTTGTATTTAGTTTATTATTGAAATAAATCCTTTTTTAACTGCATTTGGGTCCTCACCTCCTGTTTTCGAGTCCACGTCTGGTCCTGAACGTGACAATGATGACATGCCTATGATTTCAAGTGTTTTATGTTCCATATTAAATCTTTAATGTTACAGTTTTTGCTTAAATGTAATATTCCACACATGCGGCGTCCCCTTTGTTTACCTTTTTTTTTTTTTTAAGTCCTCTGGGCTTTCCCTGGTAACCCCATGTTTCACATTGCAACGCTATGAACTGTGGGTAATTCCCTCAGGCAAAGTCAGCATCGATGCTGATTTACGTAAGTGGGCATAAAGGGCTCAAAATGTCCGCGAGCCAGTCCTCGTGCACTTCACGATGTGACCGTGGGACAGACCTGAACCCTCAGGGACTCAACGGGAACCCACATCAAAGTCTGTGAGTCTGTGAGGGGCGACGTTGGGATTTGGCCTTTTTCTCTGAGGAAGGTTCCTAACTGAAGACGTGACCCAGAAGTAAACAAGTGGCCGCCATGATAAGAGCCGTTCAGATTCTCTAAATGCAAAGGAAAGGAGCTCCAATGATCCTTTCAGATCTCCTTTAGGATACAACGGACCTTCCTTTACCAAAGGAAAGGATCTCCAATGATCCTTTCAGATATCCTTTAGGATACAACGGACCTTCCTTTACCAAAGGAAAGGAGCTCCAATGATCCTTTCAGATCTCCTTTAGGATACAACAGACCTTCCTATAAAGAAGGAAAGGAGATCACGCCGACCCACAATTCTTTGCGAGAACAACATTTAGAGTGCCGCACACCTCGGCCATTCATGAAAACAAACGATATGCATATTTAACAATTACTTTCATGCAGACATATAGTAATTGGAATTGTGTTGATAAATGTGTCTATTATAAGTGAAGGAGTTGCATTCATGAAGGACCCCAAGTTGCATTTATGGACAGTTTGCAGTCTTGGTTTTGGGACACTCTGGTCTGAGTCTCATCAACGGCCTTAACTTTACCCTCAGGATCTACTTTTAACTCACATTCTTAGTATTATTATTTTATTTGAACATGTTCTCATGTAACTTCCTTATTACACAGAGCTTTGGTCTTTTTATTATTTCAGTCGTTTGATTTGAATCCACACATTCTCTCATCTTGATCTTAATCAATTTCCTTTGGAGAATATTATGCGTTACTCACTGCGTCTAGGCCGAGGTGAAGCTGACGATAAAATAGTGGCAAAACGCCTCCAACCTTTATTTGCGTCTGCAGTGTCGGAGTTGCCCAGAGCCGAGATGCAGCCAGCGGACGCTTCTCTTCTTCCAAGCCTGTTGGTGACGCCGGATTCAATTCAACGGAGGTTCACTGCAGCAAAGTCACCATTTATACCCAGACACGTTCACATGCATCATGCAGCCGTCTTCATCAGCTGGTCTGTGTATCTCCAACATCACCCAAGAGCAAGCGTTATAAAGCGTTGATGAATGGAAAATCACAGCTGCAGCATCATCATAGTTTATAATTCCTTAGTGGATTTAGCAGGAGCATTTTCTCCAACAATGAAGAAACAGTTTAATATGTGTTTTATTTGTAATATGTTAAATACATTATGTTTTCTATTCTAATCTGTGTGTGCTCTGTGTTTCATGTTGATGGTTTTCACTGGACAGCAACTATTTGCTCCAGTCACTAATGCATGTTCCTCAACACGACAAGGTTCAGTCTAAAGACAAAGCCATCCCGATATACTCCATTCATTTAAGTACATTTACACAAACATTAATACATTTACAACAAGTACAAGGAGGAATGAACCTGACTGATTACAAACTGCAATGTTTTCATTCACATCTTTGCATTGACTCTGAATGTAATCACACCGCTTTGTGTTTGTTGTGAACAGTTTCAGAGACACAGAGACACTGATCCAGACCCGACTGTAAACCCAGGATAAAGAGGTTCAGTGAATGTGGTGTTGAAGGTGTGGAGGTGGATCAGTTTGTTAGAGGAGACTCTGTAGAAGGTCAAAGTGCCAGCAGGACAGTCCAAGTACACTGCTACCACACCAGAGGAGGAGGAGGAGGAGTAGGAGGAGGAGGAGATGAGTGTTTGTTTGTTTTTGTGCAAGACAGAGTAACAACCATCAGAACAACCCAGACTCCAGGACTGATCATTCCTTCCCAACACAGAGTCGTCTCCTCTCCTCTTGATTCCTCTGTAACTCACTGATATATAAACCCATCCTCTCCACTGGACCTCCCAGTAACAGCGACCAGTCAGACCGTCTCTACACAGCAGCTGAGGATATGAGACAAATCTGTCTGGATGATCTGGATATGAATGGTCGTCTAACACAAATGTCACCTTCCTGTTGGTGTCGTCCAGTTTGAGTTTTCTGCTGACTGTGTTTGTGTCCAGTTCCAGTTCACAGACATCTGATGGAGAGAACAAACACAATGCAGCTAAAGGTTATTGTTGGAGACAATTGGGTGTTTTTTGTTTGTGTTTTGAAAGCTTAATAAATATACTTTGGGTATTAGTATATGACATCACAAGGGGGCGGTAACTTGATGGTGATGGGTCACGTCATACCTTTCATTGATAAATAGGACACCGGTGTGTAGTGGTGTGTGTTTTGTTGGATCGCAGAGAAAAACACAGTGTTGGGGAACTAGCAGGAGCAGATTCAGTTATTAATAGATCATTATTAATATCAATACTCAGTCTCAATATAAAGGAGTTTGTACTCAAATGCCAATAATTAATAACTATTAGAATATGAGTACAAACAGTTGAAGGATTAGTGAATTCTTCACAGAGAAGAGGTTGATATCATTCATTCTTATACAGCATTAATAAACACAGCAGTATGTTCATAAGGGGTTTATTAACAATAAACAAAGAAACATACACTAAGTCCAAGTGGCCTATCTAACTAAATAACTAACTAAATAAACTAAAGACCAACCTGTGGTCTGGTCTCTGGACTAATGTGAGCTACTATCTAGACCTCTGGGGGACCACAGACAGTCTCTGGTTCCTCCACATAGTCTGGTCTGGTCTCTGGACTAAAGTGAGCTACTATCTAGACCTCTAGGGGACCACAGACAGTCTCTGGTTCCTCCACATAGTCTGGTCTGGTCTCTGGACTAATATGAGCTACTATCTAGACCTCTAGGGGACCACAGACCCAGGAGACAACATCTGGTTCCTCCATTTAGGATTCAGGGACGTCAGGACGACAGGAGGACGATCTCAACGCTGAGACGCTTTAGAGACACAGAGGAATTTATCTCTTGAGTTGAAATATTTAAACTCACACAAACACGACTACGTGAATTTTGCGTGTTTGTCTCCGTTGCCGTCCGGCAGGAATTGCCGTCCGTTTGTGTCTCTGCGTTGACTTTGTGTGTAATTGAGTGTGAAAATGTGGCGTTTGGTGTGAACACAACACAACATCTTTACAGCCACGAAGAAACAAACGCTACATCCTGATAGAAACTTGATCATGGGATTTCAGTCATGAACACGTTCAAATCTGGAGCAGCTGAGTTACTGAAGACATACTCACACTTCCTCAGACCAGGTCTCAGTCTCTGCTGTCCCCCATGGTCCACCCTGCAGGAAGACATTCAAAGACCTCCATCAGGTCCACCATTAAACATGAACCCCAGTTCCTCAGTCAGAGACGGAGACACAGTCTGGAGCTGTTGTCCATCTGTCCTCACCTGAGTGTCCAGTCTGATGTCTGTCCATCTGTCCTCACCTTAGAGTGTCCAGTCTGATGTCTGTCCATCTGTCCTCACCTGAGAGTGTCCAGTCTAATGTCTGTCCACCTGTCCTCACCTGAGAGTCCAGTCTAATGTCTGTCCATCTGTCCTCACCTGAGAGTGTCCAGTCTGATATCTGTCCTCACCTGAGAGTCTCCAGTCTGATGTCTGTCCACCTGTCCTCACCTGAGAGTGTCCAGTCTGATGTCTGTCCACCTGTCCTCACCTGAGAGTGTCCAGTCTGATGTCTGTCCACCTGTCCTCACCTGAGAGTGTCCAGTCTGATGTCTGTCCATCTGTCCTCACCTGAGTCTCCAGTCTGATGTCTGTCCATCTGTCCTCACCTGAGAGTGTCCAGTTTGATGTCTGTCCATCTGTCCTGACCTGAGAGTGTCCAGTCTGATGTCTGTTTACCTGTCCTCACCTGAGAGTGTCCAGTCTCCAGTGTGGACCCTCCAGTCCAGCAGACAGCAGCTTGACTCCTGAGTCTCCTGGATGATTGTAGCTCAGGTCCAGCTGTCTCAGATAGGAGGGGTTGGAGTCCAGAGCTGAGGCCAGAGAAGAACAGCCGTCCTCTGTGATGAGACAACCTGACAGACTGAAGACACACACACTACTGTCACTTCTGGGGACTTTACATAGACTTATGTCCATTTGTCCACTTTTTAAAATGAGAGAAAGTGATATTTGTCTTTTGTTGTGTTGATGTTGTACTGGGTGGGATAAGCGTGGCTGAGTGATGGACAGAGATGGACAGAGGAGGACGTTAAAAGAAAGACAAGAGACGAGCTGAAATGATTGGGAGAGAAATTGAAGCGTTAGAAAAGAGAAGAAACAACAGTTGAAACAGTCTATGTGGTCTGTCTTCAGACCTGGTGTGCCAACAAAGATCTGGTATTGATTTTAAACCATCAAGCAAAGAAAAAAGGCTGGAATTCAATAACATTTCAACAATGTTTATAGTTTTCATATTGAACTGGAGGAATTATGAATAACAAGTTCTCTGATAATAACAGTAAAATACAAAACACAGCTTTGAAAATGTGCTTCTTAAGAGTCTCAGAACATATGAGGCATTCAGGTGTTCAACTGCCAGTTGGAAGAAAAGAGTCTGTCTTGATTCAAAGCTCTGTTCTCACTGTCAGCGTTCCTCTTTGAGAGCAGCCGTGTGAACTTATCTATCGGCTCTAGATTTCACCCACCTGACTGACGTTTATCACCTCCACTCTCTGATCCATCTGTCAGCTGTCAGTGAGTCTCCTCAGTTGTCACCATAGAAACGTCACTCACAGAAACTCCAGTTTGCACAGATTTGATTAAGTTCAGAGTTAACGTTTCACCCCGTTGCATTACTGGGTAATTTAGTGTTTGTGAGTAGCAACCAGTGAGATGATTTAGCCTCCAACCATCTGAACCAGTGTAGTGATGCTAACGCTGCAGCAGTAAAATGGAAACGCTCCATCATCATTTCATAATTCTCAATGATCTATCAGTTATGGGTCTGGGTCCAGATAGGACGGGGTCTGGGTCTGGATCTGGGCCAAGCTCCACCTCTTAGTGACCCTTGCTATAGAGCCTTTTACAGTCATTGTCATCATAAATGTGTGTGCACATGTTGGTGTTAAAATGGCGTTTTGTCTCCGCCGTGCAGACGAGTTAGAAGCTTTAAACTTTGAATTAAAACTGTCAGCAGCATCAAAATGTCTGGTTGGTTCATGTTCAGTTGTCAGAGTTGATATTCCAATCAGGCATCAACCTCTGGTTCAGAAAAGTGAAGTCAAGCCTGAAGGTCCTTAAAGCTGCATTCTCTCTGCTGGCCACAAGGGGGTGTTTTCATGAATAATATGTCTTCATTGCATCTGCATAGCTTTGAGTCTGCATGTGGGTCCTCCCTGCTGCTTCAGCCACCGTGACAAGAATATTAGTTCATTTCATATAAAACTCAATAAAGTCAACTGTAAAGAAAGTGGTTCAAACTGGCTCCACCTTGACAGCAGAGACAGTCTGGTGTTGTAGTTCAGGCTCACATGTTCATGAAGTGACGTTCACAAACGTAGACTGACGTTTGCAACAGCATTTATAAACACCAGGTGGATTTATAAAACTATTAAAACATGGAACGGCAGGGAAAAGATAAACAAGAGGTTTGGTTTTGACAAAAGTTTTGTTTTGTTCTTTTGCTGGCAAGTCGTTAGCAGCAGAAACAGTATTTCATCACCATGTTAACAGATTAGTAGCAAACGTGTCTTTTTAGGAATACGTGAATATAAATAACTGAATATTTGGTGCATGTAAACACATCATTGAAAGCTTCATAGGTAAACTTCTCAAAGTAGTTGAATCTGACCTGAGAGTTTCCAGTCGACAGTGTGGACTCTCCAGGCCAGCAGACAGCAGCTTCACTCCTGAATCCTGCAGGTCGTTGGTACTCAGGTCCAGGTCTCTTAGACTGGAGGACTGGGAGCTGAGAACTGAGGACAGAACTTCACAGCTTCTCTCTGAGAGGTTACAGCCACTGAGTCTGAAGAGGAATCAGAAATTAGTGATGAAACAATTACAAACAACTGTTCATCCCCTCAGGTTCTAACTGACATTATTATCATAATTAAGTTATTCACATATTCTTATTCTATGACAACTTAGTAACATTATGTGAGGTGTTTTATTTAGGAAACTAAAAGGTTCTATTTCCAAAGTCAAACCATCTTGGTTCTCTAAGGTTCTACTTGTGAGCCAATCAGCAGGTCAAATGCACACAGGAAGACCAATGGGGTTGTGCTTCTTTGTCATGTTGCTGTGGTTGCTCAGTGGCAGCAGCAACAAGGAGCAGAGGAAATGTCACGCCAACGCAACGCTTAGAAGGAACCTCAAGATCAAGCCTTGTGAAAGACAGCAGGACAAACACCAGACTAGTCCAGTCTTGCTAATAAGTTTAGTTTCATTGTTAGCTACCATGCTAGCCAGCTAACACTGGCTTCCTATGATTAGTATGGCAACATTAGGAATATATAGGAAGCTAGCATTATCTGGCTAGCATTAGCATATGAAGCTGGGAACCCAAACGCCGTCCTGTCTGAGATCATAGCCTCGTCTCCACAGAATGAGAATCTCAACACTGACACACAAAGCGTCACACAAGTTCTTGGTTCGTGAGACTTCTGTGAATTCGCCTTGTATGTGTTATTTGTGTCATTTGCGCTGCCCATTGTGAAATGGCTTCTATTCACGTCTTTGATTGACTTTGTATGCAATTATGCTGCGTGACAAATTCACTTTGTGTCTTGTGTGAGCAGCATTGGGGTTAGAAGGTCCTGTTTGCATTAAACCCAAGAAGAAGAACATATTTGAATCTTATGTATGAAAAGGACTTGTTCTCATATAACTTTAGCAGTTGCAGTCTGATGTCTGTCCATCTGTCCTCACATGAGTGTCCAGTCTGATGTCTGTCCATCTGTCCTCACCTGAGAGTGTCCAGTCTGATGTCTGTCCATCTGTCCTCACATGAGTGTCCAGTCTGATGTCTGCCCATCTGTCCTCACATGAGTGTCCAGTCTGATGTCTGTCCATCTGTCCTCACCTGAAAATCTCCAGTCTGATGTCTGTCCATCTGTCCTCACCTGAGAGTCCAGTCTGATGTCTGTCCATCTGTCTTCACCTGAGAGTGTCCAGTCTGATGTCTGTCCATCTGTCCTCACCTGAGTGTCCAGTCTGATGTCTGTCCATCTGTCCTCACCTGAGAGTGTCCAGTCTGATGTCTCTCCATCTGTCCTCACCTGAGTGTCAAGTCTGATGTCTGTCCATCTGTCTTCACCTGAAAATCTCCAGTCTGATGTCTGTCCATCTGTCCTCACCTGAGTGTCCAGTCTGATGTCCGTCCATCTGTCCTCACCTGAGTGTCCAGTCTGATGTCTGTCCATCTGTCTTCACCTGAGAGAGTCCAGTCTGATGTCTGTCCACCTGTCCTCACCTGAGAGTGTCCAGTCTCCAGTGTGGACCCTCCAGTCCAGCAGACAGCAGCTTGACTCCTGAGTCTCCTGGATGATTGTAGCTCAGGTCCAGCTGTCTCAGATAGGAGGGGTTGGAGTCCAGAGCTGAGGCCAGAGAAGAACAGCCGTCCTCTGTGATGAGACAACCTGACAGACTGAAGACACACACTACTGTCACTTCTGGGGACTTTACATAGACTTATGTCCATTTGTCCACTTTTTAAAATGAGAAAAAGTGATATTTTATCTTTTGTTGTGTTGATGTTGTACTGGGTGGGATAAGCGTGGCTGAGTGATGGACAGAGATGGACAGAGGAGGAAGTTAAAGAAAGACAAGAGACGAGCTGAAATGATTGGGAGAGAAACGCTCCATCATCATTTCATAATTCTCAATGATCTATCAGTTATGGGTCTGGGTCCAGATAGGACGGGGTCTGGGTCTGGATCTGGGCCAAGCTCCACCTCTTAGTGACCCTTGCTATAGAGCCTTTTACAGTCATTGTCATCATAAATGTGTGTGCACATGTTGGTGTTAAAATGGTGTTTTGTCTCCGCCGTACAGACGAGTTAGAAGCTTTAAACTTTGAATTAAAACTGTCAGCAGCATCAAAATGTCTGGTTGGTTCATGTTCAGTTGTCAGAGTTGATATTCCAATCAGGCATCAACCTCTGGTTCAGAAAAGTGAAGTCAAGCCTGAAGGTCCTTAAAGCTGCATTCTCTCTGCTGGCCACTAGGGGGTGTTTTCATGAATAATATGTCTTCATTGCATCTGCATAGCTTTGAGTTTGCATGTGGGTCCTCCCTGCTGCTTCAGCCACCGTGACAAGAATATTATCATTTTTTTAACTTTTTATTTATTCCACAGGTAAAACACATGAAGATGTACAAAAATCACACCTGCATCAGTCTACGATCCATATCATATTACCTTCAGTCAAAAATACATACAATACCTCCCATCTGTACAAGTCAAACATAAGATCAGAAATATTTTACAACAGATAACCACAACATTCTTGAATTCTGACCTCTCTAATACTCACTAGCACAGACAAATGTACGTGTGAAACCAAAACAGGTGTTAATGGAAAAAATAAATAAATGAATAAAAATGTAAACAATAATACAAATAATTAAGCAACCAAAAAGCCACATGTGTAAATAAAAATAAATAAATACAATTTTAAAAACAAATATAGGTATTTAGAGCTCTGGCATCGCTTGTATTATCGGTTTCCATCTTCTCTCAAATCTTTCTAGTTTCAGTTGTAATCTTGCTGTAGTTTTTTCCATAATAAAAACCTTTTTTACTCTGTCTGTCCATTGCATTATGTTGGGGGGGTGAGGCTCAACCAATCGACTGTGATCATTTTCTTTGCTACCAAGAGCAGGACTCTCAATAAGTAGCTACTATCTCTGTCTATCAGATCTTCAGGTAATATCCCAAGTATATACAGGGTTGAGTCAAGATGAAGATCAATACACAGAATTATTTTTATTTCTGTTTTCACACATTTCCAAAAGTCTATGATCTTTGGGCAATCCCCAAATATATGAGTGAAGTCACCCACCTTTCCACAATTCCTCCACCATAGATCTGATGTTTTACTATATTTTGCAGTGACAGATGGGGTGTTAAAGTAACGCATCTTCACTTTCCAATCAAACTCCCTCCATGTTGGGCTGTTAGTTCATTTCTGTCCAGATCTGAACGTTTCCTCCCAATCATCATCCGTTATTATTACATTTGCTTCCAATTCCCATCTTTCTTTAACATCCATATTATTGTCGTTGGATTCATATTGTAGTGCTTTATATATTTTTGAAATCAGCCCTTTTTTGACTCTTCCTCTTGTGAGGGAAATTCCTATTTAATCATGTATTTATGTGGGCAAATGGCTGTCTGTCCTCAATGCGTATTGCAGGACCATTTGCCACCAGGGGCGTCACCAAACAAGCCCTTTGATGCAGGATAAGACAATGACCCTTTGATCAAAGACAACATCCTGGGGACACATGTAGAAGGGGGGCTGCAGGATGTCAGACCTGTATGTAAATTCAACTGCATTATAAGTGCCAACAGAAACAGTGATTCTTCAGTCATTCCTGCGTCGCACTGGGGATGGCTCATGCTGCAGCATTAAAAGATCTTCAGATTCGGATATTATGTCTACTGGTATTTCATTGCCAACTCTCACCTGCACTAGACTAAACTGGTATTTCAGTTGCAACGACAGATGGGGGCTCGTCCGGGATTGCTGACTTCGAGGATTTCCTGAGACACACCGACAGGTCAACTGCGCAGCCGGACCCGACTGGGTTCCGGAGCCCAAAGCTTCTTCCCAACAGGATCGTAACCGACCAAAGGGGTTAGAAAGGAGGGCGCCTGAATCGGGTGTGCTTCACGGAATCCTTGACACAGCAATCCAAAGTGAAAAGAACTTAAAAGGTGAGGACATAATATCTGATAATATTCAATAGTAGAGGCCTAATGGGTATTACTCGCGTACGGGCAGACGGGTCTATCACCGATGTCTGGGACACGCTGATCGAGTAAGGAAATAACTCGCGTTTAAGGGCCGAAAGGGTCTATTATCGGCGTCTGCAGGCGCGTTAATCGAGTTAAGCTAACGAGAGGTTAGCGACCGATCTCAGGAGTACTGATCTAACTAGATGTACCGGGGGTCGGCACCAAGTCCAGACGGGCTGACCGGATTGGACGTAGGGGCCAATCACCCTTTCAATGAATATCTGGAAAATTATATCTCATTGAAAGGTCCCAACTGACTGAGCGCAGTTAAACTTTTATTCTATTTTATCCAGAATCTACTTAACGGCAGACGTGAACGCGTTAATAGAGCTAACGAGGCAGTAGCACCCGATCTCAAGAGTACTGATCTGACAATAGAGGTACCAGGGGTCGGCACCAAGTCCAGACGGGCTGACCAGATTGGACGTAGGGGCCAATCACCCTTTCAATGAATATCTGGAAAATGATATCTCATTGAAAGGTCCCGACGGACTGAGCGCAGTTAAAAGTTTCTATTTTTATTTTTTATTATTAGGGCCCGAGCGCCGACAACGTCGGGCTGCGAAGCCCTATTGTTTCTGCAATGTTTATTATTCTTTTACGAGTTCGACCTGCGTTTTGGGGGCCTGAGCGTGAAAAAAAACTAACGGAAATTAGAGTGTCTATAGGGTCTGGCGAAAAATTTGAGAATTTGGCGTCTTCGCATTCGGCCACGAAAAAGTTGCTCGCTAGCGCCACCTAGTGGGAGATTAGCCATCCTCGCCGCACCGTAAGTCCGATTGACATGAAACTTTGCACACATGTGCAGACAAATCTCCTCTACAAAAAAGCCATTGGGAGTACCAAAGTCCGCCTACCGAAATTTTCCGCCATCTTGGATTTTATGAAAAACAGGAAGTTACGCATTTCTCGGACACCGTTGGTCCGATTTGGACGAAATTCGGTACGCGTACTCGTTAGACCTAGCTGGGGGGGGTTTCCGAAAAGGTTTCGAAAATATGCATTGTGTCAGAAGATATCGGCCAATGAACATTAGAGGGTGTGGCTACCAAAATGCAATTAGCATAACTCTATAACCTTTGCCCCCAAAATTACGAAACTCGAAACCTATGTTGCAATAGCTTCAAAGAACATGCATGTCAAGTTTCATCAAAATTGGGTAATGTTTGGCGCTGCCACAAATTTCCAAAAAGTGCCATTTTTGGCCGTTTTTGGCTGTTTTTGCCCATTCACAGGGGTCACACAAAATCAAAAAATCATTATACCGTTGACCTGATAGATACCAAAATTTGATATGTGGTTGGAAAGGCCTAAAGGACAAAAAACAAGTTAAAGATGCTCCAAAAGTCTTGGGGCGTGGCCACGGCGGCGCCATGACTGCGCTACTATTTTCATCCTTCGCCATTGGCATCAAAACTGTTATAACTTCACCATTTCTACTCAGATCTGCTCCAAAATATTCATGCTTGTTAACAATCACGTCCTGAACACAACTGCACTGCAATTTTAACTGACAGGTAGAGCGCCACCTAATGACAAAATGAAATGTGACCGATTTTATGCCCATCTTCTGAGCAGCAGCCCCCCCTCTAGGTAGGGCGTACACGCATGAAATATTTTTTCCTAGATAGCCCAAGTGGAGATGTACCAAAAAGCCTCTTGGACCCACTGCCTCAAGTCATGATAAAGTAGGTAAAAAAATGTTTTCAGCCAAGTGTGTAATTCAGCCAGTTTTTCACTCAGTTTTCACTCAGGACACATAGGGTGGAGAGACACAGGCGCACAGCGACCACCAGATGGAGCCAGAGATCTATCAGTGACACATGGAGAACTGTGAATCTCACGTGCACCTGACTTCAGTGTTTGTTCTCTGATCTGCTCCAAACTTTCCACACTTGATTAGAGTTCCTTCCTGGACACATCTGCACTGTGATATTCACTCTGTCAGAGCGCCACCTACTGGCGACAGGAAATGTCATTGATTTTGTAAATTTTTACAAGTAAAAGCCACACCTGATTCTTTTAAACTAATTCTTTTCATTTCAGCCTGGAAGGAGGAGAGATCAACAGTCATGAAACTTTTAATTCCTTTTTTTAAATTCCTCTCATTTCAGCCTGGACAGAGAGGAGGAGAGATGGCACACATCTCCACATGCATCTCACACAGCTGTCAGCTGAACTCTGTCATTAACATCCAAACAATTATAACTTCAGTGTTTCTTCTCTGATCTGCTCCAAACTTTCCACACCTGATAAGAGTTCCTTCCTGAACACATCTGCACTTTGATATTCACTCACGATCAGAGCGCCACCTACTGGCCACAGGAAATGTCATTGCTTTTGTGACTTTTTCCAAGTTAAAGCCACACCTGATTTTTTTTATAACTAATTCCTCTCATTTCAGCTTGCAAAGAGGACACAGGGGGAGGAGGAGAGGTCACACTAGGGGGAGGAGGAGAGATGTCAGGAAGGCATGGACATGTTTGCATGTGACAGACAGATGGCTTTAATTCAATCGCTTGTGTCTAAACTTGCGCCACGAGGAGGTGGCTGCTGCACAGGTAGGCGGCTGCCACGCGTGTGAATGCAGGCACTCCACGACCGCACGTGACAGACGGATGCCTTTCGGTGTCCATCGCTTGTGTCTCGACTTGCGCCAGGAAAGGCGGCCGCTCCAAGGGCAGCGTCCACGACACTGCCCTGTGACCGCAGGCACTCCACGACCGCATAAGAGCGAGGGCCCGTCATGACACTGCTCGCAGTTTTAATTATTATTATTTTTTTGTTTGTTTCTTTGCTTTGTTTGTTGTTTTTTGTTTTTGTTTACTAGGATCCGGATCGGGCTACAGCTATTTTTACGGCTGTGGTCCACATTAGAAATTGTGTGTGGTATCACAGAATCTCTGGGTTCTTTCTGGTAAGACTTGTTGAAATGATTCATCATGGGTAAGACTCAAAGTAAACTATGGGGTCCAAAATGTTATATGAGGGGTGTGCAAAGACCATGTGTGACAAGCATGGAGACGGAACATGTGAGTATCTGGAGGTTTGGGAGAAATATGTTTTTTCATCGAATGGTAGTTCCAGTCTAAATTAGATAGATGTATTAAGGCAGCAATTAGTGCTGGGGAGAAAAAAAAAAAAAAAAAAAAAAAAACATTTCATAGAGGTTGAAAAGCTTTCAGTTATTGTAAACAGCAGTAATGTACAGGGACATACAAAATAATTAACATAGCGGGGGGGGGGGGGGGGGGGAACTAAAAACCCAGTGTGCTAATTTTCCCACAGGTAG
This sequence comes from Eutrigla gurnardus, assembly GCF_963514095.1. Taxonomy (NCBI): domain Eukaryota; kingdom Metazoa; phylum Chordata; class Actinopteri; order Perciformes; family Triglidae; genus Eutrigla; species Eutrigla gurnardus. The sequence continues at coordinate 2,367,039 of NC_139921.1, read as the reverse complement.
AGTACACCAGGACCTGGACTGTTTCTCTGGCGAAGCACGGCCTCCTCCTCCCTACAAACCTCCTGAGGCTGCACCACAACAACTATTACCTGCGGACCTGCTGCACCTTTGCCTGATCTGAACGCTCCAGCTATGCCAAATATGTAAGCAAGAACTGAGGAGAACGCTGACAAGAAGAAGGCAAAGCTGGAAAATAGACTGCAAATGGCTCAACTGCAGGCCTATGAACGGAAACTACAACACTATCGGGGCACAGGGAGACCAGGCAGACGGGGCAGGGCTCATGGATGGACATTTCAAGAACACCGCTCACCACGCCTGTCACCACTGTGGGAGTTCACTGGATTAAAGACTGTCCCAAAGCAAAAAAAAGAAACTCAGAAGAATGGCAATTCTGACCAGAGGACAGGAGTTATAGTAACAAATCCAGGAACAAGAGGGAGAAGGACACATTGGAGAGGAGGTTGGTGACTAGGCAGAGAGACGGAACAGGGACTGGACATGGGTGAGCAAAACACACATACAAACACACACCAGAGAAAATAGGCATTTTCAGGGTGTCACCTTTGACCCAACTCCTCCTTTTGTATGAATCCACATGGGATTTAAAGTGTGATCATCCTCACTCTGTTGTTCAACAGCTAACAACCTTTGCAATGCAAATCGTAAAGGGGGGGAGGTTACACACAGATACATTGACGATTAACATTGCACTGAAGGCATCACACCCACAGCTGATGAAGATTTTGAGACACAATGGCTTAGAGGATATGAGTCAGATTTGTTAACTGGTGATCATTTATTTTGGGGGAGCTCCAGTATTTGGATTGCTCATGGAGCATGGAGTTGTCGCATGTCCAGATTCACCTTGTTGCACACCTATCTTTCCAGTACAAGGCACCTCAAGAAAAACCATCAGCGGTCTTGCAATTTGTTTGGGATATGAGAGCAGAGAACAACGCGGTTTATGCCAGAGCTCCATTGGTTTCTGATCCACACACAACTATGTCCCAGGTCGTTCTTGGACACACACCAGAGCCGCGATGGGCTACTGAGACTTAGGTCTTAAAACATCCTTGCAAGAGTAAAATTATGCAGTAGGTCGACAATTCACTTTGGTTTTCAGAAAGTGAACAGGCATGCCAGGCTGACACAGTGGCACTGCTAACGTTTTTAGCAGCACAAGGCCACAAAGTCAGCCTCTCAAAATTGTAGTGGGTAAAACAGGAAGTAAACTTCCTAGGCCACGTTATTTCCCATAAGGTTTAAAAAAACTAACGAACCGATAATCGGATCCGAGCCATCTTTAAAATTATGCTGAGATGGCACAGCCTCTGCAGAGCATGACACATGATCATGGACATCGACCGACAAACACACGGACTTGGACGGACATGCCAGCTTGGTTTAGCTTGTACAAACCCTGACTGCCGCCCCGACCTTGGGCTGACTCGACTCAGAGCAACCTTTTGACACAGACTGTTTGTAAAAAGAAAGGATGAATGTCATCGCTAAATCTTTTTGTTCCTCAGGTAGTTGCATCCATTCTCCTGGAGTGGAGAATGAGCCACCTCACTCCAGCACAGATGATGCATTACCATAATGTTTTGCTCTCACTCCCTAATGACACTATAACCTGATGCATTGTACTTAACCAGCAAGCCTTTTGTCTACAGCAGGGGATGGTGAGCCACACGACTGCATGGTGGCAATTGTGGAAATCTGCTCACCACGACCCATTCAGATAACAATGTAAAATGTGAAAATGCCTAACCTTTCTTCCCAAATAACACCTCCTCTCTCCTCCAAAGGACAACCTGGGTTTGCAAAGATGTTTGTATCAGTGCCTGGCTAGAGATGGTAGAAACAGCTGACAGTTCCTAGTGTACACAGGGGACTTCTCTAACCACTCACAAACATTTTGTTCTAAAGTTTTCTTTTCCCAAAGTGCTTAGTGTGCCTCAGACCCATGTCGGGAGAAGACAAGGAATCCAGCCAACTTATGCTATGCTTGACTACTGCATTAACCTCTCCAACTCTCAAGTCTGTCCACACACAGGTCAGAGCAGCCCTACCAACCCCCTTGCAAGGACCCCTACAGCCTGGAGACTGGGTGGTGATAAAAGACTGCAGGAGACATCATTGGAGGGAACCACGCTGGACTGATACTTTCTGTATCTTTCTGATACTCCTGATAACCAACACGGCTGTGAAGATAGCAGAGAGAGCCACGTGGGTCCACGCCAGCCACTGCAGGAAGGAGCCACCACTCAAGGCAGAGATCCGGACGGGGGGGAACAGACCCGCGACCCTACGAGGACGGGAAGAAGAAGACCCAGCAAAAAACCACAGGAGTGACTGCTGTGATGCCGACAGACAACAATGGCTGTGTGACCAATTTGGTCCGTGGGGAACAGTGGTGGTCCAGTTTTCCACCCGTCTTGATGGTGCTCTGTACACTTCTGCGGACCGGCATTTGTGCTCCGACGTTCATAATAACAGGAAAGATAGTTGAGCAGTACGTTCAGCTCTGCACCACGGCTTGGGATGAGAAGGAACACTCTTGAAGAGGAAGAAAACAGGATCCCGATCATTGAACAATCGTATCACCTGACCGAAAGAAATAAAATTGTATAACACGTAATATAAATCCAGCAACTTATATTAGTAACGATTTAGATTCCTGTAACCCCAATGTGATCCTTTTATGACAGTACCTATTGATTGTTGATTTAATTGTTTGATTTACAAATTAATCAAAAGGGGGGAATGTGAGGGAAATTCCTATTTAATCATGTATTTATGTGGGCAAATGGCTGTTTGTCCTCAATGCGTATTGCAGGACCATTTGCCACCAGGGGCGTCACCAAACAAGCCCTTTGATGCAGGATAAGACAATGACCCTTTGATCAAACACAACATCTGGGGACACATGGAGAGGGGGGGGCTGCAGGATGTCAGACCTGTATGTAAATTCAACTGCATTATAAGTGCCAACAGAAACAGTGATTCTTCAGTCATTCCTGCGTCGCACTGGGGATGGCTCATGCTGCAGCATTAAAAGATCTTCAGATTCGGATATTATGTCTACTGGTATTTCATTGCCAACTCTCACCTGCACTAGACTAAACTGGTATTTCACTCTGTAGATGACATGAGCAGTTCTTCAACCTTGGTTGGTTCTTTGCTAATTCTCTCCCATTCGCTATGTTTCTGGAGGTAGTGTCTCAGTTGCAAATATTTCTAAAAATCATTATTTGGTAAATTAAATTCCTGTTTGAGTTGTTCAAACGATTTCAAAATTTGCCCTGTAATAATTTGTGCTATATATATTAACCCCTTGTTAGTCCATTTCTCAGACCCTGCATCCATAGTACCCGGTACAAAGTCTGGATTTTTAGATATTTTTGTAGCTTTACTTACAGATCTTGATATATTTAAGTTCTTTTGTATTGTCCATCCATCCATTTTCTACCACTTATCCTGTATTTAGGGTCATGGGGGGGCTGGAGCCAATCCCAGCTGTCATTGGGCGAAGGCAGGGTACACTCTGGACAGGACGCCAGTCTATCGCAGGGCCGACATGTAGAGACAGACAACCATTCACGCTCACATTCACACCTATGGGCAATTTAGAGTCACCAATTAACCTATCCCCATCTTGCATGTCTTTGGACTGTGGGAGGAAGCCGGAGAACCCGGAGAAAACCCACGCTTACATGGGGAGAACATGCAAACTCCACACAGAAGGAACCCGGGCCGACCCGGGAATCGAACCCAGGACCCTCTTGCTGTGAGGCGAGAGTGCTACCCACTACACCACCGTGCAGCCCTTCTTTTGTATTGTCGTCCATATTTTCATTGTTTCTATAATCAAATCATTTTTAATTTTAAGCTTCTTTTGCACCGACCGAGTAATAGTTCTTTAGATTTGGTCAATTTAGCCCTCCCTTATTTTTGGGGGCTAAAAGTGTCTTATATTTAATTCTTGCTTTTGTGTTTTGCCATAAAAATGTTGACATACTTTTGTCCAGCATTTTAAAGGTGGAGCCAGAAATCATAACCGGAAGTGACTGAAACAGAAACAATAGTCTCTGTTTCAGTCATAACCGGAAGTGACTGAAACAGAAACAATAGTCTCTGCAATATATTCATTCTAATTGGTTCTACCCTGCCAATGAGAGTCAGGGGTAAAATCCCCCATCTATCCAAGTCTTTTTTAATTTCCTTTATCAGTTTTCCATAATTTGCATCATATAACTGTGAGACATTAGGAGGAATAATAACACCTAGATATCTAAACCCTTTGTCGGTCCATTTAAACCCAACCCTTTCTTTTAACTCTGCTGGACATTTACCTGGGATCATTAGTCAAGTATCCTGACATTTTTCCATATTCACTAAGATTCTCCAACAGGGCTGGAATCGATAGGGATGGTTCATTTAAAAGCAATAATACATCATCTGCAAACAGTGATATTTTATGGTCCACCCCCCCTTCATCCCTTATTCCCAATATTTGATTGTTTTGTCTTATTGATTTGGCCAATGGTTCAATACTTAAAGCGAACAACAGTGGACTCAAACAATCACCTTGTCTGACTCCTCTTTTGAGGTAGAAGAAATCTGAGCAACATCCATTAATTCTGATCCGTGATTTGGGGTCTTTGTAAATTATTTTTACCCATTCTATAAAATTCTGGGGGAATCCAACAGCTGATAAAGTCTGGTACAAAAAGCTCCATTTCACCCTATCGAAAGCCTTCTGGGCATCGAGACTAAGCATCATAGAAGTCCGAGATTTGGATTTTGTACTTGAAATAATATTTAATATTCTCCTAATGTTGTTTGCTCCCTGCCTCCCGCTAATGAACCCAGTTTGGTCTATTTTAATTAATTTAGTTATATATTTTTGCATTCGTTTTGCCATTATGCTTGTAAGAATCTTTAAATCATTGCAGAGTAAACTCACAGGTCTATATCCTTCACACAGAGTTGGATCTTTTCCTTCTTTTTGCAAGACTGATATGATGGCCTCTGACCATGACTTAGGTGGGTGCCCAGATGTTAGAGCATAATTAAATACTTTGTATAACACAGGTGTTATCTCCTCTCTAAAACTTTTGTAGAACTCTCCTGGAAATCCATCCGTCCCAGGTGATTTATGATTTTTAAGAGTTTTGATAGTATCCAATATTTCCTGTGTAGAAACTGGCCGAATCATTTTGGATGCCTCTTCTCTTGACAGCGTTGGTAAATTAATTTTTTTAAGAAAGGCTTGTGTGTCATTATCATTGTGGTCAGATTGTGAGTCATCATATAAGCCTTTATAATACTCTGCAAAGGCCTCTGCAATTTCTTTAGGTTTTACTATAGTTTGTTTAGATGTGGGGTGTTTTATTTGTGATATTATTCTATTTGTTTGGGCCTTTCTTAGTTGGAATGCTAATAAGCGACTAGCTCTATTACCCATTTCGTAGTATCTCTGGCTTGTAAAACGTAGAGATCCTTCTGCTTTAAATGTTAAGAGTTCATCTAATTTCCCTCTGATTGTTTTTAAATCCCAAAGTATGGATTTATCTGATGTTCTTTTATGTTCCATCTCCAATTCTTTAATCTTATTCTCCAATTGTTGTCACGGTTCTGCCAGGACAGTGGGAGGGATTTTTGTGTTTCTGTGTTGTGTTTTCCCTTGTCTGTCTTCCCCCTCCTTTTCCCTCTCACTCTCCAGCCACTCTGGGGGGTGTGGCCGGTGGGCGTGCCGGCAGCAGAGGACCAAGCGGGCACACCTGATGCCAATCATCAAATCACCAGCAGCACTATTTAAACCTGGCTTCCTTATCACTCCGGCGCCAGATTATTTCGTCCCTACGGTGATGTGTGAAGCTCTGATCTTCGTCTCCGCAAACAGTGTTTTCTCCTGCCTAGTCGTAATCTCTACTAACGCCTTTTTGTGACTTCGCTCTCCAGAAGGACTCCAGCGTTCTTCCGCTGGACTCATCCCTGCCTGCCAGTCCACCTGCTTGCTCGTCACCTCAGCAGTCCTCTGCTAACCAGCGCGAACGGACACGTCATCCGCACCAGCCTGCTGCACCATTCATTACTGGTTACAATAAACATCTTAAACCTGCCTTCTGCCTCTGGTCTCTCAGTCCGGGTCCAATAGACAAAAACCTAACAGAATAATCTGGCCAAATGGACCCGGCTGAGACCGAGCACCTCCGCCACGCCTTGTCGGCTCAAGGAGTCATGGTGGGTCACCATGAGCAGGCGCTCCACGAGGTCATGGAGGCGCTTCGAGGACTCACCGTCCACATCACCCAGCTGGGCACCCGCCTGGACCAAGTCTGCAACCCGCTGACAAACACCACTACTGGACCTAACCCACCACCGGCTAATCCATCACCACCACCCGCGGCTCCAGGAAATAGTTCTCCCTCTTCCCGTGAGCCGTTCATCCCCATCCCAGCTAGATATTCGGGTGAGTTAGGCCAGTGCAGTAGATTCCTCCACCAGTGCTCACTAGTTTTTGACCAACAACCTAGTACTTATTCCTGCAATCGTGCTAAGATTGCTTTTGTTCTCAGCCTGTTAGAGGGTAGAGCGTCCCAGTGGGCGGTAGCCACCTCCAAGTCCCAGGCCCCTTTCCGTAGTTCTTTTTTTCTGTTTTCTGCAGAACTTGTTAAGATCTTTGATCAACCTGTTCAGGGCAGGGACACGGCTAGCCGACTTTTAGCGTTACGTCAGGGGTCTAGTGCAGTCGCCAACTACGCCATTGATTTTAGGATCTTGGCCGCGGAGACACGGTGGGACGAAGCCGCACTTCAGGGGGTGTTTTTAAGGGGGTTAGCGGATAACATCCAGGACGAGCTAGCCGCCCGTGATGAAACTTCCTCCCTGGAGGAGCTAATCTCCCTAGCCATTAGGCTGGATAACCGGCTTAGGGAGAGACGTAGGGAGAGGTCCCTTAGGTCCCTTCCTGCTTACCATCAGCTCCAAGGACCCTCCGCGACACCTCCCCGCTCCACCGCCACGTCTCCTCCCCCCGTCCAAGTTCCAGAGAAACCAATGCAGCTGGGCCGGATACACCTCCCCCCAGCGGAACGCCGGCGAAGGTTAAAGGAGGGACTCTGTCTGTACTGTGGCGAGTCCGGTCACGCTCTTCCCCTTTGTCCCCTTCGGCCAAAAGCCCAGGCTCATCATGCGACAGGGGAGCGCTGATGAGCCGAACTGCCTCCGCGGCCACCTCCCCTTCCCGCATCCAACTCCAAGGAACCCTTACCTGGTCTCAGCAGCCCCTATCCCTGTCGGTACTGGTGGACTCGGGCTCTGATGAGAACTTCATCGACACGGGCATGGTAGACCGGGCTCACATCCCCACACTCCCTCTTCCGCTTCCAAAAGAGGTTTTCGCCCTGGATGGCCGGGTCTTAGCCAGGGTCACTCACCGTACCGCCCCCCTCACACTCCTCCTGTCTGGCAACCACAGCGAGAGAATCCAACTGTTCATCCTCCCCTCACCTCAGTCTCCCGTGGTCCTCGGTCTTCCCTGGCTCAAACTTCACAACCCACACATCGACTGGTCTTCGGCACGGATTAGCAGCTGGAGCATACACTGCCACTCCAACTGTCTCCACTCGGCTGTTCCCCCCCCGGTGCTCCTGTGTCCCCAGCTCCTCCTGCACTGGTAGACCTCGCCGCTGTCCCCTCTGCCTATCACGACCTGGCGGAGGTTTTCAGTAAGGACCGTGCTCAGTCCCTACCACCTCACCGCCCTTACGACTGCGCCATCGACCTACTACCTGGTGCTACGCTCCCCTCTAGCCGCCTCTACAACCTCTCCCGGCCGGAGCGTGAGGCCATGGAGGAGTACATCCGGGACGCCCTCGCCGCGGGGTTCATCCGCCCATCATCCTCACCGGTGGGAGCAGGGTTCTTCTTCGTATCCAAGAAGGATGGTACACTTCGCCCCTGTATAGATTACAGGGGTTTGAACAACATCACTATCAAAAACAAGTATCCATTACCTTTAATTGACTCTGCTTTCGGTCCCCTCCACCAGGCCACCATCTTCTCCAAGCTAGACCTGCGCAGCGCTTACCATCTGCTGCGCATCCGGGAGAAGGATGAGTGGAAGACGGCTTTCAACACCCACCTAGGGCACTTCGAGTACCAAGTCATGCCATTTGGTCTCACTAACGCTCCTGCTGTTTTCCAGGCCTTGGTGAATGACGTGCTCCGTGACATGCTGAATCGTTTTGTTTTTGTCTCCCTCGATGACATACTCGTTTTTTATCGTTCCCCCGAGGAGCATCTTGAGCATGTCCGGACCGTCCTACAGAGGCTCCTGGAGAACAAGCTCTTCGTCAAGGCGGAGAAGTGCCAGTTCCACGCTACCTCGGTGCAGTTCCTGGGATTCATCATCGAGCGGGGGCAGGTGAGAGCTGACCCTGCTAAAGTGCGTGCAGTGATGGACTGGCCCATTCTTGAGAACCGGAAACAGCTCCAGCGCTTCTTGGGTTTCGCCAACTTCTATCACCGCTTCATCCAGGACTACAGCCGGGTGGCGGTTCCACTCACCCGCCTCACCTCCTCCAAGCTCCCATACACCTGGTCATCGGATGCAGAGACGGCGTTCGCCAAACTGAAGGGGCTGTTCTCCACGGCTCCAGTCCTGGTCCATCCGAACCCGGATCTCCAATACGTGGTGGAGGTGGACGCCTCGGACACCGGTGTGGGAGCGGTGCTGTCCTAGAGATCCCCGTCGGACCAGAAGCTCCACCCCTGCGCGTTCTTCTCTCGCCGTCTCTCCCAGGCGGAGGGGAACTATGACGTGGAGAATCGGGAGCTGTTAGCCGTCGTCCTCGCCCTGCAAGAATGGAGACACTGGCTGGAGGGAGCGGCTGTCCCCTTCCTCGTTTGGACCGACCATCGCAACCTTACCTACCTCCGTTTGGCCAAACGTCTGAACTCCCGCCAGGCTCGATGGGCTCTGTTCCTGGGGCGTTTCTGTTTCACCCTCACCTTCTCTCCTACGGATGAGCCAGACACCGATGAGCACATCATTTCCCCCGAGTGTGTGGTTGCTGCCGCCAGATGGGAGGTCGAACGCACGGTCAAGGAGGCGCAGCGCACCCATCCTCCACCGGACGGCTGTCCACCCGACCGGATGTTTGTTCCGGATCCCTCCAGGTCTATGGTCCTTCAATGGGGGCATTCATCGAGGTTGGCTTGTCGTCCGGGTTTCCAGAGAACCCTCACCCTCGTTCGTCAGCGGTTCTGGTGGCCCTCACTATACGCTGACACCAAGGAGTTCGTCTCGGCCTGCTCCGTCTGTTCCCGCAGCAAAGCGTCCCACCGTGCTCCAGCCGGCCTGTTAAGACCTCTGCCCATTCCTCATCGACCCTGGTCGCACATCGCCTAGGACTTCGTCACGGGACTGCCACCCTCGGAGGGACATACGGTCATCCTCACCATTGTGGACCGGTTCTCAAAGGCGGTCCACTATGTCCCCCTACCCAAGCCCCCCTCAGCCTTGGAGACGGCCAACCACCTGGTACACAATGTCTTCAGGCTTCATGGTCTCCCCCTGGACATCGTGTCGGACCGCGGCCCACAATTCATCTCTCAGGTCTGGAGGGGGCGTTCTGCTCGGCGATCGGGGCATCGGTCAGCCTCTCATCCGGATACCATCCCCAATCGAACAGACAGACGGAGCGGGCTAACCAAGACCTGGAGGCTGCCCTGAGCTGCGTCTCCGCCAGTCACCCTGCCTCCTGGTCCACTCATCTCCCATGGGTGGAATACGCCCACAACTCCCTCGTCAGCTCTGCCACGGGTATGTCACCATTTATGGCCGCTAACGGTTTCCAACCCCCTTTGTTCCCCGAACAGGAGAGTGAGGTGGCAGTTCCGTCCGTCCGGGACCACATTAGGCGGTGCCGGCAGGTGTGGCAGGCGGCCCGCGCTGCCCTCCTTCGCACGGCGGCTCAGAACCAGCGCCTAGCGGACAGGCACCGCAGGCCGGCCCCGGACTACGCACCGGGCCAGAGGGTGTGGCTTTCATCCAAGGACCTGCCCCTTCAGACGGACTCCCGCAAGCTGGTGCCCAGGTACATTGGTCCTTTTGAGATCGAGAGAATGATCAACCCTGCGGTAGCTCGGCTTAAGCTTCCAGCCTCCCTCAAGGTCCATCCCTCCTTTCATGTGTCTCTGCTCAAGCCCGTCTCTTCCAGCCCATTGAGCCCTCCGGCCGAACCCCCACCACCCCCCCGGCTTCTGGACGACCACCCCATCTACACCGTCCGCCGCCTTTTGGATGTTCGTCGCCGGGGCCGGGGGTTCCAATATCTGGTGGACTGGGAGGGCTATGGTCCGGAGGAGCGCTCCTGGATTTCCCGCTCCCTCATAGAAGACAAGACCCTGCTCTCTGACTTTTACCGGCAGTTCCCGGGGAAGCCTGGCAGGGTACCAGGAGGCACCCGTTGGGGGGGGGGGGGGGGGGGGGGGGTACTGTCACGGTTCTGCCAGGACAGTGGGAGGGATTTTTGTGTTTCTGTGTTGTGTTTTCCCTTGTCTGTCTTCCCCCTCCTTTTCCCTCTCACTCTCCAGCCACTCTGGGGGGTGTGGCCGGTGGGTGTGCCGGCAGCAGAGGACCAAGCGGGCACACCTGATGCCAATCATCAAATCACCAGCAGCACTATTTAAACCTGGCTTCCTTATCACTCCGGCGCCAGATTATTTCGTCCCTACGGTGATGTGTGAAGCTCTGATCTTCGTCTCCGCAAACAGTGTTTTCTCCTGCCTAGTCGTAATCTCTACTAACGCCTTTTTGTGACTTCGCTCTCCAGAAGGACTCAAGCGTTCTTCTGCTGGACTCATCCCTGCCTGCCAGTCCACCTGCTTGCTCGTCACCTCAGCAGTCCTCTGCTAACCAGCACGAACGGACACGTCACCCGCACCAGCCTGCTGCACCATTCATTTCTGGTTACAATAAACATCTTAAACCTGCCTTCTGCCTCTGGTCTCTCAGTCCGGGTCCAATAGACAAAAACCTAACAATTGTCTTTGTTTTTTTAGTCAAGCTTTCTTCATTCGAGATGATATTTCTATTTTCCCTCGTATCACTGCTTTCCCTGCTTACCATAATATCGATGGTGTTACCTCCCCGTTATCATTTATTTGAAAGTATTCCTTTAAATTCTGCTTTATTTCTTTTATTACACTGTCACTCGACAGAATAGACACATTCATCCTCCAATATCTGAAAAATTGCTCATTACCTAGATCTATGGTTAGGGTAACAGGTGCATGGTCACTTATAGTAATATTTTCTATTCCACATTTCAGTACTTTGTGTATATGTTGCTGTGATACATAAAAAAAATCTATCCTCGAATAGCTACCATGCAGGTTTGAATAAAATGTATAGTCCCTCCTCTCTGGATTGTTATCCCTCCATGGATCAGTAAGACCGAGCTCTTTAGGCATGTTGTTCAATACTGTAGATTTTCTCGTGCTTGGTCCCTGATCTGGGGGAAACCTGTCTAATCTGCCACTTTGTATTGTGTTAAAATCTCCCCCCATCAGTAACATCCCCTTTGCTTCACTGGTTATTACTTTAGCTATCTGATTAAACAATGTGTCTTTCTTCTCATTTGGGGCATATACATTTAGTATTGAAATAATCATGTCTCCGGCTGTGTAGTGGGTAGCACTGTCACTTCACAGCGAGAGGATCCCGGGTACAATTCCTAGGTCGGCCCGGGTCCCTTCTGTGTGGAGTTTGCATGTTCTCCCCGTGTAAGCGTGGGTTCTCTCTGGGTTCTCTGGCTTCCTCCCACAGTCCAAAGACATGCAGGATGGGGATAGGTTCATTGGTGACTCTAAATGTCCCGTAGGTGTGAATGTGAGCGTGAATGGTTGTCTGTCTCTACATGTCTCCCTGTGATAGACTGGTTACCTGTCTGTCTCTACATGTCTCCCTGTGATAGACTGGTTACCTGTCTGTCTCTACATGTCTCCCTGTGATAGACTGGTTACCTGTCTGTCTCTACATGTCTCCCTGTGATAGACTGGTTACCTGTCTGTCTCTACGTGTCTCCCTGTGATAGACTGGTTACCTGTCTGTCTCTACATGTCTCCCTGTGATAGACTGGTTACCTGTCTGTCTCTACATGTCTCCCTGTGATAGACTGGTTACCTGTCTGTCTCTACATGTCGGCCCTGTGATAGACTGGTTACCTGTCTGTCTCTACATGTTGGCCCTGTGATAGACTGGTTACCTGTCTGTCTCTACATGTCGGCCCTGTGATAGACTGGTTACCTGTCTGTCTCTACATGTCTCCCTCTGATAGACTGGTTACCTGTCTGCCTCTACGTGTCTCCCTCTGATAGACTGGTTACCTGTCTGTCTCTACATGTCTCCCTCTGATAGACTGGTTACCTGTCTGTCTCTACGTGTCTCCCTGTGATAGACTGGTTACCTGTCTGTCTCTACATGTCTCCCTCTGATAGACTGGTTACCTGTCTGTCTCTACGTGTCTCCCTCTGATAGACTGGTTACCTGTCTGTCTCTACATGTCTCCCTCTGATAGACTGGTTACCTGTCTGTCTCTACATGTCTCCCTGTGATAGACTGGTTACCTGTCTGTCTCTACATGTCTCCCTGTGATAGACTGGTTACCTGTCTGTCTCTACGTGTCTCCCTGTATTAGACTGGTTACCTGTCTGTCTCTACATGTCGGCCCTGTGATAGACTGGTTACCTGTCTGTCTCTACATGTTGGCCCTGTGATAGACTGGTTACCTGTCTGTCTCTACATGTCGGCCCTGTGATAGACTGGTTACCTGTCTGTCTCTACATGTCGGCCCTGTGATAGACTGGTTACCTGTCTGTCTCTACATGTTGGCCCTGTGATAGACTGGTTACCTGTCTGTCTCTACATGTCGGCCCTGTGATAGACTGGTTACCTGTCTGTCTCTACATGTCTCCCTGTGATAGACTGGTTACCTGTCTGTCTCTACATGTCTCCCTGTGATAGACTGGTTACCTGTCTGTCTCTACATGTCTCCCTGTGATAGACTGGTTACCTGTCTGTCTCTACATGTTGGCCCTGTGATAGACTGGTTACCTGTCTGTCTCTACATGTCGGCCCTGTGATAGACTGGTTACCTGTCTGTCTCTACGTGTCGCCCTGTGATAGACTGGTTACCTGTCTGTCTCTACGTGTCTCCCTGTGATAGACTGGTTACCTGTCTGTCTCTACGTGTCTCCCTGTGATAGACTGGTTACCTGTCTGTCTCTACATGTTGGCCCTGTGATAGACTGGTTACCTGTCTGTCTCTACATGTCGGCCCTGTGATAGACTGGTTACCTGTCTGTCTCTACATGTCTCCCTGTGATAGACTGGTTACCTGTCTGTCTCTACATGTCTCCCTGTGATAGACTGGTTACCTGTCTGTCTCTACATGTCTCCCTGTGATAGACTGGTTACCTGTCTGTCTCTACATGTCTCCCTGTGATAGACTGGTTACCTGTCTGTCTCTACATGTCTCCCTGTGATAGACTGGTTACCTGTCTGTCTCTACGTGTCTCCCTGTGATAGACTGGTTACCTGTCTGTCTCTACATGTCTCCCTGTGATAGACTGGTTACCTGTCTGTCTCTACATGTCTCCCTGTGATAGACTGGTTACCTGTCTGTCTCTACATGTCGGCCCTGTGATAGACTGGTTACCTGTCTGTCTCTACATGTTGGCCCTGTGATAGACTGGTTACCTGTCTGTCTCTACATGTCGGCCCTGTGATAGACTGGTTACCTGTCTGTCTCTACGTGTCTCCCTGTGATAGACTGGTTACCTGTCTGTCTCTACATGTCTCCCTGTGATAGACTGGTTACCTGTCTGTCTCTACATGTCTCCCTGTGATAGACTGGTTACCTGTCTGTCTCTACATGTCGGCCCTGTGATAGACTGGTTACCTGTCTGTCTCTACATGTTGGCCCTGTGATAGACTGGTTACCTGTCTGTCTCTACATGTCGGCCCTGTGATAGACTGGTTACCTGTCTGTCTCTACATGTCTCCCTCTGATAGACTGGTTACCTGTCTGCCTCTACGTGTCTCCCTCTGATAGACTGGTTACCTGTCTGTCTCTACATGTCTCCCTCTGATAGACTGGTTACCTGTCTGTCTCTACGTGTCTCCCTGTGATAGACTGGTTACCTGTCTGTCTCTACATGTCTCCCTCTGATAGACTGGTTACCTGTCTGTCTCTACGTGTCTCCCTCTGATAGACTGGTTACCTGTCTGTCTCTACATGTCTCCCTCTGATAGACTGGTTACCTGTCTGTCTCTACATGTCTCCCTGTGATAGACTGGTTACCTGTCTGTCTCTACATGTCTCCCTGTGATAGACTGGTTACCTGTCTGTCTCTACGTGTCTCCCTGTATTAGACTGGTTACCTGTCTGTCTCTACATGTCGGCCCTGTGATAGACTGGTTACCTGTCTGTCTCTACATGTTGGCCCTGTGATAGACTGGTTACCTGTCTGTCTCTACATGTCGGCCCTGTGATAGACTGGTTACCTGTCTGTCTCTACATGTCGGCCCTGTGATAGACTGGTTACCTGTCTGTCTCTACATGTTGGCCCTGTGATAGACTGGTTACCTGTCTGTCTCTACATGTCGGCCCTGTGATAGACTGGTTACCTGTCTGTCTCTACATGTCTCCCTGTGATAGACTGGTTACCTGTCTGTCTCTACATGTCTCCCTGTGATAGACTGGTTACCTGTCTGTCTCTACATGTCTCCCTGTGATAGACTGGTTACCTGTCTGTCTCTACATGTTGGCCCTGTGATAGACTGGTTACCTGTCTGTCTCTACATGTCGGCCCTGTGATAGACTGGTTACCTGTCTGTCTCTACGTGTCGCCCTGTGATAGACTGGTTACCTGTCTGTCTCTACGTGTCTCCCTGTGATAGACTGGTTACCTGTCTGTCTCTACGTGTCTCCCTGTGATAGACTGGTTACCTGTCTGTCTCTACATGTTGGCCCTGTGATAGACTGGTTACCTGTCTGTCTCTACATGTTGGCCCTGTGATAGACTTGTTACCTGTCTGTCTCTACATGTCTCCCTGTGATAGACTGGTTACCTGTCTGTCTCTACATGTCGGCCCTGTGATAGACTGGTTACCTGTCTGTCTCTACATGTCTCCCTGTGATAGACTGGTTACCTGTCTGTCTCTACATGTCTCCCTGTGATAGACTGGTTACCTGTCCAGGGTGTACCCTGCCTTCGCCCAAGCTGGGACAGCTGGGATCGGCTCCAGCCCCCCGTGACCCTGAATACAGGATAAAGCGGTAGACGATGGATGGATGGATAATCATGTCTCCTATAGATCCTACAATCATTACATATCATCCAGTATTATCCTTAATCTCTTTTTCAACCTTAATTGGTGTACCTTTACCAATTAAAATAGCTACCCCCTCCTTTTGCCATATGAGGCATAAAATACCTGGTTCACCCATTCCCTTTTTAATTTTGTATGTTCGGTGTCTGTCAGATGTGTCTCTTGTAGTAAAGCTATTGAACATTGTAATTGTTTTAGTTGGCTCAGTATCTTTTTCCTCTTAATGGGAGGATTCAGACCGTGTATGTTGTATGACACAAGATTAAGCTTATTCATATTATTTCCAAATAAGACCCACGAGCTCTATACCTCAAACAAAAGTAAGAAATTAAACAAAACCTTGCATAATAAAGACAACAAGAAATGTACATCTCCATCAGAACCAGAACCCATGTAAAACAGGAACATGAACGTGTGTCTTCCAAAAGTCCCGTCATCAGAGAGTCGTGGCGTTTTCTCTCTGGGGAAAAAGCACTATGTGCAACCACAACCTAGGGTTGTGAAGAACTCAAAGTTACAAATTCCCTCTTCATAAAACCAATATTTCTGTCACTTTAACAAGTAGTGCATAAACTAGCTTCGCTCATATTCACCAGACCCTGTAGTGAAGGCAGATACAAAAAGTATTACCTATTCTTAACTGTCCATTATTACACCTCACCTTTATTTTATTGTTTTGTTCTTACGATATCAGTAGAGGTGTTGAGTTTACTCCATGAGGGCATGTACGTCTTCTTCTGTGATGTGGGGCCATCTCCGCCTTCCTCTCTGTCCTGTCGCCGCAGTCCAGCTGCTCTGCGTCATCATCCTCTGCAGCCTCTCCGTCCTGTCTTCATCCACCTCAATCCCCATGTCCTTTAACACAGGTGCTGCCTCCGTTAGTGTGGCAAAGGTCTTTGTCCCTGAGTCCAAAAACACTTTAAGCTGGGCTGGGTAGGGGGACTGTGCCTTCACGTTTTCCTCCTTCAGCTTTTTGATGACATCCCTCACCTGTTTCCTCTTCTTTTGAACCTCCGTCGTGTAGTCTTGATTAAAGTAGATGGTTTGTCCCTCGTATGTAGTCTTCTGTTTCCAGGCTTGCCGTATCACATATTCCTTAACTTTGTAATCCAAGAAGCGCACAATGATCGCTCTCGGCCGGGCCGCGCTGTCCTTGGGTTTAGCCGCCAGTGACCGGTGCGCCCTCTCGATGCGTATTTCTATGTCGCCTGCGATTTGGATTCTGGACTTAATGAGTCCCGTTATGAAGTCTATGGTGTCGTTCTTCTCTGCGCCCTCTGGGATGCCGTGAATCCGTATGTTGTTGCGTCTCATTCTTGACTCCAGGTCATCGCACTTACCACATAGTTTGACCGTTTGCTGGAGTAGGAAGGCGGCTGACCGCTCCAGTCGCGTCGCCCTGTCCTCTGTATTTCCAATTCTTTCCTCCATGTGTCCCGCTCTTTGCTCCAGGGATGCCATTCTTTCCATAAGCTCCTTCATGTTAATTTCTAGTCATAGCTCTCTTGTTGTCACCTGCTGCTTCGGCATGTTCCTGTCTGAATTTGCGCAGCTCCATTAATATGAACGAGTCATGTTCGCTGCTAGCCGACTCTAGCTGCTCCATATCTGGGCTCACTCCCTCCACCGACTCGGTACAACTTGCCTTTGCACCGTCCTCTTCTCCAGGCCTCCCTATCTTAACCATACTTTCCACAAACTTTGTTTGTCGACTGATTTTCCAGGTTTCCGTACTTTCTGCCGTTTTTGCTTTAGTTAATGGCTAGTTTTAATTGGTTTTCTTTAGAGCTACTTTTCCTGCTGCTGACTACAACATGACGCCACCGGAAGTCCTCGTGACAAGAATATTAGTTCATTTCATATAAAACTCAATAAACTCAACTGTATAGAAAGTGGTTCAAACTGGCTCCACCTTGACAGCAGAGACAGTCTGGTGTTGTAGTTCAGGCTCACATGTTCATGGAGTGACGTTCACAAACGTAGACTGACGTTTGCAACAGCATTTATAAACACCAGGTGGATTTATAAAACTATTAAAACATGGAACGGCAGGGAAAAGATAAACAAGAGCTTTGGTTTTGACAAAAGTTTTGTTTTGTTCTTTTGCTGGCAAGTCGTTAGCAGCAGAAACAGTATTTCATCAGCCATGTTAACAGATTAGTAGCAAACGTGTCTTTTTAGGAATACGTGAATATAAATAACTGAATATTTGGTGCATGTAAACACATCATTGAAAGCTTCATAGGTAAACTTCTCAAAGTAGTTGAATCTGACCTGAGAGTTTCCAGTCGACAGTGTGGACTCTTCAGGCCAGCAGACAGCAGCTTCACTCCTGAATCCTGCAGGTCGTTGGTACTCAGGTCCAGGTCTCTTAGACTGGAGGACTGGGAGCTGAGAACTGAGGACAGACCTTCACAGCTTCTCTCTGAGAGCTTACAGCCACTGAGTCTGAAGAGGAATCAGAAATTAGTGATGAAACAATTACAAACAACTGTTCATCCCCTCAGGTTCTAACTGACATTATTATCCTAATGAAGTTAATGATGTTTAACATGTTTGTTCATCAGGTTATTGTTGCAGCTGGGTGGTGTATTAGGCTCCATGGTGAGGTTAACATCACACTGTGCCATCTGTTTATTTCTGTCTGAGTCTTCTTTCAAGACTCTCACTGACTCCGTTTCACCAATCAAACGCAGCCAGGCAGTCACATGACGGCACACAAACTCTCCACGCCCGGTTATAGATAGAACTCTTTTAACGTTTTTTAATTCTAAATCCTTGTCATTCAGAGACAAATGTGCATAAATATGCAAGTGTATGTGCAATAATTTATGGAGGAGTCACAATATACCGCCCACTTTTTGAAATCCCCCGACTTTTACCGTCTAAAGTCAGTGAATCTGTCGATCCTATTTAAGTTTCACTTTCAGTTGTGAATCAGTTCATTTCTGAATGTTTCTGATGTGAGATTCTGTTTGTAGCTGCTCATCACGCAGATTCTTGTGGGTCGAGTCATTCTTATGTCGACAAAACTCAGAGAAAAGTTAGAATAAATGTCTTCAACATGACTATCGATCACTGTGTGTGTGTGTGTGTGTGTGTGTGTGTGTGTGTGTGTCGGTGAAACAGACAGAGAGGAGAGACGCTGGATGAAGCGGTGAGCTGTGTTTTTTCTTTTCTTTCAGCTGAGGTGACAAACGCTTCATGTTAGAGAAAGCATTGATTTTTATGTAACTGGGGGGTTAGCTGCCCTTCCAATGTCTATGCCTCCTGGTAGTCTCTCAGATCACCAGGTGCGGGGCCACAATAATCAGAATTTACTCAGAAGTTACTCAGTACTCGAGTAGTTTTTTCACTAAATACTTTCTTACCTTTACTCTTCAGTAACTATTTGGAACTACTTTTTACTTCTTTACCTTTTGCAGTTGGGAAAACCAATCAAATGGTTCAGAATGCAGATAGAACCTTGTAATTCCAAGATGGTTTGTTGTTTTCTGAATGAAGAACTATATTTACAGAGCTTTGCTGGAGGCTTGGACCACCGGCAGCAGCCTCAGAAGAGCCTCCTCTGAAGCAGAGTATTCCTTCAGGTCAAACACGTCCAGATGTTTCTCTGATGACAGTAAGATGAAGACCAGAGCTGACCACTGACCAGGAGACAGTTTATTGTAGGAGAGACGTCCTGAAGTCAGATACTGTTGGATCTCCTCCACCAGAGAACGATCATTCAGTTCATTCAGACAGTGGAACAGATTGATGCTTCTCTCTGGAGACAGATCTTCATCAACCTTCTCCTTGATGTACTGGACTGTTTCCTGATTGGTCTGTGAGCTACTTCCTGTCTGTGTCAGCAGACCTCGTAGGTGTTTCTGATTGGTCTCTAGTGACAGACCCAGAAGGAAGCGGAGGAACAGGTCCAGGTGTCCGTTTGGACTCTGTAAAGCCTTGTTCACAGCTCTCTGGTGCAGATGTGTTAGTTTAGATTTGCCTCTGGAGACTTTAGACCACCAGGAGGTTGTTGGTTCGTCTGCCATCAGATTGACACCAGAGTTGATGAAGGTCAGATGGACATGAAGAGCAGCCAGAAACTCCTGAACACTCAGATGGACGAAGCAGAACACCTGGTCCTGGTACAGTCCTCTCTCCTCTCTGAAGACCTGTGTGAACACTCCTGAGTACACTGAGGCTGCTTTGATATCGATGCCACACTCTTTCAGGTCTGGTTCATAGAAGATCAGGTTTCCTTTCTGCAGCTGCTCAAAAGCCAGTTTTCCTAGAGACTTAATCATCTTCCTGCTCTGTGGACTCCAGTGTGGATCCGTCTCAGCTCCTCCATCATACTTGACGTTCTTCAGTTTGGACTGAACCACCAGGAAGTGGATGTACATGTCGGTCAGGGTCTTGGGCAGCTCCCCTCCCTCCCTGGTCTTCAACACGTCCTCCAGAACTGTAGCAGTGATCCAGCAGAAGACCGGGATGTGGCACATGATGTGGAGGCTCCGTGAGGTCTTGATGTGGGCGATGATCCTGTTGGCCTGCTCCTCATCTCTGAACCTCTTCCTGAAGTAGTCCTCCTTCTGTGGGTCAGTGAACCCTCTGACCTCTGTCACCATGTCAACACACCCAGGAGGGATCTGATTGGCTGCTGCAGGTCTTGTGGTTATCCAGAGACGAGCAGAGGGAAGCAGTTTCCCCCTGATGAGGTTTGTCAGCAGCACATCCACCGAGGTGGACTCTGTAACATCAGTCAGGATCTCGTTGTTGTGGAAGTCCAGAGGAAGTCGACACTCGTCCAGACCGTCAAAGATGAACACAACCTGGAACTCTTCAAACCTGCAGATTCCTGCTTCTTTGGTTCCAGTGAAGAAGTGATGAACGAGTTCCACCAAGCTGAACTTCTTCTCTTTCAGCAGGTTCAGCTCTCTGAAAGTGAATGGAAACGTGAACTGTATGTCCTGGTTGGCTTTGTCTTCAGCCCAGTCCAGAGTGAACTTCTGTGTTAACACTGTTTTCCCGATGCCAGCCACTCCCTTTGTCATCACTGTTCTGATTGGTTCATCCCTTCCAGGTGAGCCTTTAAAGATGTCTTCTTGTCTGATGGTTGTTTCTGGTCTGTCTGGTTTCCTGGATACCGTTTCAATCTGTCTGACCTCATGTTGGTCATTGACCTCTGCAGTCCCTCCCTCTGTGACGTGGAGCTCCGTGTAGACCTGATTCAGGAGGGTTGGGTTTCCTGCTCTAGTGATGCCCTCAAACAAACACTGGAACTTCTTCTTGAGGTTAGACTTGAGTTTACGTTGGTACACTGCACCAGCGGTTCCTGGATAAACAACAAAGGAACCCAGTTAGTGGATCCTACAGACCCTTTTACAGTCTATGAACAAGCCATGTGTTAGAGCCATGTATTCCTATAGTCCTCAGTAGTAGTGACTTCATGAGCTTCTTTCATGATTAAATCAGAACTATTGGACACAAAATCAATCAGGTGCACCTGATGAAGCCAACAGAAGTAAAATAAAAGACATTTACAAGACAAACAGAACTGGAAGGATATATAACCCTTTGAACTGCAGCTGTAAAGCTCAGTGAGTCAGTCTAGAAATAAAGAGCCTCTTGTATCGCGTCACTGACCTCCTGTGGCGTCTGCTGGTCACTACAACACATCACAATACAGCATCATAGAAAGAGACGTTATTGATGACGGTGTTGAAAATAGTACCGTTGGGATTTCTAAATGTCCTGGTATATCGTAATCCTCCACGCTGAGACGCCACCATTGAAAACATGGAGGTGTCCTCGTAGAAGCCTGTTTTAAATAAATGTTTTCTTTTCATCTACCAACACTGGAGTTATACGAGCTGAATG
Source organism: Eutrigla gurnardus (assembly GCF_963514095.1). Lineage (NCBI taxonomy): Eukaryota > Metazoa > Chordata > Actinopteri > Perciformes > Triglidae > Eutrigla > Eutrigla gurnardus. Next base: position 2,345,762 of record NC_139921.1, on the reverse strand, counting down.
TCACCAGTTAACACGGTCACTGGGTGAAGTGAAACACCTGTTCCTCTGAAACGGTCGTGATCCTGTCTGAACTCTGTAGAACTTGAGTCTGTTGGAATATCGATTCTGACAACCGAACACGTAACAAGCAGACATTTAGATGCTAATAACAGTTTAAATTCACTGTTTAAAGCTTCTAACTCGTCTGGATGGTTGAAGCAAAACAACAAACGTTGACATCATGCGTACACATACTTATGATGATGTCAGCTGTAATCGGGTCTGTAGACAACCAGAGAACCTAAACATTGAAGTTGTGTGCAGCCTATTAGGAGAAATATGAAGTTCTTCATGTTGAATCCTTCTCTTCTTTCCATCATGTTAAATCTGTTAAAATCCTCTTACTGATCTGCAGACAGTCAGCCAGCTCCTCCTGCTTCATTCTCCTCAGGAAGTGCACTGTGATCTTCTGAAACGCCTCTCTGCTCCTCCTCTGCTCTTCATCCTCACCGTCCAACAACTCCTCGTCCTCACTCTCCAAGCATTCTGGGTAATCTGGACTCAGGACCTTCTGGATCTTCTTCAGCTCGTTCTTCACAAAAGTGCTGATGTTCTCCTCCAGCAGCTGGAACAGAAGGATAAACTGAACATGAACTCTAAAGAACCCAACATGGGATTCATGTGTGGGTCTGAGCAGCATGGAGACCACTAGAACCTGTTCAGCATTGAGTCTGTAGTTGATGTGGTTAATAGTGAAAGGTGAGCTTGTACATGTACTCACCATAAATATGGAGTCCAGGTGTGTTTGATGCTGCTGGGTCAACAGAACCTCTGAGATCTGCTGAACTCTGTGGAGAAAACCAAGTTTAAAGAGTCACTAAACCACAGACTGGAGATCAGAAGAGGACGTCGTCATGGTGACAACGCCTGTTGGTTTGTGGACTACGGTTTTGAAGCCTCAGATTCTGCACAAAGGGTGGATCTGATGAACACAAGCGGCAGAGCGGAACCCAGAGCAGGAACCTTACTGGATCTGGATCCATCTGGATTCTGGTGTGAAGCTGCTAACAAAGTTAGCTTCATAATTCAAGGTCAACTTTACAGCTAAGTGTTAAAGTCATCATAGTAGCTAACTAGCATTGGTAGCATGGTAGCAACCTGTCAATCAGCAGGTAAGCCCCGCCCCCTAAAGCATACCCTGCTTTCTGGTCTGGTGGACTCTAAATGGACCATAATGTACTAAATGAACATCATGCTGGATTGAAGAAGACTTGAAACTAGAGATTGAGACCATAAACTCATGTTTACAATGTTTACTGAGATAATACATCAAGAGAGAAGTAGGACCATTTTCTCATAGACTTCTATACAAACAGAGAGGAGTCGCCCCCTGGTGGCCAGCAGAGAGAAGTAGGACCATTTTCTCATAGACTTCTATACAACCAGAGAGGAGTCGCCCCCTGGTGGCCAGCAGAGAGAAGTAGGACCATTTTCTCATAGACTTCTATACAACCAGAGAGGAGTCGCCCCCTGGTGGCCAGCAGAGAGAAGTAGGACCATTTTCTCATAGACTTCTATACAACCAGAGAGGAGTCGCCCCCTGGTGGCCAGCAGAGAGAAGTAGGACCATTTTCTCATAGACTTCTATACAAACAGAGAGGAGTCGCCCCCTGGTGGCCAGCAGAGAGAAGTAGGACCATTTTCTCATAGACTTCTATACAACCAGAGAGAATGACAGTTAAAGGCACTTCAGCCTTGGCTTCACTTTACAGAACTGGAGTTTCCATCTAGTATCAACCAGTAGAGGGCATATTTGTATATGCATGTTTTATATTTAAATACTTTGCACTTAAATGTCAAAATCTGGACCTGAATCCACAAACAACAATACTAAATACCAGATGCATTGGTTGTGTGAATGTTGGCTTCTCAAACCTGCAGTAAAACTCATTCAGGTCTTGGACCAGATGGTGTAGCTGGTGGTGTAGAATGTCTCTCTGGTTGCTGCTTGCTTGCCTTGAACGGCCTTTTGAGGGATTAAAGTCAGAAAAGATCAAAGTTCCAATGTTGCCTATGCCTTTGCTTCCCATGAAAACCTGAATCCTGGCCTGATCCAGTACCTGACATGTATCCATTTCTCCCTTTGTACCTGTTCCTGGACTTTGATCTGTTGCCTGTTCCTGATTCCTCTGGATTTCTTTACCTGTTTGGACCAAAGCGGTCTCATTCCAAATGCATCGAGTACCCAGTTTGGTCAGAGCCCTTTGGAGTCTGATGCCAGGTTTTCTAGCAGCTCCGATTTAAACCCAGCTTAGCATATTTTAGCTTAGCTTAACTTGCAGTAGCTGTCACGTTAGCCAATTTAGCTTCTCACTGACTCATAACTTTTCTCTGGCTGGTCTAGACTTGATTCATCCTCTAAGGAGGGTTCAGGTTCAGTTCTTACCTTCCATCATCAGCTTGGTCAGCTTTAAAGACAATGGGGTGATCCATAGACCAGTCACTCTTCATGGACACACAGCTGGGTCCAGGTCCAGGTCCAGGGGAGCCTGGTCTCTGCTGCTGCATCCTGATACATTAAATACAATATGAACATGAATCAGTTTGCTCTGTTTATCTTTATATTGATGAGTCTTGCTCTAAGAGTTGATGCTAGTGTCAGAATCAATACTATAAATGGATCTGGGTCACATTAGACCACGTTCTGGACCCGTGAACACCCGTCTTAATGCTGCACTCAGCGTTTTGCTAGCATAATGTTAGCTTTGTGGTTTGTAGCTGAGCCTAAGGGTTCTATGAGCGTACTAGAAATATCTCCCGTTGCCAAGTCGTATCTAAGGTCCGTCCTATTAGCGGGAGCAGTGGACAATGTTTCCATTGCATTAGAACCTTATGGGGTGACAATTTATTTATTTATTTATTTATTTGTTTATTTCCGGCATGTCAATTAGATCGTCATCATCACACTTCATCTTTGTTAAAATAATACAATACACATGGCCGAAAGGGAAAGCGGGAGAAGCCAAAGCTTATCTAGTCCCGCCCCCATTACCCACAGGATAAAATCTTTATCATAATCTTTTCATATCTTCTGCATTTTACATTTTGACAAAACATTTTCTTTTACTTATGAATTTTGACATAACATGCTTCAGCAGTAGGTGGTATAGAGAGCTGAGGTCCAGCTCTAGACAGTACATACATATTTGGTGTGTGTCTGCACACGTCCATATTTGTCCGACATGAGTGAACAACAGTCTCATCTTATAGCCGGGCATGACACAAAGTCAGAAGGTGGTCCAATCGACAAAGAGCAAAAGACCAGTGTAGATATTTTTTGTTGGGATGGTGTGAGGGCCCTTTTTTATGCCATTTTTATTTTAATCATCCTCTGCAGCTTTCGCTGCCGTTAACTTCGCCATGACCTCTCGATTTGTGGCTTTTTCAGCTCGCATCAGTGCCACGATCTCGCAAATTTCGGAGATGTCAGAGCGAATCCCAGCCACAGCAACCCGAGTAGTGGCGTTGTCCGCCCTCGCACTGGTCTGCTCAGTAGCGATCTTTCTCATTCTCCGATATAGCATGAAGATTCCACATCCCAAGGTGATCGTTTCAGTTGTCATGAACGTGAACACGTACACGTCCTCGACGTCCTCCACATCCAGTGCAGCAAGGCAGATGACTTTCCACTTTTCCCAACCATCCATGACGTAGCCGGGCATGAAGGTTCCGTCCGGGCATGTAGGTTCACCAGAACCTGCATGCCGTGTTGAGAACACTCTGTCGATCGCATTCAGTGACCAGCTCAGCAACTCCATCGTGGACTTTAGGATTGATTGATTGGTTGATTGAAAACGTTGTTGTACAATATTAGACAAGTCTGCAATCGAGTGCCCTCAGTGTGTCGATTTACAGGCTCAGTTGAGTTCTTCACAGATCCGTACCTAATTTATCACCTCATTGTTGATACACATTATAACAACATCCTGCTACGTACAACAACATCCTGCTACGTACAATGATGGGGAAACGGAGTTATGACTCGTGAAACAACATTTTGGTTGCAAAATCTCCACTGGGCGTCTGATGGTTCTGTCCTTCACGTAGTCCATTACCTCCTGATAATAGACACCACCTCGGGTATTATCAGTTACGTTAAAACTAGGGCCGGGACTTTAATGCGTTAATCAAGATTAATTCATTACACAAACATTAACACGTTAAAAAAATTGACGCATTTTAATCGCACTTATTTTTGCACCGTGGAACGTTTCTCACTGGATGAGTCTCAGGCGGACCGAATAGGCGCGTAGCAGAGCCCACTTCCTTTCGGCGCCCCCGCGCCGTGAAGCAACCGTTTCGGCGTCTGCTCTATTTTTTTGCGCGTGCCGCGAGCGATCGTGTCAATTCTGGCAGGAAATCACACAAAGAAACACGAGACAATTTATAGAAATAAAATACCGCGATTGACAAATGCAATATTTGTGTATCTAAATTCGTACTGGGAAACAGGAAGAGACATACATTTAATAAATGTGAAGAGTAGATAAACAAATATGTGTATTTTAACTGTTTATCTACACTACTACTGTCTACTACCATACACACACTCTCTGTCTGTGTCTTTCTCTCTCTCTCTCTCTCTCTCTCTGAACGGATAAATAAAAGAAGTGTACAAACTTCTTTGTACTATTTATTTTATGAGGTTATGATAAAAAAAATAGCTCTGAATGAACAACAGCTGAGCAGAAGCCTTGTCGACCGCCGCGGAGAAATACGCGTCTGGTGTGAACGGGGGGGCAGGGGGGGTCCATTTGTGTGTGTGTGTGTGTGGTGGGGGGGGACGCTGGAGGTGAGGTTCATCCAGGGCGTCATGAAACCTAGGACCGCCACTGGCTACACTTAATGGCAAAAATTGTTTAATTGTTTAATTTCGATTAATTAATTACAAAGCCTCTTATTAATTAGATTAATTTTTTTAATCGAGTCCTGGCCCTAGGTAAAACCTAAAATAAGAGTCTGGTGGATATAAAGAGTCTTACTTAATACTCTACAACCTCCCTTGAGTGAGAGGAAGACGGTGCTCGAGTTTGGTGTTAGTTTGGAGTCTTTCTGTTCTTAGCTTAGCTTAGCCTGGCCGCTACTCTTCTATGTCATTAACTCTTCACTTTTCCCGTCTATGAGTCTTTTCTTTCAAGAGGTTTTCTCCTCATTGTCTCTTTAAGGTTGGATTGTATATTTCATATTCTGTAGTTTAATCCCAGTTAAAAAGGATTTAATTGGTCCTTTCTGTTCGAGCTTCAGGGAAACAAGAGACTGTCTGTCACTCATCGTGGTTCAGAAGACAGAACGGGTTGCAGGATTCAGGGCTGGTGGACTCTGAGTTATTGATTAAGGTGCTGGTCTAGACCTGATTCATCCTCTAATGAGAGTTCAGGTTCAGTTCTTACCTTCCATCAGCAGCTTGTTCACCTTTAAAGACAAAAGGGTGATCCATAGACCAGTCAGTCTTCATGGACACACAGCTGGGTCCAGGTCCAGGTCCAGGGGAGTCTGGTCTCTGCTGCTGCATCCTGATACAATAAATACAATTTAAGAAATACTTTTACTATGATATTATCCCAATACAATATTGTCATGATACATAGGTCACGATATGGAGGAAACCCCCCTTCCTATCTGCAATGTCATGAGTGGTGCAAATAAACATAAAACGATCCTGCTGTCAAACTAAGTAGTGTGAGGGGCAAGTTGCATTGTGGGAGATGTTTGGCAGTTCAGACCATCACATTATTCATTCAGCAAATGTTTCATGTGTGTAAATTACAAACCACTCAGGTGGCAGATTCCATCAGCTGTTGTGAGTTATTGTTGGTCGACACTGTGTTTTTGTGGTCCAACAGACCAACAGAGAAAAGATCTGAATTTCCCAGTTAAACTTTCATTCCTTTCATTCAATATTTGAAGCTGATCAGCTGAAGTGTCAGCAGGTTACAGCGTCAGGTCCAGGTGTGTGTCAGGTTAATATTTAATCTGAATATTTATTTGACTTATCATCAAACTTTACTGCTTCTTCTTGTCAGACAACTAACAGTATTGAAGGCAATTAAAGCTTCTGGTCTCAGTGATTGTTCACCAAAGTGAAAACAAATGGATTCAACAGGAGAGTCGACACTAGATTCAGATCATCCCCTACATGGACTACAAAGGTCTGGACCAAGACCAGGTTCTTCACCTCAGGACAGTCAGATAATAACAAGGTTCAGTTTTAAACTCAATAAAGCGATCTAGTTAATATTATGTATATTCATGTTGTTGAGTGAGAACCATGATGGTGGAGTGATCTGAGTCCTGGACACTTAGAGATCCTCGTCTCACCTCTGAGCTTTGGTTTGGCTGTCATGTCCCCCATCCTGAGTGGTTTTAGAGGGAAGGACTCCGTCCTCTCGGTCCTCACACTGATTCATAGCAGAGTCTCCACCTGCTGGCAGAGACGTACACTGTCACTACGGCAACACTGACAACAGAGAGGCAAAGTCCCGCCCCTTCCTGTGTCTCCAATGGGACCTCATTTCTTGAAAACTATGAACGGTAGTTAACGGTGACACCAATAATGTTTTGGTCCCGTTTGAGTTGTACAGCGTCCAGACGACAGCAGGAGAATCTCAAAGGCTTTCAGGACACAGCGACACACAAAGTTACCGCTCCAGTTACAATATTTCAACTGACTCAAATACGCATTTAGTCCTTGTGTTAATCTTTGAGCTTTTCTTCATAGATAACTTTAGCTTCAATGCTAACATTGTATTCACATTGTAAATAGCTCAGACTTTAATGTCCAACATGAAGCAGTAGGGATGAATCCCTGTTGTCGTTAAACACCGTTGTCGTCCTGTCGTAGGGAGTTAGACCTTGTCCATGTGTTTTTGTTGGTTTCTTTTGTTATCGGATTAGCTCGAACTACGGTCAGGAAGTTACATTGTTACGTTTATTGCTTTGGCGTTTTGTTCGACATGAACTTCCAACAAAGTCTCACAGCAATTAGTGAAATAGTCATGGAATTGTAATCTAGTCATTTGTATACATGGACATGAATTTTACATTTTTTTCCTGGCATTCAGCAAACTGTTTGTACATTCAGTTGGTCGACATTATGCCACAAAACCAATGTTAGCTTTAGAAAACAAAACCAACAACAAAACCAACGTTAACTTTAGACAAAAAAAATACTACATAGAAAGAATGAAATACTACATAGACATACAGTAGTACACAATGTTGTTTAATGTTTAGAACGGCGTTTTGAGGGAAATTTTATTCAGATACATGCTAACTGACCACGTTGACTCCAACTAGCATTGCTAATAAACACTTACAATAGCTCAAAAACCAAACACTTGAGGCAATGCCCTTTAGATGTACTGAAATGACTCTGTGTTTTCCTCAAATCAGACTGGCTTTTTAGACATAGGGAACCTTTAATTTAATTGCATACACAATTAATGTGGGTAGTTACGGTCTTTTTCGCCGTTGTTGACAAGAAGACATTTTTTACTTTGTCGTTTAACTAACAGATCCATGTCACCATGAATTTGTATGGTTATAGTTTTTTGTTTATTAGGCGACATGTAATTCTGTAGTATGTTTTTATTTACTGTATTTCACAGTAAAAACACTAATACTACTACTAATTGTACTTAAAGTATCCACAGTAAAAGTACACAGTGTTGTACTATAATACATGATATGCTTAGATTATTCTTACTGATGCATTCAGGTGGAAGCTGTATTTTACAGCTTCAGTACATTTACTGCAGTAAAGACTGAACATTGTCTCATTCTTGTATGTTTGAAATATCAGAAACTGTCACTTACCAAACTGTTCACATGTAGGAGAGACGACAGGACGATGTGTAGCAGATCTCAGACACCAGGAAGTAACCAGAGTTTCAAGTACGATTCAAACCAGTTTAGGACTGTGCCAGGCAGCCCCACCCATGTTTCCAGAATGCCTAGTATGTCGTGTATCAAACGCAGCACTACGTCCAGTACAACTAGAACGAAGATTTTGGTTTATTTATTGTAACACAACGCAGACGCAGACATTTGACTGGTAGAGCTGCTGACTTCTTGTCTAAACGTAAAGGAATCTTTCCTGTAAGAAATGAAGCAAAGTGGAGAGCAGGTGAGGGGTTAGTCCTCCTTTCACCAGCGGAGAATGAGACTCCTTCATTATGTTTTTGTCAACGAGGTCAGAGAACAACATTTGTGTGTCTCTCTCTTCCAAACAGTCGGTGCTTTATTCTTCTTTGTAAATATCACAATGAACCCTGAATTCTGATGTTTCACCACCTGCGTTCAGCTCACTGCCACTTTCACTGATGTGGCGTTTGTCCACGGTGCTGCAGGACTAATGGCATCCAGGGCCCAGTTTTTCAGAAGGAATCCCATTGGATTTAGGATTTCTGATTGGATTAAATATTGAAAATGGGTTTTTCAAAAGGAAAAACGGATTCTGAAATCAGATCAATAAATCCAATCTTGGTTTTGATCTGGATCAAACCTTCAGTCTGTGTTGTTCAGTTTAGTACAGTAATATAATGTAAACACAGCACACATTATTAGGCCACATTTGAATACAGTAAGGTAAAAAATGTATTTAGTCTTTTTATTTGATTTTCTGATTTAAAACATATTGAAAATATCCACAACATGCTTTGTTTTTAAACAAATAAAACAATGAAACAAATCTACACTTCCGGTTTGTGTATTACACACTACCAACGGGGAAAAGGAGGGCACTTTTTTATAACCAATTCTATCACAGCAACAGTCGTTATCAGTGAAGTTTGCCAAAAAATCTTATATCTATATATGTATATCTATATACGTATATCTATATCAATATATGTATAACAATATATGTATATCTATATCTACATATCTATATATGTATATCTATATCTATATATGTATATCTAAATCTATATATGTATATCTATATGTATATATTAGTGGTGGGCATAGATTCATTTTTTTTATTCTAGATTAATCTATCTGTAATCTTGAAATTAATCTAGATTAAAATGGCTCATTTAACTTCTGCCGAAGGCATTCATAATATGTGTGCTACCTAAATAATGACTAACTAACTCCCCACAAGGAGCAAACAACCTTAGTGTTGTCGAGGTTTCCATTGGGAAGCTTCTTAAAAATACATGTTCCCTGAAGCAAACCTTCATAGCTGCATCCATGTCAGCACGTCACGTTTGATGTGGTCATTTCACAGCAGGCATACACAGGTGATTCGTTGTGGTTTCCTTGTTTCCTTCTTTTGACAAATGTACTTATTGTAAGTCGCTTTGGACAAAAGTGTCTGCTAAATGACCTAAATGTAAATGTAAATGTAAATGTAAATGTTCCAAGTCTGACTCGTTCTCGCCCCCTACAGTGCAATTTGGCCAGGTATACATCCGCGCTAAAATGAAAGTGAAAGGCATCATAGCTATCCATTAGTTATGAATGAGGGCCGGTTGATGGGAATCATCCAAAATGAGGGGCCGGAAAAATATGTCTGGAAAATGAGGAGCATCACATTAATAGCTGCAGATACTGTTAAACACTACACCGACGTATGAGTGGATATATTGTCTTATTTTATTAAGTAAAATATAAGTTACAGGTTTACTCAACAGCTTAATAGTTAAAAAAATAATAGGTAGAAATAGGTTAACTCAGAGTTCCACAGCTTATCAAAAAACAAACTTTATTTAATTAACATAGGCTGTCTAAGGGCACGATCCGTAGCATGGCTCGACATGATTTCGGTTCCGGTCCGGTTCCGCTCACACCACGAGTCTGAAGAGTGCAGCAGCTTATCAAAATACAGAGTCAACGTGCCGTGTTTTCAAGTAGAAAGCGCCGTTGTGGTGGTTCAACGAGGCGGAACGGCGTCAGAACAACATCAAGCGTACAGGAAGAAGAACTAGCGGGGGCGCGCGGTGAAGATTGTTGTGGCCGCGCGTCTTGTGGAGCAAGTCTCTCTGCTGCGGAGAGGAGAGGGCAGCTCATATCGGCCACTATACGGCCAGCATGTTTGAATGTTTTCTCCACTAAAAGGGCCAGTAAATATTCCTTCGTGGGTCGGATCCGAGCCCCGGTATAGACCCAGCTCCCAACCCAACTCTCAGAATAGATTAACGGCGATATTTTTTTATCTCGCGATAAGAGTCTGGCGTTAACAGCACGTTAACGCCGATAACGGCCCACCACTAATTGATATATGTAGCTACCATGGAAAAGGTTGTTGTAACATTTCTTACTGTAACATGAATGTGTTCCTTCAAGGCTCCAGTCTGAATAATCACTCGCCTTATGTTTTGTGTTTATTGGATCTCACATGTAATAAAATGCAATGAAACAAAGTGTTGTCACTGTCTGCCTCCTCAACCACTTTTGCCCCAGTGCATGCTGGGAGAATGAGTACAGATGTCACAGTGAAGCAGCCCTTCCTCCACGCGTCCCTCCGTGATCTGGTCGTAGTGACACTATGGCGTCACACTGATCAGCTGATTGTTGTTGTTGTTTTCGTTGCCACAGCTGATTTGATTGAGCCGTTGGCCTTTAGGCGTCTGATGGTGACGCCGCTGCATACGAGCAGCAGCAGCGAGCCGGCAGCCAAGCTGATCACAGCCGCCGTCATAGTCCTGACCAGAGTGTCGGGGTCCTGAACCCGGACCAGATACTGGACCAAGGTCCTCCGGTGCACCTTAAACTTCACTGTCTCCACCGTCTCACAGGTGTCGATGCCGGAATCAGAAAGGGAGGGTCTGAGGACGAGACCCCGGCTCAGAACGGTGAGTCGGGGACCGGGGAGGAGGACGCCATCAGAGCGCCGCCAGCTGACTGGGAGGTTTGTCTCTGGGAAACATGGGAGGAACTGTGCTGTGTGCCTGAAGAGGATGACGATGGCAGGTTTTCTTCTCATTAACTAATGCATGTGTGGATTTACGTATATTATTTGACTAAAGATGTGTTTCTAAAACACTCCTCCTACAGTTGATGCTGATCAGAGTCAGTCCAACTACTTTAAAACATGCCTGATAAAAGTGATACGTTTACATTCCAGTGTGTTCATTTCCAGGGAGTGGAGTGTGTTCATGCATGTTAGCATGTCTGGCTGCAGGCTGACAGCTTACTGATGACTGTGGGTTTTGTTGTTTTGGTTTCCTGTTTTATTTTGTAGTCCTTCTGTCTTGTGTTGTCATGTGCTTTACTTCCTGTCTTGGTTTCACTGCTTTTCTGTCTCCCAGCTGTGTCTCATTGTCTCGTCAGCCTTGCCTCTCGTTCTCCCCAATCACCATAGCCTGCCCTTGTGTTTCCACATCTGTCTGTCGTTGAACCTAATCCACCCTTATGTATTTAGTCTGTGTTTCCTTTCTGTCTTGGCTTGGTCGTCTGTTTTATCCCGGATGTGTGTCCACCACCTGATCTGTCCTGCCTGTGTCCTGGTCTTTGTCTGGATTATTGTTTGAGTTTTGTCCACGCTTTGGATTATCTTGTTCTTTGTTTTTTTGATAGTATTTTTGCCCCTGTGGTCTCCCTGAGATTGTGGACTTATCATTTAAATAAACATTTTAACTGCATTTGGGTCCATACCTCCTTCAATCATAGTACATCCGTGACAAAAACACAACAAGATTAACAAAAACACAACCACATTAACAAACACACAACCACGTTAACACATTGTGGGAGTCTTGGCCAAATCCCAATGTCCCCCTAAGGTCTAAGTCCTGAACCCTCAGGGACTTACCTGATGTCACCTGGTAGACGGTTGAGTGTGAGAGGCTGTGAGGACTTGAAATGGTAGAAATACAAATGGGACAGCACTCGATATGTCACTTTACTTTGATGACACAAAATATATAATCTAAAAGTGTTGGGTTTTATTTCACGTTTTACAGCCTGATCTGAACGTCTTCCAGACTCTTATCATCCCAGACCAGACGTCACTCAAATAATGTGTTTACTTCAATAAGCTAAATTAAAATAACTGGTTGATGATTAAACCAGGTGTGTAGGCTATGATTGTCATGGGGTGCAGTCGAATAGTCTTTTTTGCTTAGGAAGGTTCCTAACTGAAGAAGTGACCCGGAAGTAAACAAGTGGCCGCCATGATAAGAGCTGTTCGAATTCTCTGAATGCATAGGAAAGGAGCTCCAATGCTTCCTTTCAGAGCTCCTTTAGCATAGGATGCAACGGACAAACGATATGTGCATTTACATATTTAACAATGACTTTCATGCAGACATATAGCAATTGGAATAGTGTTGATAAATGTGTGTGGACAGTGATAATAATCGAATGTTTTTTTTAAATTTTATTTTATTTCAATCATGTTACAAACTTGACAAAAACGAAACTAAAACCACAAATGAAACGTAAATAAAGCAACCGGTCAAACAGGAGCTGCTGGACCTGAAGCCGGTCAGTGAACCAGCTGCTTATAAAACCAACATGGGAAGAAGTGGACGATGCGCTTTTTGTTGTCCATTATTGTAGATTCTCCAACGCAGACGCACGTCAATCGCCGGTGCCGATCATCAGCTGTCAATCATCAGCGGCCGCGTTATAATGACGTAGCTTAGTGAAAGTCCGGTCGGATTCTCTGAACACCGCGGTAGACTTTTCCTAAATCCTTTTGAGTTCTCCTATCGCCTTTCCTTAACCCCGTGACGTTTTCCCCAGAGGTCAAGGAATAGGAGTTAGGAATAGGATTTAGGACCTTATTTTTTGACTATTCGACTGCACCCCTGATCTGTGTTTTTGTCATGTTCTGTTTCCTTGGTTTTGATTTCCTGTTTTATTTTGTCCTCAGTGTGATTTCCTGTCTCGTACTTCCTGGTCCTTGTTGTTTCCGCTGTCTTGACTCCCCCACCCTCTTGTGTTGATTACCATGCCCGCCCTGATGTGTTTCACCTGTTTCTCGTCAGCTCCCTGCCTCCCTGTGTATATAGTCTGTGTGTTTCCCCTGTCTCTTGTTGGTTCATTGTCAATGTCGATGTCATCTGTTACCCCCTGCATGCTGCACCACGTCATGTCCCTGGATTTTTCTCTGTACCTGCGTCCTGCCTTCCGTGTCCCTTTGTGTTCTGGTTTTCTTTCGTAAGTGTTTGTTTTGACGGTCGTGTTTTTGCCTTGTGGTCACCAGTTCCAGCGGAGGCCCACCCGTCCAAGCAACCAGCCCACGCCTCGGTCACAGCCAAGCAACCAACCCACGCCACCGTTCCAGCCAAGCTACCAGCCCAGGCCGTAGCTCCAGCCATGCTACTAGCCCAGGCCTCAGCTACAGCCAAGCATCCAGCCCAGGCCTCAGCTACAGCCAAGCATCCAGCCCAGGCCTCAGCTACAGCCAAGCTACCAGCCCATGCCACAGTTCCAGCCAAGCTACCAGCCCATGCCACAGTTCCAGCCACAGCCAAGCATCCAGCCCAGGCCTTAGCCACAGCCAAGCTACCAGCCCAGGCCACAGTTCCAGCCAAGCTACCAGTCCGCTCTTTGCCCCTTCCTGTTCCGACGGGGGTCCGTCCGACGCCTGCTCCACGCAGCCTTCGGGAGGTCCGCTCGTCACCCGTTCCTGTTCCGACGGGGGGCCGTCCTAAGCCTGCTCCACGCAGCCTTCGGGAGGTCCGCTCGTCACCCGTTCCTGTTCCGACGGGAGGCCGTCCTAAGCCTGCTCCACGTAGCCTTCGGGAGGTCCGCTCGTCACCCGTTCCTGTTCCGACGGGAGGCCGTCCTAAGCCTGCTCCACGTAGCCTTCGGGAGGTCCGCTCGTCACCCGTTCCTGTTCCGACAGGGGGCCGTCCTACACCTGCTCCACGCAGCCTTCGGGAGGTCCGCTCGTCACCCGTTCCTGTTCCGACGGGGGGCCGTCCTACGCCTGCTCCGAGCAGCCTCTGGGAGGTCCGCTCGTCATCCATTCCTGTTCCGACGGGGGGCCGTCCTAAGCCTGCTCCGAGCAGCCTTCGGGAGGTCCGCTCGTCACCCGTTCCTGTTCCGACGGGGGGTCGCCCTCATGCCCGGCCTCCTGAGCGGTCCCGCCCGCTGGGTCGCCCTCATGCCCGGCCTCCTGAGCGGCCCTGTCCGCTGGGTCGCCTTCATGCCCGGCCTCCTGAGCGGCCCCGTCCGCTGGGTCGCCCTCATGCCCGGCCTCCTGAGCCCTGCCCCCAGACCCCCTCCACCCACCCTACGTATCTTGAACCCTTCCTCCTGGCCCCCTCCACCCGCCCTACGTATCATGAACCTTGGGGACATCTGGGATCCGTCACTTGAGGGGGGGGGGGTAATGTCATGATCTGTGTTTTTGTCATGTTCTGTTTCCTTGGTTTTGATTTCCTGTTTTATTTTGTCCTCAGTGTGATTTCCTGTCTCGTACTTCCTGGTCCTTGTTGTTTCCGCTGTCTTGACTCCCCCACCCTCTCGTGTTGATTACCATGCCTGCCCTGATGTGTTTCACCTGTTCCTCGTCAGCTCCCTGCCTCCCTGTGTATATAGTCTGTGTGTTTCCCCTGTCTCTTGTTGGTTCATTGTCAATGTCGCTGTCATCTGTTACCCCCTGCATGCTGCACCACGTCATGTCCCTGGATTTTTCTCTGTACCTGCGTCCTGCCTTCCGTGTCCCTTTGTGTTCTGGTTTTCTTTCGTGTTTCTTTTGACGGTCGTGTTTTTGCCTTGTGGTCTTCCTGGTTTGATACTTTGTTTTTGGTCTTTTTGTTTTGTATTTAGTTTATTATTGAAATAAATCCTTTTTTAACTGCATTTGGGTCCTCACCTCCTGTTTTCGAGTCCACGTCTGGTCCTGAACGTGACAATGATGACATGCCTATGATTTCAAGTGTTTTATGTTCCATATTAAATCTTTAATGTTACAGTTTTTGCTTAAATGTAAATTCCACACATGCGGCGTCCCCTTTGTTTACCTTTTTTTTTTAAGTCCTCTGGGCTTTCCCTGGTAACCCCATGTTTCACGTTGCAACGCTATGAACTGTGGGTAATTCCCTCAGGCAAAGTCAGCATCGATGCTGATTTACGTAAGTGGGCATAAAGGGCTCAAAATGTCCGCGAGCGAGTCCTCGTGCACTTCACGATGTGACCGTGGGACAGACCTGAACCCTCAGGGACTCAACGGGAACCCACATCAAAGTCTGAGTCTGTGAGGGGCGACGTTGGGATTTGGCCTTTTTCTCTGAGGAAGGTTCCTAACTGAAGACGTGACCCGGAAGTAAACAAGTGGCCGCCATGATAAGAGCCGTTCAGATTCTCTAAATGCAAAGGAAAGGAGCTCCAATGATCCTTTCAGATCTCCTTTAGGATACAACGGACCTTCCTTTACCAAAGAAAAGGATCTCCAATGATCCTTTCAGATATCCTTTAGGATACAACGGACCTTCCTTTACCAAAGGAAAGGATCTCCAATGATCCTTTCAGATCTCCTTTAGGATACAACGGACCTTCCTTTTACCAAAGTAAAGGAGCTCCCATGATCCTTTCAGATCTCCTTTAGGATACAACGGACCTTCCTTTACCAAAGGAAAGGAGCTCCGATGATCCTTTCAGATCTCCTTTAGGATACAACAGACCTTCCTATAAAAAAGGAAAGGAGATCACGCCGACCCACAATTCTTTGCGAGAACAACATTTAGAGTGCCGCACACCTCGGCCATTCATGAAAACAAACGATATGCATATTTAACAATTACTTTCATGCAGACATATAGTAATTGGAATTGTGTTGATAAATGTGTCTATTATAAGTGAAGGAGTTGCATTCATGAAGGACCCCAAGTTGCATTTATGGACAGTTTGCAGTCTTGGTTTTGGGACACTCTGGTCTGAGTCTCATCAACGGCCCTAACTTTACCCTCAGGATCTACTTTTAACTCACATTCTTTGTATTATTATTTTATTTGAACATGTTCTCATGTAACTTCCTTATTACACAGAGCTTTAGTCTTTTTATCATTTCAGTCGTTTGATTTGAATCCACACATTCTCTCATCTTGATTTGAATCAACTTCGTTTTGGAGAATATTATGCGTTACTCACTGCGTCTAGGCCGAGGTGAAGCTGACGATAAAATAGTGGCAAAACGCCTCCGACCTTTATTTGCGTCTGCAGTGTCGGAGTTGCCCAGAGCCGAGATGCAGCCAGCGGACGCTTCTCTTCTTCCAAGCCTGTTGGTGACGCCGGATTCAATTCAACGGAGGTTCACTGCAGCAAAGTCACCATTTATACCCAGACACGTTCACATGCATCATGCAGCCGTCTTCATCAGCTGGTCTGTGTATCTCCAACATCACCCAAGAGCAAGCGTTATAAAGCGTTGATGAATGGAAAATCACAGCTGCAGCATCATCATAGTTTATAATTCCTTAGTGGATTTAGCAGGAGCATTTTCTCCAACAATGAAGAAACAGTTTAATATGTGTTTTCATTTGTAATATGTTAAATACATTATGTTTTCTATTCTAATCTGTGTGTGCTCTGTGTTTCATGTTGATGGTTTTCACTGGACAGCAACTATTTGCTCCAGTCACTAATGCATGTTCCTCAACACGACAAGGTTCAGTCTAAAGACAAAGCCATCCCGATATACACTGCATGAAAAGTGGGATTTTCGTCAGTTAGCGGCCCTGTAAATTGACGTGGAAGTTCAGGTTTACGACTGCAATCGGCAATTTGCAGGAAACACCGAAAACTGACGTAAATTGCCGGGAATTGACGTGGGCCTTGCTTGGCAGTTGTCCCCCCATGACCCCCCTCCCCGTAATCCTAGGGGAGGCTTTAACATGTAAATGAAAATGCTGTGAGCTATACAAATGCAAATCAGGGTAGCAGGGGGAGTTTTCCCCCAGGTGACATTTTTCTGAAAGGTGTTAACTTCATTTCATCTTCATTCAAAGATATAACTTAATTTCATCTTCATTCAAAGATACACAAAACAATTTGCTTCAACAATTACTTTTAATCAGGCTTTGCCACAAAGGTAAAATGTACATTCATGCAAACAACATCACAGTCTCCTAGAGCTCAACCACTGTGCATAGTGGTATGACTACAGTGACCCTTTCTTTGGTCTTGCTTAAATGCACAGTGGATGTGTTAACCACACATCTCCCAGCAATGCGCTCAACAGGCAGAAATGATGCTGGGTATGACGTGTCTGTTCCCTGCAAGCTCCAAACTTCTATTGGCTTTCCATAAAAATGTCTGTCCGGATGGGGATGAAGCCAGGAAACTTGCGCAGTAACATGTTTAAATGCAGTACCTTTTGACACAACATTAACAACTATAAACTGCTTTATAATGGCTGGTCGTAGTTCTGAGGGTCAAGGATGGGTTCATAGATCATAGATCTCGGCTGTGTTAGAAATGCCATACTAACGTCCTACTCGTACTTAATTGTGACGTAAATTTGAGTACGTAGTGCGTTCACATACAATAGTATGTGAATTTGTGCACGCGAGAAATGCCCGGATGTATACTGCATTGGCAAGAATTTCTGAGTACAGCGGACCTTGCTAAATCTACTCAACTTCCCAAAATGCATTGCGGCTCGTCTGACTTCACAAGTTTTGGATAATGGCGGACGACTGCGGTGATTCTGGCGACAGCCCGACACAAACCGCGTACACATGTAAGTATACTGTAACATGACTTTTATGTTTCCAGCTGACTTTTAAATCGTATTGATAATGAACGTTACTTTATTGTTGTTGGCATTGTACGTTAACGTTACGAATCGAAGGTCCTGCTAGCCGGCTAGCCTACTGACGCTAATTTACTATAGAGGTTAGCGAGCGCAAGCGAAGCGGAAAATGTGCCGTTTTTACCGACGTTAACTAATAATATAGTGCTTATGTTAAACCGTGGTTATATATTTACTAACGGTGATTAATAACGCCGTGCACCGTTGTCCGTTAAAGGGGCGGATGCAGACACCGGGCGCCTCATTCAGTGGGGGGAACGAGGAGGAGACGTTCACGTTCACCGGCAGCAGGAATGCTGCTCTGAGAGGCTTCACTTAAGAAAATGTGGTTTAAATGTTATAATTCTTATATCCAGGACTGCTGGAGACTCTCAGGATGTCCCAGGACTGCTGGAGACTCTCAGGATGATTGCGGTAAGAATATGTTCGGTGACTGCTAGCTAAGCTAAAATTAGCAAAGCAAGCCCAAGCTAAAAGTAGCTTAAAAGCTAATAGTCCAAGCTAAAAGTAGCATAGTAGCCTTGTAAAAGAACAAGAGAGAGGAACCAGTGTAACGTTAAGTTGCTTTGTTGAGTGTATGTTGTTGGGTCTTTTACAGGAAGCAGTACGCCGTCTTCACAACTCGGAGACGAATTGTAGGCGCTACGAACCGGAGCAAGGGTACGATTTAAAGAATATGCTTTCATTCTGCTGTATAAGGAAATAGATGCGTTAACAGTAGATACCGATCTTAACTGTTCATTTTGTTTTCACAGACGAACCTCGCCTCATAACGAAGCTGTGACCGCTTACTTGCTCGGAGCTTTGTCCGCAAGTCCGGATTTATATGACGCCGATAGTGACGCCATTGTGTGTAAGTAACTTTTACTGTTTTCTTCTTCCTTGTTTTAATTTTACTGTGACTTAAGTTTTCTTATTCATACCACTCATTTAATTGTTTTCCAGCTGCCTGTAAGACATACTATGAAACGGTACGCAGGAGCTTCAGACACACACAGCCTGATCTCGCATCGCAGGCGGAAGCTGTGAAGAGGTCAGCCCGGAGTCGTTCCAGGAGAAAGAGGGTAAGACTTATTAGATTTATTAGATCCGTTTTTGGTCAATGTGACCAAACCTACCTAAACCTATTTTTCAGGTGCATTAATAGATGTGTTGTGTCCATGCGCAGTGCATCGCGCAGTACTGATTGTCTTTATTGATTGTTTTACAGCTGCTGGAAGCGAGACGGAGTGTGCTTGCTGGCGATGAGGTGGACCGTTGGAAGTGCGCCACCACAGACATGATGTCTGATGAGGAGGATGGCGTCGTTGGCGGGGTGTCTGGATGGATTGTGCGACCTCCATCCTCTCGTAGCCAGGAGCTCACCGAGCTCTGTGGGACTCTACAGTCGCGATTAGAGAAGACTCCCAAGTACAGGGCCACGCACAGCAGGCGGCTGTAAAATTGACCAAATTCTGACAGAATGTCGCCAGTTCATTTGTTTGTTGTGTGGGCAAATTTGTACAGTTGTGTGTTGTGTTGTCAATAAAGCTCTTTATTTGAATACTTCCTCCTGGCAATTCAATAAATTCATTCATATTTATATTTATAAATATATAAATAAATAAAATAAATATGTGTGTGTGTGTATATATATATATATATATATAAATATATATATATATAAATATACATATATATATGTATATGTATATATATAAATATATATATATATAAATATACATATATATATGTATATGTATATATATATATATATAGTGATAGATCTGCTAACCAATCACTAGTGATTATTCTTGTTTAAAAGACCCAGTGTGACCAATAGTAACACATCTGCCAACGTGGGTTGGCTTTACATTTATAATGACCAGATCTGCCAACCAATCACGAGCGATTATACTTGTTTAAAACTAGTGGTTTCATCCAATCCTGAGTGAGGATATTCAAGCCATCTCTGGCCAGGCGGGGTTTCGCCGCTATTCATATGCTAATTAGAGCCTTCGCTGTGGTTCGTTTCCGACAATTTTCGGCACAGACGAACGCGGCGTTCGCAGCCTGTACATTGTCGTTAACTCCCGAAAATTAGGGAGATTTTCGGGCGTTTACAGGGACGAAAATCCGACTTTTCATGCAGTGATACTCCATTCATTTAAGTACATTTACACAAGCATTAATACATTTACAACAAGTACAAGGAGGAATGAACCTGACTGATTACAAACTGCAATGTTTTCATTCACATCTTTGCATTGACTCTGAATGTAATCACACCGCTTTGTGTTTGTTGTGAACAGTTTCAGAGACACAGAGACACTGATCCAGACCAGACTGTAAACCCAGGATAAAGAGGTTCAGTGAATGTGGTGTTGAAGGTGTGGAGGTGGATCAGTTTGTTAGAGGAGACTCTGTAGAAGGTCAAAGTGCCAGCAGGACAGTCCAAGTACACTGCTACCACACCAGAGGAGGAGGAGGAGGAGATGAGTGTTTGTTTGTTTTTGTGCAAGACAGAGTAACAACCATCAGAACTACTCAGACTCCAGGACTGATCATTCCATCCCAACACAGAGTCGTCTCCTCTCCTCTTGATTCCTCTGTAACTCACTGATATATAAACCCATCCTCTCCACTGGACCTCCCAGTAACAGCGACCAGTCAGACCGTCTCTACACAGCAGCTGAGGATATGAGACAAATCTGTCTGGATGATCTGGATATGACTGGTCGTCTGACACACGTGTCACCTTCCTGTTGGTGTCGTCCAGTTTGAGGTTTCTGCTGACTGTGTTTGTGTCCAGTTCCAGTTCACAGACATCTGATGGAGAGAACAAACACAATGCAGCTAAAGGTTATTGTTGGAGACAATTGGGTGTTTTTTGTTTGTGTTTTGAAAGCTTAATAAATATACTTTGGGTATTAGTATATGACATCACAAGGGGGCGGTAACTTGATGGTGATGGGTCACGTCATACATTTCATCGATAAATAGGACACCGGTGTGTAGTGGTGTGTGTTTTGTTGGATCGCAGAGAAAAACACAGTGTTGGGGAACTAGCAGGAGCAGATTCAGTTATTAATAGATCATTATTAATATCAATACTCAGTCTCAATATAAATGAGTTTGTACTCAAATGCCAATAATTAATAACTATTAGAATATGAGTACAAACAGTTGAAGGATTAGTGAATTCTTCACAGAGAAGAGGTTGATATCATTCATTCTTATACAACATTAATAAACACAGCAGTATGTTCATAAGGGGTTTATTAACAATAAACAAAGAAACATACACTAAGTCCAAGTGGCCTATCTAACTAAATAACTAACTAAATAAACTAAAGACCAACCTGTGGTCTGGTCTCTGGACTAATGTCAGCTACTATCTAGACCTCTGGGGGACCACAGACAGTCTCTGGTTCCTTCACATAGTCTGGTCTGGTCTCTGGACTAATGTGAGCTACTATCTAGACCTCTAGGGGACCACAGACAGTCTCTGGTTCCTCCACATAGTCTGGTCTCTGGACTAATGTGAGCTACTATCTAGACCTCTAGGGGACCACAGACCCAGGAGACAACATCTGGTTCCTCCATTTAGGATTCAGGGACGTCAGGACGACAGGAGGACGATCTCAACGCTGAGACGCTTTAGAGACACAGAGGAATTTATCTCTTGAGTTGAAATATTTAAACTCACACAAACACGACTACGTGAATGTTGCGTGTTTGTCTCCGTTGCCGTCCGGCAGGAATTGCCGTCCGTTTGTGTCTCTGCGTTGACTTTGTGTGTAATTGAAGGTGAAAATGTGGCGTTTGGTGTGAACACAACACGACATCTTTACAGCCACGAAGAAACAAACGCTGCATCCTGATAGAAACGTGATCATCGGATTTCAGTCATGAACACGTTCAAATCTGGAGCAGCTGAGTTACTGAAAACATACTCACACTTCATCACACCAGGTCTCAGTGTCTGCTGTCCCCCATGGTCCACCCTGCAGGAAGACATTCAAAGACCTCAATCAGGTCCACCATTAAACATGAACCCCAGTTCCTCAGTCAGAGACGGAGACACACACTGCATGAAAAGTCGGATTTTCGTCCCTGTAAACGCCCGAAAATCTCCCTAATTTTCGGGAGTTAACGACAATTTACAGGCTGCGAACGCCGCGTTCGTCTGTGCCGAAAATTGTCGGAAACGAACCACAGCGAAGGCTCTAATTAGCATATGAATAGCGGCGAAACCCCGCCTGGCCAGAGATGGCTTGAATATCCTCACTCAGGATTGGATGAAACCACTAGTTTTAAACAAGTATAATCGCTCGTGATTGGTTGGCAGATCTGGTCATTATAAATATAAAGCCAACCCACGTTGGTAGATCTGTCACTATTGGTCAACCTGATGAGTCATTATAAATGTAAACCCCACCCCCGTTGGCAGATGTGTTACTATTGGTCACACTGGGTCTTTTAAACAAGAATAATCACTAGTGATTGGTTAGCAGATCTATCACTATATCTATATATATATATACATATATATATATATACACATATATATATACATATATATATATACATATATATACACATTTATTTTTATTTATTTATATATTTATAAATATAAATATGAATGAATTTATTGAGGAAAGGAAAAATTGCCAGGAGGAAGTATTCAAAGAAAGAGCTTTATTGACAACACAACACACAAATGAACTGGCGACATTCTGTCCGAATTTGGTCAATTTTACAGCCGCCTGCTGTGCGTGGCCCTGTACTTGGGAGTCTTCTCTAATCGCGACTGTAGAGTCGCACAGAGCTCGGTGAGCTCCTGGCTACGAGAGGATGGAGGTCGCACAATCCATCCAGACACCCCGCCAACGACGCCGTCCTCCTCATCAGACATCATGTCTGTGGTGGCGCACTTCCAACGGTCCGCCTCATCGCCAGCAAGCACACTCCGTCTCGCTTCCAGCAGCTGTAAAACAATCAATAAAGACAATCAGTACTGCGCGATGCACTGCGCATGGACACAAAACATCTATTAATGCACCTGAAAATAGGTTTAGGTAGGTTTGGTCACATTGACCAAAGACGGATCTAATAAGTCTAATAAGTCTTACCCTCTTTCTCCTGGAACGACTCCGAGCTGACCTCTTCACAGCTTCCGCCTGCGATGCGAGATCAGGCTGTGTGTGTCTGAAGCTCCTGCGTACCGTTTCATAGTATGTCTTACAGGCAGCTGGAAAACAATTAAATGAGTGGTATGAATAAGAAAACTTAAGTCACAGTAAAATTAAAACAAGGAAGAAGAAAACAGTAAAAGTTACTTACACACAATGGCGTCACTATCAGCGTCATAGACTTGCGGACAAAGCTCCGAGCAAGTAAGAGGTCACAGCTTCGTTATGAGGCGAGGTTCGTCTGTGAAAACAAAATGAACAGTTAAGATCGGTATCTACTGTTAACGCATCTATTTCCTTATACAGCAGAATGAAAGCATATTCTTTAAATCGTACCCTTGCTCCGGTTCGTAGCGCCTACAATTCGTCTCCGAGTTGTGAAGACGGCGTACTGCTTCCTGTAAAGACCAACAACATACACTTAACAAAGCAACTTAACGTTACACTGGTTCCTCTCTCTTGTTCTTTTACAAGGCTACTATGCTACTTTTAGCTTGGACTATTAGCTTTTAAGCTACTTTTAGCTTGGGCTTGCTTTGCTAATTTTAGCTTAGCTAGCAGTCACCGAACATATTCTTACCGCAATCATCCCGAGAGTCTCCAGCAGTCCTGGGACATCCTGAGAGTCTCCAGCAGTCCTGGATATAAGAATTATAACATTTAAACCACATTTTCTTAAGTGAAGCCTCTCAGAGCAGCATTCCTGCTGCCGGTGAACGTGAACGTCTCCGCCTCGTTCCCCCCACTGAATGAGGCGCCCGGTGTCTGCATCAGTCCCTTTAACGGACAACGGTGCACGGCGTTATTAATCACCGTTAGTAAATATATAACCACGGTTTAACATAAGCACTATATTATTAGTTAACGTCGGTAAAAACGGCACATTTTCCGCTTCGCTTGCGCTCGCTAACCCCTAAATGGTAAATTAGCGTCAGTAGGCTAGCCGGCTGGAAGGACCTTCGATTCGTAACGTTAACGTACAATGCCAACAACAATAAAGTAAAGTTCATTATCAATACGATTTAAAAGTCAGCTGGAAACGTAGAAGTCATGTTACAGTATACTTACATGTGTACGCCGTTTGTGTCGGGCTCCTCGCCAGAATCACCGCAGTCGTCCGCCATTATCCAAAACTTGTGAAGTCAGACGAGCCGCAATGCATTTTGGGAAGTTGAGTAGATTTAGCAAGGTCCGCTGTACTCAGAAATTCTTGCCAATGCAGTATACATCCGGGCATTTCTCGCGTGTACAAATTCACATAATATTGTATGTGAACGCACTACGTACTCAAATTTACGTCACAATTAAGTACGAGTAGGACGTTAGTATGGCATTTCTAACACAGCCGAGATCTATGAACCCATCCTTGACCCTCTAGCAGAACTACGACCAGCCATTATAAAGCAGTTTATAGTTGTTAATGTTGTGTCAAAAGGTACTGCATTTAAACATGTTACTGCGCAAGTTTCCTGGCTTCATCCCCATCCGGACAGACATTTTTATGGAAAGCCAATAGAAGTTTGGAGCTTGCAGGGAACAGACACGTCATACCCAGCATCATTTCTGCCTGTTGAGCGCATTGCTGGGAGATGTGTGGTTAACACATCCACTGTGCATTTAAGCACAGAAAGGGTCACTGTAGTCATGCCACTATGCACAGTGGTTGAGCTCTAGGAGACTGTGATGTTGTTTGCATGAATGTACATTTTACCTTTGTGGCAAAGCCTGATTAAAAGTAATTGTTGAAGCAAATTGTTTTGTGTATCTTTGAATGAAGATGAAATTAAGTTATATCTTTGAATGAAGATGAAATGAAGTTAACACCTTTCAGAAAAATGTCACCTGGGGGAAAACTCCCCCTGCTACCCTGATTTGCATTTGTATAGCTCACAGCATTTTCATTTACATGTTAAAGCCTCCCCTAGGATTACGGGGAGGGGGGTCATGGGGGGACAACTGCCAAGCAAGGCCCACGTCAATTCCCGGCAATTTACGTCAGTTTTCGGTGTTTCCTGCAAATTGCCGTTTGCAGTCGTAAACCTGAACTTCCACGTCAATTTACAGGGCCGCTAACTGACGAAAATCCCACTTTTCATGCAGTGACAGTCTGGAGCTGTTGTCCATCTGTCCTCACCTGAGTGTCCAGTCTGATGTCTGTCCATCTGTCCTCACCTGAGTGTCCACTCTGATGTCTATCCATCTGTCCTCACCTGAGTGTCCAGTCTGATGTCTGTCCATCTGTCCTCACCTTAGAGTGTCCAGTCTGATGTCTGTCCATCTGTCCTCACCTGAGAGTGTCCAGTCTAATGTCTGTCCACCTGTCCTCACCTGAGAGTCCAGTCTAATGTCTGTCCATCTGTTCTCACCTGAGAGTGTCCAGTCTGATATCTGTGCTCACCTGAGCGTCCAGTCTAATGTCTGTCCATCTGTCCTTACCTGAGAGTGTCCAGTCTGATGTCTGTCCACCTGTCTTCACCTGAGTGTCCAGTCTGATGTCTGTCCACCTGTCCTCACCTGAGAGTGTCCAGTCTGATGTCTCTCCATCTGTCCTCACCTGAGTGTGTAGTCTGATGTCTGTCCACCTGTCCTCACCTGAGAGTGTCCAGTCTCCAGTGTGGACCCTCCAGTCCAGCAGACAGCAGATTGACTCCTGAGTCTCCTGGATGATTGTAGCTCAGGTCCAGCTGTCTCAGATAGGAGGGGTTGGAGTCCAGAGCTGAGGCCAGAGAAGAACAGCCGTCCTCTGTGATCAGACAACCTGACAGACTGAAGACACACACTACTGTCACTTCTGGGGACTTTACATAGACTTATGTCCATTTGTCCACTTTTTAAAATGAGAAAAAGTGATATTTGTCTTTTGTTGTGTTGATGTTGTACTGGGTGGGATAAGCGTGGCTGAGTGATGGACAGAGATGGACAGAGGAGGAAGTTAAAGAAAGACAAGAGACGAGCTGAAATGATTGAGAGAGAAATTGAAGCGTTAGAAAAGAGAAGAAACAACAGTTGAAACAGTCTATGTGGTCTGTCTTCAGACCTGGTGTGCCAACAAAGATCTGGAATTGATTTTAAACCATCGAGCAAAGAAAAAAGGCTGTAATTCAATAACACTTCAACAATGTTTATAGTTTTCATATTGAACTGGAGGAATTATGAATAACAAGTACTCTGATAATAACAGTAAAATACAAAACACAGCTTTGAAAATGTGCTTCTTAAGAGTCTCAGAACATATGAGGCATTCAGGTGTTCAACTGCCAGTTGGAAGAAAAGAGTCTGTCTTGATTCAAAGCTCTGTTCTCACTGTCAGCGTTCCTCTTTGAGAGCAGCCGTGTGAACTTATCTATCGGCTCTAGATTTCACCGACCTGACTGACGTTTATCACCTCCACTCTCTGATCCATCTGTCAGCTGTCAGTGAGTCTCCTCAGTTGTCACCATAGAAACGTCACTCACAGAAACTCCAGTTTGCACAGATTTGATTAAGTTCGGAGTTAACGTTTCACCCCGTTGCATTACTGGGTAATTTAGTGTTTGTGAGTAGCAACCAGTGAGATGATTTAGCCTCCAACCATCTGAACCAGTGTAGTGATGCTAACGCTGCAGCAGTAAAATGGAAACGCTCCATCATCATTTCATAATTCTCAATGATCTATCAGTTATGGGTCTGGGTCCAGATAGGACGGGGTCTGGGTCTGGATCTGGGCCAAGCTCCACCTCTTAGTGACCCTTGCTATAGAGCCTTTTACAGTCATTGTCATCATAAATGTGTGTGCACATGTTGGTGTTAAAATGGCGTTTTGTCTCCGCCGTGCAGACGAGTTAGAAGCTTTAAACTTTGAATTAAAACTGTCAGCAGCATCAAAATGTCTGGTTGGTTCATGTTCAGTTGTCAGAGTTGATATTCCAATCAGGCATCAACCTCTGGTTCAGAAAAGTGAAGTCAAGCCTGAAGGTCCTTAAAGCTGCATTCTCTCTGCTGGCCACTAGGGGGTGTTTTCATGAATAATATGTCTTCATTGCATCTGCATAGCTTTGAGTCTGCATGTGGGTCCTCCCTGCTGCTTCAGCCACCGTGACAAGAATATTAGTTCATTTCATATAAAACTCAATAAACTCAACTGTATAGAAAGTGGTTCAAACTGGCTCCACCTTGACAGCAGAGACAGTCTGGTGTTGTAGTTCAGGCTCACATGTTCATGGAGTGACGTTCACAAACGTAGACTGACGTTTGCAACAGCATTTATAAACACCAGGTGGATTTATAAAACTATTAAAACATGGAACGGCAGGGAAAAGATAAACAAGAGGTTTGGTTTTGATAAAAGTTTTGTTTTGTTCTTTTGCTGGCAAGTCGTTAGCAGCAGAAACAGTATTTCATCAGCCATGTAAACAGATTAGTAGCAGACGTGTCTTTTTAGGAATACGTGAATATAAATAACTGAATATTTGGTGCATGTAAACACATCATTGAAAGCTTCATAGGTAAACTTCTCAAAGTAGTTGAATCTGACCTGAGAGTTTCCAGTCGACAGTGTGGACTCTCCAGGCCAGCAGACAGCAGCTTCACTCCTGAATCCTGCAGGTCGTTGTTACTCAGGTCCAGGTCTCTTAGACTGGAGGACTGGGAGCTGAGAACTGAGGACAGACCTTCACAGCTTCTCTCTGAGAGGTTACAGCCACTGAGTCTGAAGAGGAATCAGAAATTAGTGATGAAACAATTACAAACAACTGTTCATCCCCTCAGGTTCTAACTGACATTATTATCATAATGAAGTTAAATGATGTTTAACATGTTTGTTCATCAGGTTATTGTTGCAGCTGGGTGGTGTATTAGGCTCCATGGTGAGGTTAACGTCACACTGTGCCATCTGTTTATTTCTGTCTGACTCTTCTTTCAAGACTCTCACTGACTCCGTTTCACCAATCAAACGCAGCCAGGCAGTCACATGACGGCACACAAACTCTCCAAGCCCGGTTATAGATAGAACTCTTTTAACGGTTTTTAATTCTAAATCCTTGTCATTCAGAGACAAATGTGCATAAATATGCAAGTGTATGTGCAATCATTTATGGAGGAGTCACAATATACCACCCACTTTTTGAAATCCCCCGACTTTTACCGTCTAAAGTCAGTGAATCTGTCGATCTTATTTAAGTTTCACTTTCAGTTGTGAATCAGTTCCTTTCTGAATGTTTCTGATGTGAGATTCTGTTTGTAGCTGCTCATCACGCAGATTCTTGTGGGTCGAGTCATTCTTAAGTCGACAAAACTCAGAGAAAAGTTAGAATAAATGTCTTCAACATGACTATCCATCACTGTGTGTGTGTGTGTGTGTGTGTGTGTGTGTGTATCTGTGTGTGTGTGTGTGTGTGTGTGTGTGTGTGTGTGTGTGTGTGTGTGTGTGTGTGTGTGTGTGTGTGTGTGTGTGTTTGTGTGTGTGTGTGTGTGTGTGTCGGTGAAACAGACAGAGAGACGCTGGATGAAGCGGTGAGCTGTGTTTTTTCTTTTCTTTCAGCTGAGGTAACAAACGCTTCATGTTAGAGAAAGCATTGGTTTTTATGTAACTGGGGGGGTTAGCTGCCCTTCCAACGTCTATGCCTCCTGGTAGTCTCTCAGATCACCAGGTGCGGGGCCACAATAATCAGAATTTACTCAGAAGTTACTCAGTACTCGAGTAGTTTTTTCACTAAATACTTTCTTACCTTTACTCTTCAGTAACTATTTGGAACTACTTTTTACTTCTTTACCTTTTGCAGTTGGGAAAACCAATCAAATGGTTCAGAATGCAGATAGAACCTTGTAATTCCAAGATGGTTTGTTGTTTTCTGAATGAAAAACTATATTTACAGAGCTTTGCTGGAGGCTTGGACCACCGGCAGCAGCCTCAGAAGAGCCTTCTCTGAAGCAGAGTATTCCTTCAGGTCAAACACGTCCAGATGTTTATCTGATGACAGTAAGATGAAGACCAGAGCTGACCACTGACCAGGAGACAGTTCATCGGAGGAGAGACGTCCTGAAGTCAGATACTGTTGGATCTCCTCCACCAGAGAACGATCATTCAGTTCATTCAGACAGTGGAACAGATTGATGCTTCTCTCTGGAGACAGATCCTCATCAACCTTCTCCTTGATGTACTGGACTGTTTCCTGATTGGTCTGTGAGCTACTTCCTGTCTGTGTCAGCAGACCTCGTAGGTGTTTCTGATTGGTCTCTAGTGACAGACCCAGAAGGAAACGGAGGAACAGGTCCAGGTGTCCGTTTGGACTCTGTAAAGCCTTGTTCACAGCTCTCTGGTGCAGATGTTTTAGTTTAGGTTTGTGTCTGGAGACTTTAGACCACCAGGAGGTTGTTGGTTCTTCTGCCATCAGATTGACACCAGAGTTGATGAAGGTCAGATGGACATGAAGAGCAGCCAGAAACTCCTGAACACTCAGATGGACGAAGCAGAACACCTGGTCCTGGTACAGTCCTCTCTCCTCTCTGAAGACCTGTGTGAACACTCCTGAGTACACTGAGGCTGCTTTGATATCGATGCCACACTCTTTCAGGTCAGTTAGTGGATCCTACAGACCCTTTTACAGTCTATGAACAAGGCATGTGTTAGAGCCATGTATTCCTATAGTCCTCAGTAGTAGTGTCTTCATGAGCTTCTTTCATGATTAAATCAGAAGTATTGGTGACAAAATCAATCAGGTGCACCTGATGAAGCCAACAGAAGTAAAATAAAAGACATTTACAAGACAAATAGAACTGGAAGGATATATAACCCTTTGAACTGCAGCTGTAAAGCTCAGTGAGTCAGTCTAGAAATAAAGAGCCTCTTGTATCGCCTCAATGTGCCGTTTTGGTTTTGAAAGGAAAATTCACCAGAATGAGATTTTTAAGGCAACAAAACAGAAACACTGACCTCTGGTGGCGTCTGCTGGTCACTACAACACATCACAATATAGCATCATAGAAAGAGACAGTATTAATGACGGTGTTGAAAATAGTATAGTATTGGGATTTCTAAATATCCTGGTATACCGTAATCCTCCACGCTGAGACGCAACCATTGAAAACATGGAGGTGTCTTCGTAGAAGCCTGTTTTTAAATACATTTTTTCTTTTCATCTACCAACACTGGAGTTATATGAGCTGAATGTCACCAGTTAACACGGTCACTGGGTGAAGTGAAACACCTGTTCCTCTGAAACGGTCGTGATCCTGTCTAAACTCTGTAGAACTTGAGTCTGTTGGAATATCGATTCTGACAACCGAACACGTAACAAGCAGACATTTAGATGCTACTAACAGTTTAAATTCACTGTTTAAAGCTTCTAACTCGTCTGGATGGTTGAAGCAAAACGACATAAACGTTGACATCATGCGTACGCATATTTATGATGACATCAGCTGTAATCGGGTCTGTAGACAACCAGAGAACCTAAACATTGAAGTTGTGTGCAGCCTATTAGGAGAAATATGAAGTTCTTCATGTTGAATCCTTCTCTTCTTTCCACCATGTTAAATCTGTTAAAATCCTCTTACTGATCTGCAGACAGTCAGCCAGCTCCTCCTGCTTCATTCTCCTCAGGAAGTCCACTGTGATCTTCTGAAACGCCGCTCTGCTGCTCCTCTGGTCTTGTACATGTACTCACCATAAATATGGAGTCCAGGTCTGTTTGATGTTGCTGGGTCAACGGAACCTCTGAGATCTGCTGAACTCTGTGGAGAAAACCAAGTTTAAAGAGTCACTAAACCACAGACTGGAGATCAGAAGTGGACGTCGTCATGGCGACATCGCCTGTTGGTTGTGGACTACGGTTTTGAAGCCTCGGATTCTGATGAACACAAGTGGCAGAGCGGCACCCAGAGCAGCAACCTTACTGGGTCTGGATCCATGTGGATTCTGGTGTGAAGCTGCTAACAAAGTTAGCTTCATAATTCAAGGTCAACTTTACAGCTAAGTGTTAAAGTCATCTTAGTAGCTAACTGCATTGGTAGCGTGGTAGCAGCCTGTCAATCAGCAGGTAAGCCCCGCCCCCTAAAGCAACCCCTGCTTATAGGGTCATTCCATGTGAAAACAGCCAAAATCGGGGTATCATGTACATGACACCTCTCAGATTTAGCTGAAAAGCGGTGAAAACATGCCTTATGTTACCAAACAAGGGAATCTGAAGTTTCAGGTCAATATCTCAAACGGTTTGCCCGTGGCGTCCATTTGAATTTCAAGTGCCACACCCCTTTTTGACACATTGGAATTTCGCATTTCATTTGTTGGCATTTTTGGAGGCCCATAACTTCTGTTCTAATACTTTTTTTTTGTGATCAACTTTTTTTTTATTGAAGATGCACAATATATATATGTTTACATAGTATACATGTTTACATAGTATACATACATCCCCCCCCCCCCCCCCCCTCAGTAGGTGCAAAAAGAACAGAGACACATATATTCAGGGCAGTAATAATGTTGAAAATTGTGTACATTTATACAACATTTAACCCCCCCTCCCCCCCATACACACACAACCCTCCCTCCCCCAGGCGACTCCGTGTGAACCTCCCACCCAGGATCTCTCCCGAAATGAATAAATAAATGAAATAAAATAAAATATACAAAATAAATTATGGATTCAAAATAAAATTCAAGATCGGCCGTGCTGCACCCTTTCTTTAACTAACTTGTGTGCTGCCTCCCAGCCCTGCAAAGTCTTATGGCTGGCACCGTGCATACGGGCAACAGACCATTCCATCAGGACAATTTCGAGAAATGAGTTGGCCCATTGCTGCCAGGCCAAGGAATGTGGCGGTTGCCACCTAAGGGCCAGCATTTTCTTGGCAGCTGTGAGACCGGCCCATAGCATGCGTCTATGTTGCAGGGACAAATTTAAAGAAGAGTCATCATTAAGCAAAAGTAAGGCTGGGGAGACTGGGATCTTAATCTTGATAATATCACTTAAAGTGAGAGATATTTCTTTCCAGAATCCAACCACACCGGGGCACTCCCAATAAACATGCAAAAACGACCCCTGGACATTAAGTGAACACAGATCACAATTCGGGGATGTGGCAATCTTCATAGCATAACGTCTTCTGGGGGTGAGATACATCCTGTGAACATATTTATAATGTATTAACTGGTGGTTGGGGTTTTTAGAAGTGCCACTAAGGTTTTTCCACACTGTATCCCAGCAAATCTCTCTGTCATTAACTTCATTTAAATCTCTATTCCAAATACCCTCTACTGGTAAGGATTTATAGGGTCCAGAGAGGAATTTGTAAAGTTTAGAAACCATTCCCCGTGTAGGTCCTACAGAGGCAAGCAACTTACGTAGAGGGTGTGTGGGGAGAGCTACTCCCCACGGGACACCATATGCCCGCATAGCTGATCTTAATTGCATATAGAAGAAAAAGGATGAACCTGGAAGATTAAATTCTGCTTGCAGATCGTTAAAAGCTCGTAAACCATGGGCGTTATATAGATCCTTTAGTATGTTCACTCCTCTATTCTTCCAATGCGGAAATGAAAAGGGTATATTACCAGTAAGAAGTGAGAAATTATTGAAAATCGGTGTGTGACTATGCCATTTATGATCAGCACCAACATGCCTCATTGCAGTACGGTAAGATGCAAGTAAAAATGAAATAACAGGGCCTAAACGTAATTTGGCTTTTTTCAATGGTATGTTAGCATACACCAAGTCTTGCAACCTGTGGGGTAGAGCAATATTCTCCTCAATTGGTCTCCAAGAAACAGCGGAACTCGGGTTAAACCATGTAGATAGAGGGCGTAGCACATAGGACCAGAAATAGATTTTAAAATCTGGCAGAGCTAGCCCCCCTTGATTCTTGTCTCGCTGAAGAGTCGTGAGTTTTATGCGAGGCCTTTTCCCTTTCCATATAAACTTAGAGACTAATGACTGGAGTTTATCCCAGTAACCCAAAGGGGGAGCGAGAGGGATCATGGAGGAGTAAAAATTAACACGAGGAAGTATGTCCATTTTAACTATTGCTATTCGGGCTTGAAGAGAATTTGGAAGATTCGACCAGCGCTCAAAGTCCCTCTCGGTCTGGCTATATATACCTTGAACATTTTTTATTGCTATGGACGATGTGGAGGGAAAAATTTGAATTCCAAGATATTTAAAGCTTTTGACTACTGGTATATGGGAGGGCAGGGGAACCTGATGTGCAGCTGAATTTAAATGCATCAGAGCTGACTTATTCCAGTTAATTTTGTATCCAGAGAGTGAGCTGAACATATCAAAGGAGGAAAGCAAATGTGGAATTGAGGAACCTGCACTGCCAACATAAAGAAGAATGTCATCAGCGTATAAGGAAATACGATGCTCTGTGTTACAGAAAGTGATGGAATGTACTGATGGATGCTGTCTTATTTTCTGAGCCAACGGCTCGAGGGAAAGAGCGAAAAGTAGGGGTGAAAGGGGGCAGCCCTGGCGAGTGCCCCTCAATATTGGGAACTGGGCAGAGCAGACATGACCTGTGCAGACCATTGCTGAGGGGTTTGCGTATAAAACCTTAACCATATTGATGAAATGCAAACCTAACCCAAATCTGTCCAACGTTGTCCAAAGATATTCCCATTCTAACCGGTCAAACGCTTTTTCAGCGTCCAACGATAGGACCGAGCAAGAAGAATCGATACTACTAGATGCATGAATGATGTGTAACAAGCGACGGACATTATCAGATGCTAGACGAGTTCTAATAAAACCAGTTTGGTCATTGTGTATGAGCTTTGTAAGATGTGTTTCTAACCGGGTTGCAAGTACTTTAGCATATAGTTTAACATCCCCATTCAGGAGGGAAAGAGGTCTGTAATTACCACATTTAGTTAAATCCTTGTTCGGTTTGGGCAGGACTGTAATTATAGCAGTATTAGTGCTAGAATTAAACGCACCCTTATCAATGGCCATATTAATCATATCCAATAGTGGTTTGCCCAAGATGTCCCAGAAAGTAAGGTACAGCTCCGGTGGAATTCCATCCCACCCTGGGGATTTGCCCTTTTTCATATTAACGAGAGCCTTCCTCAACTCTTCTAGCGAAATGGGGGTATTGAGTGATTCTGATTCGTTATCGGACAGGGAAGGTAGATTGAGATCCTGAAAAAAGTCTGCACACGCCTGCATATCAAGGGAAATTTCGGATTTATAAAGAGATGAGTAGAAAGATTTAAACTCAGAGTTGATGTCAAGTGGATTGCTCAGGGTGCGACTAGGTGTTTCAATGGCTGTAATATTTGAATATTTTTCATGGGTTTTCAGTCTTAAAGCTAAAAGGTGGCTTGGTCTGGCATCATTGAAATAATATGTTCTTCTGGTTCTGTGCATCAAGAACTCTGCCCTACGTCTTAACAAAGAATTCAATTCAGTTCTTGTCACAGCTATTCTGCCTTGTACTGCATCAGAATATGTGGCTTGTTGTTGCACCTCTAGCTCAGCGAGCGCATTCTCCAGTTCAGTTATCTTGTTCAGTCTGCTCTTATTAAGGTGGGATGAAAATGAGATTGAGGAGTCCCTAATACAGCCCTTTATAGCATCCCATAAAAATCTAGGATCATCTACTGAGCCTGCATTAACATCTATAAAAATGTTTAGCTTCTCCTTCAGAAAAGTGCAAAAATCATCATTTTTGAGAAGTGAGATGTTGAATCCTTCTCTTCTTTCCACCATGTTAAATCTGTTAAAATCCTCTTACTGATCTGCAGACAGTCAGCCAGCTCCTCCTGCTTCATTCTCCTCAGGAAGTCCACTGTGATCTTCTGAAACGCCGCTCTGCTGCTCCTCTGGTCTTGTACATGTACTCACCATAAATATGGAGTCCAGGTCTGTTTGATGTTGCTGGGTCAACGGAACCTCTGAGATCTGCTGAACTCTGTGGAGAAAACCAAGTTTAAAGAGTCACTAAACCACAGACTGGAGATCAGAAGTGGACGTCGTCATGGCGACATCGCCTGTTGGTTGTGGACTACGGTTTTGAAGCCTCGGATTCTGATGAACACAAGTGGCAGAGCGGCACCCAGAGCAGCAACCTAACTGGGTCTGGATCCATGTGGATTCTGGTGTGAAGCTGCTAACAAAGTTAGCTTCATAATTCAAGGTCAACTTTACAGCTAAGTGTTAAAGTCATCTTAGTAGCTAACTGCATTGGTAGCGTGGTAGCAGCCTGTCAATCAGCAGGTAAGCCCCGCCCCCTAAAGCAACCCCTGCTTATAGGGTCATTCCATGTGAAAACAGCCAAAATCGGGGTATCATGTACATGACACCTCTCAGATTTAGCTGAAAAGCGGTGAAAACATGCCTTATGTTACCAAACAAGGGAATCTGAAGTTTCAGGTCAATATCTCAAACGGTTTGCCCGTGGCGTCCATTTGAATTTCAAGTGCCACACCCCTTTTTGACACATTGGAATTTCGCATTTCATTTGTTGGCATTTTTGGAGGCCCATAACTTCTGTTCTAATACTTTTTTTTTGTGATCAACTTTTTTTTTATTGAAGATGCACAATATATATATGTTTACATAGTATACATGTTTACATAGTATACATACATCCCCCCCCCCCCCCCCCCCCCCCTCAGTAGGTGCAAAAATAACAGAGACACATATATTCAGGGCAGTAATAATGTTGAAAATTGTGTACATTTATACAACATTTAACCCCCCCTCCCCCCCATACACACACAACCCTCCCTCCCCCAGGCGACTCCGTGTGAACCTCCCACCCAGGATCTCTCCCGAAATGAATAAATAAATGAAATAAAATAAAATATACAAAATAAATTCATCCATCCATCCATTTTCTACCGCTTATCCTGTATTTAGGGTCACGGGGGGGCTGGAGCCGATCCCAGCTGTCATTGGGCGAAGGCAGGGTACACCCTGGACAGGACGCCAGTCTATCACAGGGAGACATGTAGAGACAAACAACCATTCACGCTCACATTCACACCTACGGGCAATTTAGAGTCACCAATGAACCTATCCCCATCCTGCATGTCTTTGGACTGTGGGAGGAAGCCGGAGAACCCGGAGAGAACCCACGCTTACACGGATTCAAAATAAAATTCAAGATCGGCCGTGCTGCACCCTTTCTTTAACTAACTTGTGTGCTGCCTCCCAGCCCTGCAAAGTCTTATGGCTGGCACCGTGCATACGGGCAACAGACCATTCCATCAGGACAATTTCGAGAAATGAGTTGGCCCATTGCTGCCAGGCCAAGGAATGTGGCGGTTGCCACCTAAGGGCCAGCATTTTCTTGGCAGCTGTGAGACCGGCCCATAGCATGCGTCTATGTTGCAGGGACAAATTTAAAGAAGAGTCATCATTAAGCAAAAGTAAGGCTGGGGAGACTGGGATCTTAATCTTGATAATATCACTTAAAGTGAGAGATATTTCTTTCCAGAATCCAACCACACCGGGGCACTCCCAATAAACATGCAAAAACGACCCCTGGACATTAAGTGAACACAGATCACAATTCGGGGATGTGGCAATCTTCATAGCATAACGTCTTCTGGGGGTGAGATACATCCTGTGAACATATTTATAATGTATTAACTGGTGGTTGGGGTTTTTAGAAGTGCCACTAAGGTTTTTCCACACTGTATCCCAGCAAATCTCTCTGTCATTAACTTCATTTAAATCTCTATTCCAAATACCCTCTACTGGTAAGGATTTATAGGGTCCAGAGAGGAATTTGTAAAGTTTAGAAACCATTCCCCGTGTAGGTCCTACAGAGGCAAGCAACTTACGTAGAGGGTGTGTGGGGAGAGCTACTCCCCACGGGACACCATATGCCCGCATAGCTGATCTTAATTGCATATAGAAGAAAAAGGATGAACCTGGAAGATTAAATTCTGCTTGCAGATCGTTAAAAGCTCGTAAACCATGGGCGTTATATAGATCCTTTAGTATGTTCACTCCTCTATTCTTCCAATGCGGAAATGAAAAGGGTATATTACCAGTAAGAAGTGAGAAATTATTGAAAATCGGTGTGTGACTATGCCATTTATGATCAGCACCAACATGCCTCATTGCAGTACGGTAAGATGCAAGTAAAAATCAAATAACAGGGCCTAAACGTAATTTGGCTTTTTTCAATGGTATGTTAGCATACACCAAGTCTTGAAACCTGTGGGGTAGAGCAATATTCTCCTCAATTGGCCTCCAAGAAACAGCGGAACTCGGGTTAAACCATGTAGATAGAGGGCGTAGCACATAGGACCAGAAATAGATTTTAAAATCTGGCAGAGCTAGCCCCCCTTGATTCTTGTCTCGCTGAAGAGTCGTGAGTTTTATGCGAGGCCTTTTCCCTTTCCATATAAACTTAGAGACTAATGACTGGAGTTTATCCCAGTAACCCAAAGGGGGAGCGAGAGGGATCATGGAGGAGTAAAAATTAACACGAGGAAGTATGTCCATTTTAACTATTGCTATTCGGGCTTGAAGAGAATTTGGAAGATTCGACCAGCGCTCAAAGTCCCTCTCGGTCTGGCTATATATACCTTGAAAATTTTTTATTGCTATGGACGATGTGGAGGGAAAAATTTGAATTCCAAGATATTTAAAGCTTTTGACTACTGGTATATGGGAGGGCAGGGGAACCTGATGTGCAGCTGAATTTAAATGCATCAGAGCTGACTTATTCCAGTTAATTTTGTATCCAGAGAGTGAGCTGAACATATCAAAGGAGGAAAGCAAATGTGGAATTGAGGAACCTGCACTGCCAACATAAAGAAGAATGTCATCAGCGTATAAGGAAATACGATGCTCTGTGTTACAGAAAGTGATGGAATGTACTGATGGATGCTGTCTTATTTTCTGAGCCAACGGCTCGAGGGAAAGAGCGAAAAGTAGGGGTGAAAGGGGGCAGCCCTGGCGAGTACCCCTCAATATTGGGAACTGGGCAGAGAAGACATGACCTGTGCAGACCATTGCTGAGGGGTTTGCGTATAAAACCTTAACCATATTGATGAAATGCAAACCTAACCCAAATCTGTCCAACGTTGTCCAAAGATATTCCCATTCTAACCGGTCAAACGCTTTTTCAGCGTCCAACGATAGGACCGAGCAAGAAGAATCGATACTACTAGATGCATGAATGATGTGTAACAAGCGACGGACATTATCAGATGCTAGACGAGTTCTAATAAAACCAGTTTGGTCATTGTGTATGAGCTTTGTAAGATGTGTTTCTAACCGGGTTGCAAGTACTTTAGCATATAGTTTAACATCCCCATTCAGGAGGGAAAGAGGTCTGTAATTACCACATTTAGTTAAATCCTTGTTCGGTTTGGGCAGGACTGTAATTATAGCAGTATTAGTGCTAGAATTAAACGCACCCTTATCAATGGCCATATTAATCATATCCAATAGTGGTTTGCCCAAGATGTCCCAGAAAGTAAGGTACAGCTCCGGTGGAATTCCATCCCACCCTGGGGATTTGCCCTTTTTCATATTAACGAGAGCCTTCCTCAACTCTTCTAGCGAAATGGGGGTATTGAGTGATTCTGATTCGTTATCGGACAGGGAAGGTAGATTGAGATCCTGAAAAAAGTCTGCACACGCCTGCATATCAAGGGAAATTTCGGATTTATAAAGAGATGAGTAGAAAGATTTAAACTCAGAGTTGATGTCAAGTGGATTGCTCAGGGTGCGACTAGGTGTTT
The DNA here is from genome assembly GCF_963514095.1 of Eutrigla gurnardus. Classification (NCBI taxonomy): domain Eukaryota; kingdom Metazoa; phylum Chordata; class Actinopteri; order Perciformes; family Triglidae; genus Eutrigla; species Eutrigla gurnardus. The sequence continues at coordinate 2,307,157 of NC_139921.1, read as the reverse complement.
CAATGGCTGTAATATTTGAATATTTTTCATGGGTTTTCAGTCTTAAAGCTAAAAGGTGGCTTGGTCTGGCATCATTGAAATAATATGTTCTTCTGGTTCTGTGCATCAAGAACTCTGCCCTACGTCTTAACAAAGAATTCAATTCAGTTCTTGTCACAGCTATTCTGCCTTGTACTGCATCAGAATATGTGGCTTGTTGTTGCACCTCTAGCTCAGCGAGCGCATTCTCCAGTTCAGTTATCTTGTTCAGTCTGCTCTTATTAAGGTGGGATGAAAATGAGATTGAGGAGTCCCTAATACAGCCCTTTATAGCATCCCATAAAAATCTAGGATCATCTACTGAGCCTGCATTAACATCTATAAAAATGTTTAGCTTCTCCTTCAGAAAAGTGCAAAAATCATCATTTTTGAGAAGTGAGATGTTGAACCGCCAACGTGGAGCTCTAGGTGGTGTACCTAGGAGTGTGAAGCGCGCTGCAACAATGCTATGATCTGATAAAGAACAAGGCTTAATAACAACATCATGTATTTCAGAAAGGGAAGTAGCTGAAGTTAATATATAATCTATTCTGGAGAAGCTCTGATGCCTAGCTGAATAAAAAGTGTACTGTTTGGATGTGGGGTTGATAGAGCGGTACAAGTCTGTTAGGCTAAGTGCTGACAGAAAGTTCTGAAAGTCTTTTGATGCTTGCAACTGAGTGGCTGTGGAGCGCTGAGTAGATTTGTCCAATATCACATTTGCATAGCAGTTCATGTCAGCACCGAGAATAAGCGAGAAGTCTTGTAGTTGCACTAAGACTTCTGTTAACCTGGGAAAGAAATCTGGTTCATATTGGGATGGAGCATAAACTGATATAAAAGCAAATTTGCGTCCAGATATAATAGACTTAATGTAAGAGATCCTACCATCCTCACTACCAAATTGTCCAAGTACAGTTATTGAGAGGTTACGTCTCAGTACCACCAGAGACCCCCTAGTTTTGGTGTCTAGTGATGCAGAGGCGGCTACATGATAGTGTTTATTTGAAAATCTGCGGACATCTATAGTTCTTAAGTGGGACTCCTGTATAAAGGCAACGTCCACATGTTGTCTACGTAACAGGTCTAAGCAGGCTGTGCGCTTAATTTGACCATTCAGGCCATTTACATTCCAGCTGATTACATGCATACTACTCATAGTAACCAATGGAGGCTAATACCGTGATACAAGATGCAGAGTAGAAACAACCTATGTTGCAGTTGACCGACCAAAATGTAAAATTAAAGTGTTGAGAGAGATCCATCCCACCCCAAAATCCCTGTCGCCATGAACCCGCCACCCTCAAAAGAACAAGAGAGGGCAAAAACACAAACGCCCACAAAAATGTAAAAATATAAAAAAAACAATAGCAAAATTTGACTCCTCCTGGGGAGCCTGACTTCCCCTCAATGTTGGACCTGTGATCCTCGAGAGGCATGTTTCTTCCCAGCTCGCGCACAGGTCCCCCCCGCCCGATAACAATTACAGTTATATCATATCATATCACAGTAGTGATCATAACGATTGTAACTGAGCTACCCAGAATGTCTTCTGTTCTAATACTGATAGAAGGCTGAGAATTGCTCTCTTAGTTCATTGTAATGTGTACTTCACAATTCTACAGGCAGAATCAACATTCCTTACTGTTTGGGTGAGAGGTGGGTCACCAAAGTCCAATTTTTTTTGACGGCCAAAATTATTTTTCACTTTTTGGGTGCTCCTAGCACCACGATGAATGATCACATTTATTCTAAACAGGATTATTTGTTATATTTGGGACCTTTGCTCTTGCCAAAATTAATGTGAAGGGTATGGTACCACTGGTGGGGGTTTTATGGGGGTCCAAAAACCCTCCCGGGCAGAGGTGACTCTTTTGGAACCCCATATTTGGACCCCCAAATGACCACGTGGGCACTTGATGATCCTAATGGGATTTATACCAGATAAAGATACAAATTTGTTCTTTCTTTTAATGAAATAAAACCTTTGACTATGAAGCTCCTTGATATGAATTTTATTCGTCAAAATGCACCATTTTGGACTTTTTTTTCCAGAAGTCTGGAATGTAGATCAGGGAGAATTTAGTGATGATAAAGCATGAAAATAGTGGAAATAACTCAGTATTATGCTCAGTGATGGCAAACAATTAAATATTTAGACTGCTGGCCATTCATTTCCTGAAAATCACAAATTAACCCCTTATCCCCGATGAAAGAGACCTGCCTGTGACAAGCGACTTGCAGCATGAGCAAGTCTGCAGGCCACTGATGCAAACCACATTCTGACACCAATGGAGATGTTTCAATGGGCAAAAGAAAACATTAAGAACATTACATTCTTCTTTGTTAGTGCAGAAAATATTAAAAAACACGAGGAAACGTACAAATTGGAGAGACATTACGCCTTGGCCAAAACGTTCAGTGGAACACGATCGCATCATTGCTTTATACCAATTTCCAAAAATAAGATACGGATGAAAAGAATATCACAGGATACAATATTCACAGATGTCGATACAGGACAACAATCAGATTCAGAACACTTGGATACAGAACACCCGGAGGCAGAACACTCGCAGTCAGATCAGCCACAAAACTACATTTTCCAGGCAGGAAAAAACATTGCCTGTATCTATGATGATGACTGGTTCATTGGAAACATTGTTGAAGGTTCAGATAAACATGGTGATGTTTTTGTAAAATTCATCTATGGACGCAGTGCTCGCCAATACAAACGTGACCAAAAGGACCATGACAAAATTATGTTACTGCTTCCACAATTTCTTGGATAATAGTTATCCATAGATTAATTTCACAAAAACGTCACCATGTTCATATATATAATATATAATATTGTATCCTGTGATATTCTTTTCATCCTTATCTTATCTTTGGAAATTGTATAAAGCAATGATGCGATCGTGTTCCACTGATGGTTTTGGCCGAGGCGTAACGTCTCTACAATTTGTACGTTTCCTCGTGTTTTTTAATATTTTCTGCACTAACAAAGAAGAATGTAATGTTCTTAATGTTTTATTTTGCCCATTGAAACATCTCCATTGGTGTCAGAATATGGTTTGCATCAGTGGCCTGCAGACTTGCTCGTGCTGCAAGTCGCTTGTCACAGGCGGGTCTCTTTCATCGGGGATAAGGGGTTAATTTGTGATTTTCAGGAAATGAATGGCCAGCAGTCTAAATATTTAATTATTTGCCATCACTGAGCATAATACTAAGTTATTTCCACTATTTTCATGCTTTATCATCACTAAATTCTCACTGATCTACATTCCAGACTTCTGGGAAAAAAAGTCCAAAATGGTGAATTTTGACAAATGAAATTCATATCAAGGAGCTTCATAGTCAAAGGTTTTATTTCATTAAAAGAAAGAACAAATATGTATCTTTATCTGGTATAAATCTCATTAGGATCATCAAGTGCCCACGTGGTCATTTGGGGGTCCAAATATGGGGTTCCAAAAGAGTCACCTCTGCCCGGGAGGGTTTTTGGACCCCCATAAAACCCCCACCAGTGGTACCATACCCTTCAAATTCATTTTGGCAAGAGCAAAGGTCCCAAATATAACAAATAATCCTGTTTAGAATAAATATGATCATTCATCGTGGTGCTAGGAGCACCCAAAAAGTGAAAAATAATTTTGGCCGTCAAAAAAAAATTGGACTTTGGTGACCCACCTCTCACCCAAACAGTAAGCAATGTTGATTATGCCTGTAGAATTGTGAAGTACACATTACAATGAACTAACAGAGCAATTCTCAGCCTTCTATCACTATTAGAACAGAAGTTATGGGCCTCCAAAAATGCCAACAAATGAAATGTGAAATTCCAATGTGTCAAAAAGGGGTGTGGCACTTGAAATTCAAATGGACGCCACGGGCAAACCGTTTGGGATATTGACCTGAAACTTCAGATTCCTTTGTTTGGTAACATAAGGCATATTTTCCCTGCTTTTCAGCAAAATCTGAGAGGTGTCATGTACATGGGTGGCTGAGTTGGCACGGAATGACCCTATAGTCTGTTGGGCTCTAAATGGACCATAATGTACGAAATGAACATCATGCTGTAAAGAGTTCTTACCTTCCATCATCAGCTTGGTCACCTTTAAATCCAATACTGCGAGGCATAGACCGGTCACTCTTCATGGACACACAGCTGGGTCCAGGTCCAGGTCCAGGGGAGTCTGGTCTCTGCTGCTGCATCCTGACACATTAAATACAATATCAGATTCTAACTAGTTGAGCTTCATGAATCAGTTTGCTCTGTTTATCTTTATATTGATGAGTCTTGCTCTAAGAGTTGATGCTAGTGTCAGAATCAATACTATAAATGGATCTGGGTCACATTAGACCACGTTGTGGACCCGTGAACACCTGTCTTAGTGCTGGACTCAGCGTTTTGCTAGCATAATGTTAGCTTTGTGGTTTGTAGCTGTGCCTAAAGGTTCTATGAGTTGAGCGGACTAGAAATATCTCCCGTTGCCAAGTCGTATCTAAGGTCCGTCCTATTAACGGGAGCAGTGGACAATGTTTCTGTTGCATTAGAACCTTATGGGGTGACAATGATGGGGAAACGGAGTTATGACTCGTGAAACAACTTTACACTTTGGTTACAAAATCTCCACTGGGCGTCTGATGGTTCTGTCCTTCACGTAGTCCATTACCTCCTGATAATAGACACCTCCTCACGCATTATCAGTTATGTTAAATCCTAAAATAAGAGTCTGGTGGATATAAAGTGTCTTACTTAATACTCTACAACCTCCTTTGAGTGAGAGGAAGACGGTGCTCGAGTTTGGTGTTAGTTTGGAGTCTTTCTGTTCTTAGCTTAGCTTAGCCTGGCCGCTACTCTTCTATGTCATTAACTCTTTACTTTTCCCGTCTATGAGTCTTTTCTTTCAAGAGGTTTTCTCCTCATTGTCTCTTTAAGGTTGGATTGTTTATTTCATATTCTGTAGTTTAATCCCAGTTAAAAAGGATTTAATTGGTCCTTTCTGTTCGAGCTTCAGGGAAACAAGAGACTGTCTGTCACTCATCGTGGTTCAGAAGACAGAACGGGTTGCAGGGTTCAGGGCTGGTGGACTCTGAGTTATTGATTAAGGTGCTGGTCTAGACCTGATTCATCCTCGAATGAGAGTTCAGGTTCAGTTCTTACCTTCCATCAGCAGCTTGTTCACCTTTAAAGACAAAAGGGTGATCCATAGACCAGTCAGTCTTCATGGACACACAGCTGGGTCCAGGTCCAGGTCCAGGTCCAGGGGAGTCTGGTCTCTGCTGCTGCATCCTGATACAATAAATACAATTTAAGAAATACTTTTGCTATGATATTATCCCAATACAATATGATCATGATACATAGGTCACGATATGGAGGAAACCCCCCTTCCTATCTGCAATGTCATGAGTGGTGCAAATAAACATAAAACGATCCTGCTGTCAAACTAAGTAGTGTGAGGGGCAAGTTGCATTGTGGGAGATGTTTGGCAGTTCAGACCATCACATTATTCATTCAGCAAATGTTTCATGTGTGTAAATTACAAACCACTCAGGTGGAAGATTCCATCAGCTGTTGTGAGTTATTGTTGATCGACACTGTGTTTTTGTGGTCCAACAGACCAACAGAGAAAAGATCTGAATTTCCCAGTTAAACTTTCATTCCTATCATATCAATATTTGAAGCTGATCAGCTGAAGTGTCAGCAGGTTACAGCGTCAGGTTAATATTTAATCTGAATATTTATTTGACTCATCAAACTTTACTGCTTCTTCTTCTCAGACAACTAACAGCAGGGGCGGGGTTAGGGGATGGTTACTTGGGCTCAAGCCCTGGATGTTTACAGTTGGGGGAAAAAAGCTCAACACGGTTTATGTCAGTCTCCCTCCCCTGACCGCACCGGAGTCTGAAGTGTAGCCTTCCTGCAGTGCTGGAGTCCAACAGAGAGGCAGCAGCAGCGGGAAAGTAACCTGCGTTCATAGCCTGCCCTGCCGAGAAGAAGTGTGTCCTCTCTCTCTTTCCTGTGTTGATTCCGCCCGCGGTTCAAATCGACATGTCAGATGGACGTAGCTACATGATGGACGGAAGAAAGTTTTTCTCGGCGGCACAACGACCAACAATTAACGACCAACATCAGAACAGATGTTTTAGGTCTGTGAATGTTAAGATTAACACTCGGTGTGTGTGAAAAGTTAGTGACTGACAAAGTAATAGCTTTCAAACGTGCAGGTGGCCGAGTGGTTAGAGCGCATGCCATGAATACGCAGCCGACCCTGGTTCAAATGCAGGTCGGAGGTCTTTTGCTGCATGTCACACCCCCTCTCTCTGCTGTGATCCTATCTGTCCACTGCTAATAAAAGGCGTCTATGCCAGAAACATTTTTTATTTATTGAACCTTTATTTAACCAGATAAAAACCATTGAGATCAGGATCTCTTTCACAAGGGTGACCTGGCCAAGAAGGCAGCAACACACGTCATAGCAGCATTACATGATAAAGTGACAGTTTACAAGCAATAAGTTAAAAAAGAACAACGATTTACAATGTGCAAATTGATTTACAGATAAAGTGCAGAATCTTGACCATGGAGTACAAATCAGGAACAAAGGCACTGTCCAACTGTCTCGCGTATTTTGACTGTTAGCATTGAGCCAAAGGCTTCAAGCGAAATGAGATCCGTCATTTTCAATTAATTTTGGAGAAAGTTCCATGCGGTGGGAGCATCCATCCATCCATCCATTTTCTTCCGCTTTATCCGGGACCGGGTCGCGGGGGCAGCTGCCTGAGCAGGGACGCCCAGACTTCCCTCTCCCCGGACACTTCCCCCAGCTCCTCCGGGAGGACCCCAAGGCGTTCCCAGGCCAGCCGGGTGACATAGTCACTCCAGCGTGTCCTGGGTCTTCCTCGGGGTCTCCTCCCGGTGGGGCATGCCTGGAACACCTCCCGAGGGAGGCGTCCAGGGGGCATCCGATACAGATGCCCGAGCCACCTCAACTGGCTCCTCTCGATGTGGAGGAGCAGCGCCTCTACTCCGAGCTCCTCCCGTGTGACGGAGCTCCTCACCCTATCTCTAAGGGAGCGCCCCGCCACCCTGCGGAGGAAGCTCATTTCGGCCGCTTGTATCCGGGATCTTATTCTTTCGGTCATGACCCAAAGTTCATGACCATAGGTGAGGGTAGGAACGTAGATTGACCGGTAAATTGAGAGCTTCGCCTTTCGGCTCAGCTCTCTCTTTACCACGACGGACCGATACAACGACCGCATTACTGCAGCCGCTGCACCGATCCGCCTGTCAATCTCACGTTCCATCCTTCCCTCACTCGTGAACAAGACCCCAAGATACTTAAACTCCTCCACTTGAGGCAGGAACTCCCCCCCGACCTGGAGGGAGCAAGCCACCTTTTTCCGGTCGAGAACCATGGCCTCAGATTTGGAGGTGCTAATCCTCATCCCGGCTGCTTCACACTCGGCTGCAAACCGCCCCAGGGCATGCTGGAGGTCCTGGCTCGAAGGAGCCAACAGGACCACATCGTCTGCAAAAAGCAGGGATGAAATCCAGTGGCTCCCGAACCAGATCCCCTCCGGCCCACGGCTGCGCCTAGAAATCCTGTCCATAAAAATAATGAACAGGACCGGTGACAAAGGGCAGCCCTGCCGGAGTCCAACATGCACCTGAAACAGGTCTGACTTACTGCCGGCAATGCGAACCAAGCTCCTGCTCCGGTCATACAGGGACCGAACAGCCCTTAGCAGAGGGCCCCCGACCCCGTACTCCCGAAGTACCTCCCACAGAATGCCACGAGGAACACGGTCGAATGCCTTCTCCAAGTCCACAAAACACATGTGGACTGGTTGGGCAAACTCCCATGAACCCTCGAGCACCCTGCAGAGGGTATAGAGCTGGTCCAGTGTTCCACGGCCAGGACGAAAACCGCATTGTTCCTCCTGAATCTGAGGTTCGACTATCGGCCGAATTTTCCTCTCCAGTACCCTGGAATAGACTTTCCCGGTGGGAGCAGCAAAACTAAATGCTCTTTTCCCGAGCTCAGTGCGGGCACGAGGCACAGACAATTATAGATATCACAGGAACGCAAGGCATAGTGGCTTCTGGTTCTTTGAAGGTATGAACATAAGTAAGAAGGCACCAAACCAAGAAGAGCTTTATAAATAAGCTTCAGCCAGTGTAAATGCCTTTAAAAGTTATAGTTTTTGCTAGATGGTTTTCATTACCGTCAGTTGTTATAACAGTTAGCATACGCAAAATATATGCCAGAACTTTGCGCATACATCTTTTGTCCCTCTGGGCTAAGCCTCGGATCTCCAATAATCCTAGATCCGCCCCTGACTAACAGTATTGAAGGCAATTAAAGCTTCTGGTGTCAGTGATTGTTCACCAAAGTGAAAACAAATGGATTCAACAGGAGAGTCGACACTAGATTCAGATCATCCCCTACATGGACTACAAAGGTCTGGACCAAGACCTGATTCTTCACCTCAGGACAGTTAGATAATAAAAAGGTTCAGTTTTAAACTCAATAAAGCGATCTAGTTAATATTATGTATATAGACTCACCGGCCACTGCTCGTTAACGCAAATTTCTAATCAGCCAATCACATGGCAGCAACTCAATGCATTTAGGCATGTAGACATGGTCAAGACGATCTGCTGCAGTTCAAACCGAGCATCAGAATGGGGAAGAAAGGTGGTTTAAGTGACTTTGAACGTGGCATGGTTGTTGGTGCCAGACGGGCTGGTCTGAGTATTTCAGAAACTGCTGATCTACTGGGATTTTCACGCACAACCATCTCTAGGGTTTACAGAGAATGGTCCGAAAAAGAGAAAATATCCAGTGAGGGGCAGTTCTGTGGGCGCAAATGCCTTGTTGATGCCAGAGGTCAGAGGAGAATGGCCAGACTGGTTTGAGCTGATAGAAAGGCAACAGTAACTCAAATAACCACTCGTTACAACCGAGGTATGCAGAAGAGCATCTCTGAACGCACAACACGTGGAACCTTGAGGTGGATGGGCTACAGCAGCAGAAGACCACACCGGGTGCCACTCCTGTCAGCTAAGAACAGGAAACTGAGGCTACAATTCACACAGGCTCACCAAAATTGGACAATAGAAGATTGGAAAAACGTTGCCTGGTCTGATGAGTCTGGATTTCTGCTGCAACATTGGGATGGTAGGGTCAGAATTTGGCATCAACAACATGAAGGCATGGATCCATCCTGCCTTGTATCAACGGTTCAGGCTGGTGGTGGTGGTGTAATGGTGTGGGGGGTATTTTCTTGGCACACTTTGGGCCCATTAGTACCAATTGAGCATCGTGTCAACGCCACAGCCTACCCGAGTATTGTTGCTGACCATGTCCATCCCTTTATGACCACAGTGTACCCATCTTCTGATGGCTACTTCCAGCAGGATAACGCCCCCTGTCATAAAGCGCCAATCATCTCACACTGGTTTCTTGAACATGACAATGAGTTCACTGTACTCAAATGGCCTCCACAGTCACCAGATCTCAATCCAATAGAGCACCTTTGGGATGTGGTGGAACGGGAGATTCGCATCATGGATGTGCAGCCGACAAATCTGCAGCAACTGTGTGATGCTATCATGTCAATATGGACCAAACTCTCTGAGGAATGTTTCCAGTACCTTGTTGAATCTATGCCACCAAGGATTAAGGCAGTTCTGAAGGCAAAAGGGGGTCCAACCCGGTACTAGCCAGGTGTACATAATAAAGTGGCCGGTGAGTGTATATGTTTTTGAGTGAGAACCATGATGGTGGAGTGATCTGAGTCCTGGACACTTCGAGATCCTCGTCTCACCTCTGAGCTTTGGTCTGGATGTCATGTCCCCCAACCTGGGTGGTTTTAGAGGGAAGGACTTCGTCCTCTCGGTCCTCACACTGATTCATAGCAGAGTCTCCACCTGCTGGCAGAGACGCACACTGTCACTACGGCAACACTGACAACAGAGAGGGAAAGTCCCGCCCCTTCCTGTGTCTCCAATGGGACCTCATTTCTTGAAAACTATGAACGGTAGTTAACGGTGAGACCAATAATGTTTTGGTCCCGTTTGAGTTGTACAGCGTCCAGACGACAGCAGGAGAATCTCAAAGGCTTTCAGGACACAGCGACACACAAAGTTACCGCTCCAGTTACAATATTTCAACTGACTCAAATACGCATTTAGTCCTTGTGTTAATCTTTGAGCTTTTCTTCATAGATAACTTTAGCTTCAATGCTAACATTTTATTCACATTGTAAATAGCTCAGACTTTAATGTCCAACATGAAGCAGTAGGGATGAATCCCTGTTGTCGTTAAACACCGTTGTCGTCCTGTCGTAGGGAGTTAGACCTTGTCCATGTGTTTTTGTTGGTTTCTTTTGTTATCGGATTAGCTCGAACTACGGTCAGGAAGTTACATTGTTACGTTTATTGCTTTGGCCTTTTGTTCGACATGAACTTCCAACAAAGTCTCACAGCAATTAGTGAAATAGTCATGGACAGTGTTGGGAGTAACGCGTTACAAAAGTAATGCATTACTGTAATGCATTACGTTTTGCTGTAACGCGGTAATGTAAGGCATTACAAAAAAAAAACTGGTAATATTTTACTCGGTACAAATCTCAGTAACGCGCGTTACAATGCATTTTAAACCCGAAATCAATTGACTCTACATTCGCGATCGCGAGATGTGCATACGCTCCACTTTTGGAAAAGTGTGAAAGCCGGTCCGTGTAACTCTACACTATGTTAATTAAGCGCTGTTGTTAGCAGGCTCCATGAGCTGGACACCGACTCACGGAGCGGCTCCCGGTCGGTCAGAGCACAGCCAACCCGGCACACCGAGGATCAACAGCTGAGGGGCGGCGGCGAAAAGGCGGAGGCTCCGATTCTCCCCGTCGGTTTTGAACCGCTTTTATGTCCGCGTCATAACGCTTTTGGTGCGATTTAAAAAAGTAGGTTTACTTCAAAACGCGAGCGTCAGACGCTGTCAGAGCGTTAATGAACAGTGTTTTAGAGCTCCCCTAAATGTCTCAGGTAGGCTTTCAGGTAATTTCGCAGCATAACACAGCGCCTTCAAGGTCATTAAAAAAGACGAACGGCAAATCTGGAATTAAAAAATGGCACTGTTATTGTATGTATGTGTGTGTGTGTGTATGTCTGTACATCTACACAGCACACGAGTGACATGACATCACACTGTGCTTTGTGCAAATTAATTTTGCACATTTCGCACAGGTCATGCTTGTCTTGACATCGTCAGATGGCCTGCAGACCTGGCACCTCTTCCTCTTTCTTTTTCCCTCAGCAGCAACCTAGAAACAAGAGGACCATGATTACTTTACTATGGTGTCTTTTTGCTGATACCAAGACGCACACAACACACTCTCATACACTTATACACTTATACACACACACACACACACACACACACACACACACACACACCCCCCCCCCGCCCCACACACACACACACACACACTGACTCACCTCACGCACTGGTATAGTATAGTACTTGGTGCAGTCCTCTCCTGGATCTCCCTCACCATGGCTGCAGCGGCTGGGGTCCTTGGCAGGTGCTGCTTCCATTGGATGTGCGGTGTCACAAACGCCTTCCCCAGCTCCTCAAGAAAATGCACCTCTTGTACAGCTTTGACACATTCCAGTCAGGAAAGATCTCAGTCCAGATGACAAATGCATTGTAGGCCGATACATCTATCATGTTATAAAAGATGACCAATGGCCAGCGCGCAGTCATTCGTTTGGTACTGTAGGCCCTGTTACTTTGTCCAAGTTGTCTACCCCCCCTTTGGTGGCATTGTAATCAAGGATCATGTTTGGTTTCTGATCTTCTCTTATGCTGATTTCAGCATTTTTTCAGCATGCAGAGTGCTCATGAGCACAAAATTTTTTCCCTTTTTGGGGCAGTAAGACACCAGGGCTGTGGTGTCTGTGAAGGCAAACATGGAAGATTGAGGGGCCCTGTTCTTGATTACCAGCAGCTCAGCAGGGAGGAGCACACCTGTGTGTGTGTGTGTGTGTGTGTGTGTGTGTGTGTGTGTGTGTGTGTGTGTGTGTGTGTGTGTGTGTGTGTGTGATTTGGGTTGAAATACTCTGACATTTCTGACACCCTTTTACCTCTAGTTTGACTGCTGGGTCAAATTGACCCGAACAGTATCTATGTGATATAAACATGCAGGGGGTGGTTGCAAATATGTGAGATGAACCATTTTCATATTATATGTTGATTACACTAACTAAGGCAAGGAGAAGAAGTTTCATACTGAAAAAATATTTTTAACTATTTTTCCTAGATCTTCAAACTTTAAAACGGGTCAATTTGACCCGTAACATAACAGGAGGGTTAAATACACATTTTAACTGCATTTGGGTCCATACCTCCTTCAATCATGGTACACCCGTGACAAAAACACAGCAAGATTAACAAAAACACAACCACGTTAACACATTGTGGGAGTCTTGGCCAAATCCCAATGTCCCCCTAAGGTCTAAGTCCTGAACCCTCAGGGACTTACCTGATGTCACCTGGTAGACGGTTGAGTGTGAGAGGCTGTGAGGACTTGAAATGGTAGAAATACAAATGGGACAGCACTCGGTATGTCACTTTACTTTGATGACACAAAATATATAATCTAAAAGTGTTGGGTTTTATTTCACGTTTTACAGCCTGATCTGAACTTCTTCCAGACTCTTATCATCCCAGACCAGACGTCACTCAAATAATGTGTTTACTTCAATAAGCTAAATTAAAATAACTGGTTGTAATATTCCATACATGCCGCGTCCTCTTGGTTTACCTTTTTAAGTCCTGCCGGCTTTCCCTGGTAACCCCGTGTTTCACGTTGCAACGCTATGAACTGTGGGTAATTCCCTCAGGCAAAGTCAGCATCGATGCTGAGTTACGTAAGTGGGCATAAAGGGCTCAAAATGTCCGCGACCGAGTCTTTGTGCACTTCACGATGTGACCGTGGGACAGACCTGAACCCTCAGGGACTCAACGGGAACGCACATCAAAGTCTGTGAGTCTGTGAGGGGCGACGTTGGGATTTGGCCTTTTTCTCTGAGGAAGGTTCCTAACTGAAGACGTGACCCGGAAGTAAACAAGGTCCGCCATGATAAGAGCCGTTCAGATTCTCTAAATGCAAAGGAAAGGAGCTCCAATGATCCTTTCAGATCTCCTTTAGGATACAACGGACCTTCCTTTTCCTTTAAGGAAAGGAGCTCCAATGATCCTTTCAGATCTCCTTTAGGATACAACGGACCTTCCTTTACCAAAGGAAAGGAGCTCCAATGATCCTTTCAGATCTCCTTTAGGATACAACGGACCTTCCTTTACCAAAGGAAAGGAGCTCCAATGATCCTTTCAGATCTCCTTTAGGATACAACGGACCTTCCTTTACCTTTAAGGAATGGAGCTCCAATGATCCTTTCAGATCTCCTTTAGGATACAACGGACCTTCCTTCACCAAAGGAAAGGAGCTCCAATGATCCTTTCAGATCTCCTTTAGGATACAACAGACCTTCCTATAAAAAAGGAAAGGAGATCACGCCGACCCACAATTCCATGCGAGAGCCACATTGTGCCGCACACCTCGACCATTCATGAAAACAAACCATATGCTTATTTAACAATTACTTTCATGCAGACATATAGTAATTGGAATTGTGTTGATAAATGTGTCTATTATAAGTGAAGGAGTTGCATTCATGAAGGACCCCAAGTTGCATTTATGGACAGTTTGCAGTCTTGGTTTTGGGACACTCTGGTCTGAGTCTCATCAACGGCCCTAACTTTACCCTCAGGATCTACTTTTAACTCACATTCTTTGTATTATTATTTTATTTGAACATGTTCTCATGTAACTTCCTTATTACACAGAGCTTTTGTCTTTTTATTATTTCAGTCGTTTGATTTGAATCCACACATTCTCTCATCTTGATCTTAATCAATTTCCTTTTGGAGAATATTATGCGTTACTCACTGCGTCTAGGCCGAGGTGAAGCTGACGATAAAATAGTGGCAAAACGCCTCCGACCTTTATTTGCATCTGCAGTGTCGGAGTTGCCCAGAGCCGAGATGCAGCCAGCGGACGCTTCTCTTCTTCCAAGCCTGTTGGTGACGCCGGATTCAATTCAACGGAGGTTCACTGCAGCAAAGTCACCATTTATACCCAGACACGTTCACATGCATCATGCAGCCGTCTTCATCAGCTGGTCTGTGTATCTCCAACATCACCCAAGAGCAAGCGTTATAAAGCGTTGATGAATGGAAAATCACAGCTGCAGCATCATCATAGTTTATAATTCCTTAGTGGATTTAGCAGGAGCATTTTCTCCAACAATGAAGAAACAGTTTAATATGTGTTTTCATTTGTAATATGTTAAATACATTATGTTTTCTATTCTAATCTGTGTGTGCTCTGTGTTTCATGTTGATGGTTTTCACTGGACAGCAACTATTTGCTCCAGTCACTAATGCATGTTCCTCAACACGACAAGGTTCAGTCTAAAGACAAAGCCATCCCGATATACTCCATTCATTTAAGTACATTTACACAAGCATTAATACATTTACAACAAGTACAAGGAGGAATGAACCTGACTGATTACAAACTGCTATGTTTTCATTCACATCTTTGCATTGACTCTGAATGTAATCACACCGCTTTGTGTTTGTTGTGAACAGTTTCAGAGACACAGAGACACTGATCCAGACCAGACTCTAAACCCAGGATAAAGAGGTTCAGTGAATGTGGTGTTGAAGGTGTGGAGGTGGATCAGTTCGTCAGAGGAGACTCTGTAGAAGGTCAAAGTGCCAGCAGGACAGTCCAAGTACACTGCTACCACACCAGAGGAGGAGGAGGAGAAGGAGGAGGAGGAGGGGGAGGAGGGGGAGGAGGAGGAGGAGGAGGAGATGAGTGTTTCTTTGTTTTTGTGACAGACATAGTAACGACCATCATAACAACACAGACTCCAGGACTGATCATTCCTTCCAAACACAGAGTCGTCTCCTCTCCTCTGGATTCCTCTGTAACTCACTGATATATGAACATCTCCTCTCCACTGGACCTCCCAGTAACAGCGACCAGTCAGACCGTCTCTACACAGCAGCTGAGGACATGAGACAAATCTGTCTGGATGATCTGGATATGACTGGTCGTCTGACACACGTGTCACCTTCCTGTTGGTGTCGTCCAGTTTGAGTTTTCTGCTGACTGTGTTTGTGTCCAGTTCCAGTTCACAGACATCTGATGGAGAGAACAAACACAATGCAGCTAAAGGTTATTGTTGGAGACAATTGGGTGTTTTTTGTTTGTGTTTTAAAGCTTAATAAATATACTTTGGGTATTAGTATATGACATCACAAGGGGGCGGTAACTTGATGGTGATGGGTCACGTCATACCTTTCATTGATAAATAGGACACCGGTGTGTAGTGGTGTGTGTTTTGTTGGATCGCAGAGAAAAACACAGTGTTGGGGAACTAGCAGGAGCAGATTCAGTTATTAATAGATCATTATTAATATCAATACTCAGTCTCAATATTAAGGCGTTTGTACTCAAATGCCAATAATTAATAACTATTAGAATATGAGTACAAACAGTTGAAGGATTTGTGAATTCTTCACAGAGAAGAGGTTGATATCATTCATTCTTATACAACATTAATAAACACAGCAGTATGTTCATAAGGGGTTTATTAACAATAAACAAAGAAACATACACTAAGTCCAAGTGGCCTATCTAACTAAATACTATACAAGTGTGTGTGTGTGTGTGTGTGTGTGTGTGTGTGTGTGTGTGTGTGTGTGTGTGTGTGTGTGTGTGTGTGTGTGTCGACCAGTCAGCCATGTGGAGTGGGGGTGTGGTCCTGCCTGGAGAACAGGTTTCTATATATGTGTATAATTAGTGTAATATATGTAGAGCCGTTAGGAAAGTTGGATTAGTGAGAACGCAACCTGTCTGTTCTGGATCACTGACGATCAACAGACAAAACAAAAACACGACAAAATTACATCGTTGGTCCTAAAAATATCACAGTTTGGCCTTAAATTACTAAAGATTGAAACCAGACCAACCTGTGGTCTGGTCTCTGGACTAATGTGAGCTACTATCTAGACCTCTAGGGGACCACAGACAGTCTCTGGTTCATCCACATAGTCTGGTCTGGTCTCTGGACTAATGTGAGCTACTATCTAGACCTCTGGGGGACCACAGACAGTCTCTGGATCCTCCACATAGTCTGGTCTGGTCTCTGGACTAATGTGAGCTACTATCTAGACCTCTGGGGGACCACAGACAGTCTCTGGATCCTCCACATAGTCTGGTCTGGTCTCTGGACTAATATGGGCTACTATCTAGACCTCTAGGGGACCACAGACAGTCTGTGGTTCCTCCACATAGTCTGGTCTATTCACCAGAATAGGACTAATGTGAGCTACTATCTAGACCTCTAGAGGACCACAGACAGTCTCTGGTTTCTCCACATAGTCTGGTCTGGTCTCTGGACTAATGTGAGCTACTATCTAGAGCTCTAGGGGACCACAGACTGTCTCTAGTTCCTCCACATAGTCTGGTCTGGTCTCTGGACTAATGTGAGCTACTATCTAGACCTCTGGGGGACCACAGACCCAGGAGACAACATCTGGTTCCTCCATTTAGGATTCAGGGACGTCAGGACGACAGGAGGACGATCTCAACGCTGAGACGCTTTAGAGACACAGAGGAATTTATCTCTTGAGTTGAAATATTTAAACTCACACAAACACAACTACGTGAATGTTGCGTGTTTGTCTCCGTTGCCGTCCGGCAGGAATTGCCGTCCGTTTGTGTCTCTGCATTGACTTTGTGTGTAACTGAGTGTGAAAATGTGGCGTTTGGTGTGAACACAACACGACATCTTTACAGCCACGAAGAAACAAACGCTACATCCTGATAGAAACGTGATCATCGGATTTCAGTCATGAACACGTTCAAATCTGGAGCAGCTGAGTTACTGAAAACATACTCACACTTCCTCAGACCAGGTCTCAGTCTCTGCTGTCCCCCATGGTCCACCCTGCAGGAAGACATTCAAAGACCTCAATCAGGTCCACCATTAAACATGAACCCCAGTTCCTCAGTCAGAGACGGAGACACAGTCTGGAGCTGTTGTCCATCTGTCCTCACCTGAGTGTCCAGTCTGATGTCTGTCCATCTGTCCTCACCTGAGAGTCCAGTCTGATGTCTGTCCATCTGTCCTCACCTGAGTGTCCAGTCTGCTGTCTGTCCATCTGTCCTCACCTTAGAGTGTCCAGTCTGATGTCTGTCCATCTGTCCTCACCTGAGTGTCCAGTCTGATGTCTGTTCATCTGTCCTCACCTGAGAGTGTCCAGTCTGATGTCTGTCCATCTGTCCTCACCTGACAGTGTCCAGT